>NC_091825.1:16587155-16890689 GCF_038994185.2 Dermacentor albipictus | reverse complement strand
GAGACGAGAGATCTCCCACGATGATTTCGGCCGTGCGGGCCGTGAGGAAGGAGCATGTAGTGGTAGGTGCGAGGGCCGGGGCTGACGGTGGCGAGTTCGGTAACAATAGCCAAATGGGAGACGTTGTCGAATGCCTTTTGAAGGTCGAGGCTAAGGAGAGCCTTAGTGTCCGAGAAGGTGGGCGGATCGAGAAGGTCGAGCTGGAGTTGCAAGAGGACGTCTTGTGTGGAGAGGTGGGGGCGGAAACCAATCATGGTGTGGAGAAGGAGGTGGTGAGCATCTGTTTGCAAGCGAGCTAGGACGACGTGCTCCATGAGCTTGCCGACGCACGAAGTGAGTGAGATGGGCCGGAGGTTCTCGATTGTGAGTTTCTTGCCCGGCTTCGGGATGAAAGCCACCCGAGCGTGTTTCCACGACTGGGGGAGGTTGCCGGAGCGCCAGCACTCATTCAGCAACGAAGTGAGGGCAACGACCGAAGGGGCATCAAGATTTCGGAGAAATTTGTTGGGAATGCGATCTGGACCGGGGGGGGGGGGGGTGCGGAGCTTGTGTGGCGCCGCGTAGACTTCAGCTTCCGTGATATCGGCATCTAGTTCGGGGTTGGGGGCCCCGGAGTACGACGCGAGAGGGGGAGAAGAGATGCCAGGGGGTGGCAGCTGGAGGTATTTGGCGGCTAAGTCTGCTATCAGCGACAGTGTGTCGCCGGGGTATGCCCGGACAACGCGTTGTAATTGTTGCCGAGCGACTGACTTGGCGGAAGCAGGGTCGAGGAGGTGGCGGAGGAGATGCCAGGATTGCTTGCAGCCCAACTGACTGGAGATCCCTGAGGAGAGCTGCTCCTACTGTTGGCGGGCGAGCACAGTTGTGTGATGCTCGATCTCGCGATCGAGGTATGCGATGTGGCGGCGCAGGCGACGGTTTTGACGTTGCTTATGCCAACAGTTCGTGCGAGCGGCTAACAGGTGGGCGAGCCGGGAGTCAATTGCCGGATGGTCCTCTGTGATGGGGATCGAGGCGGTGACCCCGTCGAGGTCCGCCAGTAGCTGGTCGGTCCACACCGAAAGGTCCTCGATGTCGGGGGCGGCAGAGTGCAGCCGGCGGGCTCGGAACGCATCCCAATCCGTATAGCGGGTCGTGTGTGGGCGCGGCTTGCACGGGGAGGTACGGGCTTGGATGACGAGGACGCCGTGGTCGCTGCCCAGGGACTGATGTGTATTGGACCAGCACACGTCGTGCACGTAACGGCAAAAGCTGAGGACCGGAGTGGTGTCGTGGCACACGCTGTTGCCGATGCGCGTGGGTTGCCTGGGGTCGGTGAGCAGGGAGAGGTGGATGTCATGTGCGAGCTGCCACAGCCTCGTGCCGGGGCCATCGGCCTTGGAGTAACCCCAGTCCGGATGCCTGACGTTGAAGTCACCGAAAACGAGAAGGGGGGATTCGGCTGCTCTCGCTGCAGCGGCACGGAGCAGAGCAACGAGCGACAAGTCTTTGGTTACGCGTGGGGGGGTGTAAACATTAAGAATAAAAAAAGAGGGGTATTCACGTCGCTGAGGTAGGACCTCGACAAAGACATGGTGGACCGTAGGGAAGGGCAGATCGGCTCGATTGACCGTGAGCGTCCGCCGAGTGAGGATGGCCGTGACGGGATGGGGCAGAGGGGATGAGCTACTTGGTCGTGGGCGACGTAAACCGAGAGGGAAATGGTGGCGTGAGTCTCCTGTAGTACGATGACGTCAGGAGAGACCGAGGGGTCCAGTTGTTGAAGGTGTAGAAGGAGGTGGTTACACTAGGAGCGAAAACCACGGCAGTTCCACTGCAAAACAGTGACGACAGAGCGGTCAGCCATGATGGGTGGGCTTAGCCCACTCATCATGGCTCTAAGCCCACCCATGATTGGGTGGGCTTAGAGGCTGGTTTGGGCGCCGCTGGAGGGAGGGGCGGGAAGTCATTGGTCGACTTGGAGGATGGAGGCGGTGGAGGACCGCGTGCCGCTTGCTTCGGGGGTTGAGGGCGCTGCATGTAGCGGTGCTTACAGTTGGAGTTATGCGTGAAGTGATTCCCGTTGCAAACGATGCAACGGGGGGTGCAACTCGGGGGCGAGCCTTCGAGCGGTGGGGCGTGAGTGTCGCCGCAACGACGGCACCTGTCCTGCTTTGGCTTGGGGCCTACATCCGTCCGGTGGCCAGTCGAGCGGCAGTTGAAACAGGCCTCCACCTTGTTGTGGAAAGGGACCAGGCGAAGGTGGACTCGATGGTAGAAGATCCACCGGGGTAGTTTGGGGTCCGTGAGGGTGACCAAGATGTGGGGAGTCTTGCCCATATGGCGGGCACCCACAATAGAAAGTGCAGGATTGCTTGCCTGCAGATCGTCAAGGATGGCTTCATCTGTGAAGTCGTCGAAGGCGTGGTAGACGACACAGTATGCTCCGTAGGGTGTCGTGCGGCGGTGGGGCGTAGAGGTAGATGGCAAAAGTGGGGCCGGACACCGTGAGGGACGTGATGCGGAGGTAGGCTTGAGCGCGAGCCGATTCCGCGACGGTGAGCGTAAAGGTGTTGTTGACCGGGTGGACCCGCACCGTGTCACGAGATGCGGGCGGGAGGTATTGCAGGCTCGCTGCTTGCAGCAAGGCGGTGTAAAAATGCCAAGGATGGAGTTTGGTGAGGTTGACGGGGGTTTTGGGGCGGCCGACGACGTGAATCGTGTTGGCCGCGAGGCGAGGGAGTGGAGCGTGACGGCGGGGCTGAGGAGGCGAAGCACTTGCCTGCTTCGATCGCGGCGATTTAGCTGCGTCGGCGGCGGCGAGGCGCAACGCTGCGCGGCGTTTCTCTTGGGCGCGGAGGCCTAGCGTCTGCCAGGAAGCATATGAAAGTTCTTCGGGGGTCACTTCTTGTCCTTGGACAGCGATCTCCATGGCGGTGGGCAGCCGGGAGATGGGCGACGAGGCGGCGGTGGGCGGCCGGGTGGTCGTCCCTGCGTCTGCGCGCTGGCGTGCGGGCGGCCGCACTCGAGCTAGGCCGGATAGGCCTAGGTCGGCGCATGGCGTAGTCACGGGCTTCCCAAAACTCTCCTGGGCCACCCCGGGCCAGTATTGGTATACGATTGGTATCGAAATGGTCCTGACGACTTCCTTCACCCACTCGTGAAGAAACTGTCCGGATAGAGATGAAAGAACCGGCACGAGGGCCGAAAATTGGCGGATCCGACGTGAGGTGCGACTGCTCTCGACGCCGACGCCAGCGTCTCCGTCTCGCCGAATCGGCCTCACGCCAAGGCACCCGTACGACCACCCTTTCCAAATCATTTTTCCTCCGAACAGCAAGCAACTGGAACGACCTTACCTATGAAACTCCAGCCATCACCTGTCCATCAACCTTCCTAGAAAAGGTTACATCCCACCTGTCATCATGAAAAAAAATGTTTTACTTTCTCATGTTAACCCTACCACTTATGTAAAACTAAGGAAATAAAAATAAAATGAAACGAAATATTACATATCGCGCTTTGCTGGACGTCGAGTGGCTGACAGGTGAAATGGGGGTGGCCGAAAAATGTTTTGACCTATCGCGGAGGGCTGATTGCAGAATTGGAATAGAAAAGTTTGGAATAGTTTTACGTTACAGCACCCCTGATTTGTTACCACTGTTAAATATTCGTATAACAATGACTGCTTTTCGGGAAGACGGATGCGTAAAGCTGCTTAAAGAATGGTTAAAAATGCGGCCTAGTAAATGTTAGTTTACCCATAGGTATATTTACTCTGTCCAGACAAGAATCCTCCTCAGATGGCACTCTTCCCACAACTAAAATTAGGCAACAGCGCTCTGCCCCAAAAAATATAAAAATGTGTTTCCAATGGGATGGGATAGGCTCAGATAGGATGCAGGCAGTTTAAATTGTTACCTAAACAGACCCAGCATTAGAGAAGTAGGAGTGGAAATCGTCGACAGTACTGGGATCTAGTTCCTCTGGAAGAATAGCACGAGAGCGATTTATACCTCCCACAATAATGAAAATTGCGCACGCATCTTTTTCAGGAATTCTTAGCTCTCTGTATGAGTAGTGGTCGTACAGAATGCCTTCATCACTGCGAATTATTTTTTGAACATGATTTTATACTGAGCTAACCAGTACGCACTATGTTGTTTTTGTCTCAACTATGTTGTTTTTGTCTGCAACTGATATTTGAAGAATATCCGTGGTAATCTATGGCCATATCCAAGATTTGTAGGAGCGGACGTCTACGGTTATTCAATGCCATGCCAAGTGCATTCCTCGACGGAGCAGGAAGGGAGGAAGGGGTCACCAGCTACTCACGCCAGGTGTTCAATGAGAGGAGAGGGCACCGCCGCGACGCTACGTTACCCGCATTCTCGGAGGCCTATGTTATGCGAACATTGCTTGTCCGCGCAACATCTCGCCTGTGCTCTAACTGCGCCTCGATAATTGCTATAGAGAAGTTACTGTACAAAAGAAACAGATTAGGTTTGAAAAGCAATGCTTTGGTGGTAGTGATTTCGAACCTACAACCTCACGCTCAGAATCCGAGCTTCATATGTAGTTTGATGAACAGGCACCTCCTCTATGGCAGACCTGTGCACTCTGCTTTATGGCGGCAAGCAACTTAGACTGAAATTTCCATTACGAAGCCCGGTGTGAAGAAATCTGTGACGTCAAAACCACCGCAACTTACTGGGGAGCGTTCCCGTTAGATTCTATGGCAGTCGGGCAGGAGAGCATGACGCCATGAATTGATGTGCACCGGCCTTGTGCTATCTAGGAGGCGTTGGCCATGTGTCTGAACGCGCTAGCTTGCTCGCGAGGTATTCATCACTCGAAGGATCTTTAATGGACAATAATGCTTTCGCATTCGCAACTCATATGATGGGTTTAGGTGTCCTCGGCTGTTTTAGGAATTGGAGATGGGCAGTTCTCAAGCAGGCTGAAAACTACCGGGAATTTAATTGTAAAGCTGTCGATTGCTGCTGTTCAGTACGTGATTGCCTCCTTCTTTAAGCCATCAGCAGTGCCTTTCCGAGGGCACCAATATTCCGAAAGGGTGCTTTGTGAGATTTGGTTACCCATACATTTAAAATTTTCAGACATTCTTGTAAACGCCGTATATCTGGTAAATTGCATATTCGAAATATAAGAATGGAGGGATTAGCATTTTGCGTACCCTTTTCTCGAAATTTAATGATTGCTGCTAGGGTGTATTTTTTCGACATCATTCATCAGCGGTACTTTTGTGTTTGGAGCATATACAAGCGCGGCGATTCTGTGCCTGGCTGTGACAAGCGCTCGGAAAATGCGCCATACCGCTATGGCTCTCTTGCGTTTTCGAAAATAACAATGCTTTTCTTTCTTCTACGTTAACACGCGGATACTCGTAGGCCAATCAGGTCTTGGGTCCTCAGCAGAACCGTCCACTGCTGACGCTGCGCTCACAACTATGTTGACTAGCGCACCGCAACGCGTCATATCTCAAGTTTCTGAAAATCCAGCGCACGGCACTTACTCTGCAGCCCGACTTCTTCGAGTGCCTAAGAAGCCGCAGTATATATTATCAGCCAAGGCACGATATTGCCCTCAGTATCGGCGCCGCTTCCGTTCTGCGCTGTCGAACGTCTCACGGTTAGCACACCTCCCATAAGCAACATGAAGGCGCGCATAGCGGACCGAGTTGTCTATTCACCATATCCCAAAGTTGATATTCCAACTTGTTCAATCTACACTGCAATCAGTACCTTTCTATCCATGCGACCTGAAAAGTTGGCCGTCGTAAGTACTTTTCGTTTCTTCTTCGTCACATTGGGTTTCGCATCAGACACAAAAAATGAAAATGCTTTGTGATCTAACGTAATTGTTACCTCGAATATGATATCCTTTAGAGCAACGCTGGTGTAACTATACGTGTTTACGTTACTGGCCAAATTAACGCCGTTGTTTTACTTGACCATCCAGTACTAACACGATAACAAACGTCAATGCTTTGAACTGCTGTGCTGATTTTGATTTATTGTTGAACCGCCATCAGTCTCCAACATTTAGGCAAGATAAATGTTAAATGTTAGCTTAGAAACAAATTGGGAGATCTCTCCATATGTCAGTAAGCATGCAAAATAAAAACTACGTGAAACCAGATCCGACCTCTCATAGCAACCATGTTTTCCAAACACAATCTAGCTAACGTTGCACTCAAGTGGTTGCAATACTCAGAAGTATAACTCAATTTGAGTGACTATTTCATGGAGGCTGCGAAAATATTTATAAAGGCTAGCTTTTGGGATTACACTGGCGCCCGCCTATTCTAGTAACGTCAATGGCACATTTGGAGACTAATTAGTGACTGTAGGATTTAACACGTACCCTGCTTTTACGAGCCTCTCCTTGGTAAATTTTCTTTCCTGGCCGTGCTAATACTGAGAATATCTGCTGCAGCCTTCTTTTAATGAGACTAGAATATGTCGAATCAGCCATTCAGCTAACCGTTACACCTACATATGTGGCACGTGCAGGTGGCAGACCCAGAAACCGGACGACCCGATGAGATAGGCTGTCCGTATCAGTTCGCTCAACTGCTCACGCTGACGAATTGCAATACCGGTGCTTGTTATTTTGATTAGGTGCAGAAATAAATTTTGAAGGCTGATGTTTGCCGCCAGGTAGTTGGATAGATAGGTAGTTGGTAGTTTGCCCTGCAGTGGGCGTAACCAGGCTGATGATGATAATGATGAGTTGGATAGATGTTACAAACCGAAACTGCTCTGAAGGCCAGAGATATTGGTAGTTTTGGTAGCGAAGCCACCGGGTGTCTAGATTGAAGGTTCTGTATTAACACCGAGCCTCCAAGGCAGTTGTAACGCGTACCGTATGCTAGTTTTTGGTGTGATGAGTTCAATACTTCACCATCAGTGCCTGAGTGATGTGTTTTCCACGCAGGTGGATGAGCAAATAAGCCTGACGAGAGGCCAGTTCCTGTTGCGAATGAAGCGTTATGCGGCAGGCTTCCAGGCTCATGGTCTTGGACCTGCAGACCGTGTCGCCGTTCATCTTGGCAACAGCGCCGAGAACCTCACAGCGCTGTTTGCGATCACATTCACTGGTGCCTCGGTAATCCTCTGTAATCCGATCCTCAACCAAGGTACAGCTCATAAGCGCCATTCAACGGCGATATTCTGTTTTACGCCAATGCCATTCTCAGATCTGCGACCGCTGAAAATGGAGTTGAAAAATTTGTCCTTCACTGTCAAAACAAATATGTATATTTTCCTTCCAATAACTTAAAGAACATCAGATGCCTGTAATTACCCACCTACCAACTCTTTTTTCAGCGGCCGCTTCTCGTTTAAATCACCTGCGACAGCAGAATTCAGCCTGTTCAGCTTGGTATCAGAAGAGGCCCGTATTGTAAAGGAGAAAAATCGCAATGCCCTGGAAGCCAATTAAGAAAATTTTAATCACTCGATTCAGGACACATGCTGCAATCGTGAAAGTGAAGTCCAATGTTTGTGCAGTCGCATTTACTAAGCAGAAATCATTAAATGAAGCAGGCCAGGTGACTGTTTGCCACCGTCTCGTTTCTAAGGGGATGCCAAAAAATCATCATCGTCATCGTCAGCAGCATCATACGGTGCCATTTGCTACACATTTGTTACACAATGTGACATGTGCGCCGGGTCGCGTCGATACTTCAAGAGTTTGCATTGCATTTGCATAATATTACACGACGTACCACTTCATGCAACAATTTTCAGGGAGCGTAGATTGATAAGGTTTCTGGAAGAAAAGAAGATTAAGGAGACGTATAGAAAAATGGAGGAATGAAAAACATGTATAGTGTGCCTGAATAAATGACGCAGGCTAGGTAACTGTCACCGCTCCGTTTCAAAAACGATGCCAACAAATCATCGTCATCATAATTATTAGCATCAGGTCGCGCGACTTGTCACCACTTGACATGGGCACCGGGCGGCGCCGATACGTGCTAATTTTGCATAGCACATGCGCTGTATTCCACCAATTGCCCTACATGTAGCAGCTGAACGTTGCATTCGCATGTAGCTGGACCTGATCAGCTCAAGCAGCCTAGGTGACTATTTGTGACCACCTCGTTTCCAAGGAGATGCCAATAAATCATCATCATGAACAACAAGAACAACAGCATCGTATCGTGCCACGGGTGAAATGACATGACATGCGAGCCGCCTAGACTCGATGCCCGCGTTTACTCCTCGGTGCACGGTATGGCACCTCTTCGCAAGGGGTGAATGCTCTAGTGTGTGCTGCCGAATAGGGAGCTTCTATGGAAGCGCTCCTCCACCTTGCGCTGTGACTGTGATGTCTTTGGTGCCCCAGCCTGTTACTTTTCTCTCTAATCCTTGATCTATAAGCGAAAACTGCGCTACTCATAGGATGACTCACTCAATACTGCTCAATACTGCTGTGCATAATTTTCGCCATGGCAAGATTTGCTCTCAAGTGAATATTTGTAAAGGTGATTAGTAAATATTTACAATTAGCGACCTAGACCTCCCAATTGGTCGCGAAAGCAACATCGACCTGTTAGTAGACTTAAGTTCGCTATACGTTGCATGGGACTTTTAGTTTTTTCCAACTAAAAGAACATAAATTATATATAGTGTCCAGGTTAATATGCATTGCAGAAACGTCTCGACCATGTTTATTGGGATAGAAATTGTAGAGGTACACCAGGCAAATTCATCGCGTTGCCGTCAGTGTCGCCTCGAGGTCCTGTGTAAGGTCACGGTTCGATAAGATTCTAGCACGACGCGTGCGCCGTATGATTTAGGTGCTGGAAAAAGCATTGAACGCGACAATGCAGGCTGCCTGCGCCATGTTCAGGCCATAATTAGGGGAGAGCTGTTCGTGGTTGTTGGTGCCCGCGTGACACCACGGCGACGGGAGGAGGGAGAGGCTGGAGCCCGACGAGCATGTCCTCATTCCTCCTCCTCTCTACTTATGCAGAAAGCATTTTTATTTTCCTATGTTGAAGTTTGAGCCGACCTCCACTCTGCGTGAGGGAATCCCATGTTGCCAGGCATTCTTCCCCATTCGTCATCTTCGTAGTAACTAATGAGGAAAAATATATTATGGTTATATATGTCTTATATGTCTGTTACGGGGGCAGAGACCTCGTCAGGCAATCATGCCTTTAGTCTCTGCCACCCGCAGGATGATGTGATTTTTCCTGCAAATAAAAACTGACTGACTGACTGATATTTCGAGTTTTTAGGGATTAAATAATCGGGATTAGTCTTCTATGATGACTCCTGTGCAGGCCTTTTAAGCTCATTAAATACTAGGGGCGAAATTACATGGTTGCTTATTAGGCAATCAAATGAGTTCACGCTGCGGCGCAGGTGATGCGTAATAGACGACTAGGTTTTTTGCATGACAAACCATCAGAAATGAGGATATGCTGCAGCTGCATTAACTTATCGGAACTATCGAAAACAACTAGTCACCATGTGTTAGACAAAGCACCAATTGAATGGATTGCATATACTCAGAACCTGTGTCTCCAAAGTGGGGCAAAGCACGGAATCGCCACCGAATGGTTCAGCGTATTAGTTGGCTTCAGTGTTGCCTTACAGCATGTCCACACAACTGTTGCTTAGAAGCCTATTTAGTGAGTTTAATTATTTACTTGCATGATTGGAAGTGTTGGCAGACGTAATGCCTACCGTATTGCATAAAACAAACGCTCCCCGCAAGGGCGTCTGCGTGAGCAGACGTTTGGTGTGTTGCTACACCATGTACCCGAGCAAACGAGGGTTGGACCCTCCCGCGTGTAGGCATGCGCGGCTTAGCCGTGTCTGGGGAAAGGGGGATCCTGGAGGTTGAGCCGATGCCGGGTGTTTAGACCTTTAAGGCCCCCCGGGCGGAGGCAACACACCTCTTTGGCCTCTGCTTCACATAGACGGCAACCCCGGACTGACCCACCCGGGGGAAATCGGTATTTGCCCTTTGCTGTCTCTCTCTCTCTCCAGCCTTCGTCTTTGTCTCACTTTACACCTTTCCTGTGTTCTCCTGGCTTCCCTTTACTTCGAATTTATCGAGGCAGCAAGGGTTAACCTTGTGTGAATAGCCAACCTAGGTTATTTAATATTTGGTTATAGGGATGACGTACAGCTGGCATTTACAAGACCTGTTCTTACAGTCCCTGTAGCGTCCCCTTCTGGGACTCCATGGTGGGTGGCTGGCTTATTGCCGAAAGTTCAATTCCTTCATGGCAACATGCTCCCCTCCGCTTCCTGATCACCCTCAGAAAAGAGGACGCACCGATGAAGTATTCCAGTTTGTTGGTCGGCAAAAAGAATCTTTCCCTCGTTTTCACATGATCCACTCTAAAAAACGAGCTAAACCAGTACGAACGATCTCACCATTCCACTGACTGAAGTCTTCGGTCCAGGTTATAAGGCATCGAGGATGGCAAGCGGTGATCTCCTCTTGGAGCTCCGCGATCAGAAACATTACGAGAAATCGACAAAACTAGTGTCATTTGGGGAAACCCAAGTAATTGTAACCTCGCACCGCACGATGAACACAAGCCGCGGTGTTGTCTCAGACGATGACTTGCTGGAGCTCAGTGAGGATGAACTCTTGGAGGGCTTCAGTGACCAGAATGTTATCAATGTTAAAAGAATAAAGATCAGGCGTGACAGCAAAGAAATCAAGACAAAACACCTTATATTGACTTTCGGCTCAAGTATTCTGCCCAGTCTGCAGAGGCCGGGTACATCAAGCTCCGCGTTAGGCCATGCGTGCCAAATCCTCTCAGATGCTTCAAATGCCAAGGTTTCGGCCACAGTTCGCAGAGCTGCTGGGGTCGTCAAACCTGTGCGAAGTGCAGTGCCCACGAACATACTTCTGAAACTTGAGAGAACACTCTCCATTGTGTAAACTGTGAAGGGGAGCACGCCGCATACTCGCGGTCGTGCCCATCCTGGAGGAAGGAGAAAGAAATTGTGACAGTCAAAGTCAAAGAAAAGATATCTTTCAAGGAAGCACGCATGCGGGTATCTTACCTACCCAAAAACACATTTGCCGATATGGCGCGTCAGGGGGCAGCGCCACAACGGTCTCCGGCGGCTGTCCGACCCACACCCAGTGAGGTGGCAGTGACTCCATCAGCCCCCCCGGCGGATGCAGCTAGTGCTGCTACGCCAACCCAGCAGACGGGGCCATCTACCTCCGGGCAGGTGACCCCGAAGGCCTCGTCGAACGTTCCGAGGCCTTCACGCCAAACAAAGCGCTCGGAAGAGCTCGTGTCCAGCGCCTCGCAAGAGGCGATGGACACAAACCACGAGCCACACGGCGCCACCAGTGCCTAAGGAGCGGCGAGGCCCTCTCGATCGCTCCAAAAGAGATAAAACTCCTGTCACGGCACCGTTAAAGCGCCTGTGAACTAATCCGTTTTTTAAACACACAGCACCAAACACATTTATCAAAATGGAAACACAAATACTACAATGGAATGTACGAGGACTTCTACATAACCTCGACGACATTAGAGAAATAATACACAAACACAATGCGAAGCTGCTGTGTGTTCAAGAGACACACCTCGAACCCACCAACAGAAATTTTCTTCCAAACTACACCATCTACCGCGAAGACCGTGAGGAAGCTAATGCCTCCGACGGTGTAGCATTAATAGCCGACAGGGCAGTAGCTTGCCGACCCGTCGCCCTTAACACGCCCCTTGAGGCAGTGTCTGTTCAGGCCATTCTTTTTAATGAAATAGTAACTGTGTGTTCCATTTATATACCGCCGAACCAGCGTCTCGAAAGAACAGACTTTTATAACCTCATTGACCAGTTTCTCGAGCCTTATATCATAGTGGGAGATGTTAACACTCATAACACAGTGTGGGGAGGCTCGCGATGCGACGCGAGAGGTCGACTCATTGAAAATTTCCTTTTAACCACCAGTGCGTGTCTCTTTAATAACAAATAAGCAACGTATTATAACCCACATCATAACTCGTACTCATCAATAGACCTGGCGATCGGATCCGCTTCCATCTTTCCTTATTTAGAATGGCATGTAATTAAAATCCCATTCGGAAGTGATCACTTCCCAGTAACACTGAACTTCGTAAACAAACAGGACTTGCATCCACACTTCCCTCGCTGGAAACTTTCCTCAGCTGACTGGGAACGTTTTAGAGAATCCACCCTCATATCGCGGGATTTTATAGATAATTTTACTATAGATCATGCTGCTTCATACTTCACCGCTTTTATCATTGACGCCGCTGAAAAGTTCATTCCTCAAAGAAGAGGCACTTCATCCAAAAGACGTGTCCCCTGGTGGAATGACGATTGTAGAGAAGCTTGGAAGAGACAAAATATAGCTTGGAGCAAACTACGCGAAAGTCCTACAGCAGAAAATCTAATAGAATTTAAACAGGTTAAATCGCAGGGAAGAAGGACGCGACGACTGGCAAAGAGGGCAAGCTGGCAGAGGTTTCTATCTGGTATGAACTCGTATACTCAATAATCTAAAGTATGGGATGGGCTGAAAAGGCTTAAGGGGCAAGAAATTCATCCGTTGCCCCTAGTAAACGGTGAAGCAAACCGCTTGGAAGACCAAGCAGACGCCCTTGGCGAACACTTCCAGCACGTTTCCAGTTCTAACCATTACTCTAAGGCATTTCTAAAACACGAACAAGTAGCAGAACACAAGGCTGTCGACCGCAAATGCAGCCAGAGCGAACCCTTCAACGCGCCTTTTAACATTGCCGAGTTGAGAGCCTCCCTGAGTGCATGTCAGAGCTCCGCATCTGGACCGGACAGGATAATTGTACGACATAAATAAACACCTCCCCAGTGATACTCAAATTACTCTGCTAGCACTTTTTAACGCAATATAGGCTGCGGGATACCTCCCTACCGCATGGAAAGAAGCGTTGGTCGTTCCGATTCTTAAACAGGGCAAAGACCCCACATTAGTAGCAAGTTATCGCTCGATTGCCCTCACGAGTTGTATATGCAAACTTTTTGAAAAAATGATAAACCGTCGACTTTCACACTTCCTTGAATTAAATAAATTTCTTGATCCATATCAGTGTGGTTTTAGAGTAGGATGATCTACAACCGACCATCTAGTCCGCATGGGAGCAAACATTCGCGACGCCTTCGTGCATAAACAGTCCTTATCCGTGTTTCTCGACATGGAAAAGGCGTGAGATACAACTTGGCGCTATGGCATCCTGCGTGACCTATCGACGCTGGTGATCCGCGGCACTATGTTAAACATTATAGAGAGCTATCTGCAAAACCGTACATTCCGAGCGAAAATAGGTAATGCGCTGTCGCGTGTATTCATACAGGAAACCGGGGCGTACTGAGCTGCACGCTCTTTGTAGTTAAAATGAACATGCTTCGTAAAACATTACCCTCATCTATTTTTTATTCCGTCTACGTAGACGACATACAAGTAGGTTTCAAATCCTGCAACCTAACAGTCTGTGAGAGGCAGGTACAACAGGGCTTAATCAAAGTCTCCAAGTGGGCAGACGAAAACGGGTTCAAAGTGAACCCCAACAAATGTTCTTGCGTCCTTTTCACCAGGAAAAAAGGGCTTGCTGCAAATCCCACTGTTGATATATTTGGGCAACGAATACCCGTAAACAAGGAACACAAATTCCTAGGCGTTATACTTGACACCAGGCTTACATTCATCCCACACATAAAATATATTAAAGCAAAATGTCTTAAAACAATGAACTTACTTAAAATCCTATCCCACACAACATGGGGTAGCGACAGAAAGTGTTTATTGAAGCTTTATAGGCGCCTAGTTCGATCACGACTGGACTATGGTGCCATGGTTTATCATTCCGCCGCACCGAGTGCGCTAAAGAAGTTAGACCCTGTTCATCATCTGGGTATCCGCCTTGCCACTGGCGCATTTAGAACAAGCCCCGTCGAAATCTATATGCAGAGTCAGACGAGTGGTCACTACATTTTCAGAGAACATACATCAGCTTCACCTATTTTCTTAAAGTGTGCTCTAACAAGGAACATCCGTGTTTAACGACAGTGAACGATTTGACGTGCGAATCACTTTTCCGTAACAGACCCTCCATGAGACTTCCTTTATCGCTGCGTGTCAGATGGATGTCCCAATACTCGAACATCGCCTAATGGCTCCTGCTAATCTATTACCGTCCTGGGAGTGGCAGGTGATAGAATGTGACACATCCTTTGTAGAGGTCTCGAAGCACGCTCGTGAGCTTGAAATTGCCATGCATTTCCGAGAGCTTTAATCGAAGTGCTCCTGCTACGAATTTTACAGACGCGTCCAAATCCCATGCTGGCGTATCCTACGCTGCTGTTGGTCACTCTCTTTCTGAATCTGACGTGTTGAATCCCCTAACAAGTATCTTCACTGCAAAGCCTATGCAGTACTTTCTGCAGTAAAACATATAAAGACACTGAAACTTGACAGAGCAATAATATTCACAGACTCGTTAAGTCTTGTAAAAGCACTAATTTCTTTACAAAAGCATACAAATCTTGTCTTCAATGAACTCCACACACACTTATGTAACATCTACTCATCACACAGACATGTAGTAATATGCTGGGTTCCTGGCCATAGAAGAATCCAGGGAAATGTGCTTGCTGACGAGATGGCAAAATCAGTGACATCGCAGGGTACTTGTTCTGCTGCAGTCCCTGCCGCAGACATGAAGCCTTTCCTCAGAAACAAACTTCAAAGCCACTGGCAATGCTTGTGGGACGCAGAAACGAGTAATAAGCTTCACGTAATTAAGCCTAAGTTAGGTTTCTGGCACCCAACAACGAAAACACGAAGAACAGACTTCCTGTTCACTAGACTAAGAATAGGACACACGTTCGGCAGTTATAACTTTCTCCTGACTGGGAACGAGCCTCCAACCTGTGGTAGATGCGGCGACAGGCTTTCTGTCCTCCACGTCTTGCTGGAGTGCCAGGAAACCAAAAGAGACAGGAGGAAACATTTTGCTTTTGCATACAGCCATCACGTCCCTCTGCATCCGGCCATGCTTCTTGGTGTAGAAGCGCTTTTCAAGACCAAAGAAGTCCTCGCTTACTTGAAAGATGTTGTGCTACGCGTCACAAGCCCAAATATTCCCTAGTGCATCCTCTTTCCAGAGGATACATCTACGGTAGTGTTCTTTGTATAGCACATGCCTCTAGGTCCTTGGCTTTCAAGGGCTCTGGTGAGGCAGAAGTGCTCCAGACATTTTAGCATCTCACGTATTTTATATATTGCATCATTCTTTCTCAGTGTCTTCTAATGTTCATAGTACACGTCAATAGTCATTCCCATAATTTTATTACTCCTAAATTTTATGGAATTTGGATCAACTCTTTTAGGAACCTTTACAACCACGGCACATTAAGATCACAGAACCCATCTGTCCACTATGAACTCATTAACATTAGCATGGCGCTCTTTGGCCACACCTAGCCCTTGCGCCATTAAACACCAAACATCATCATCAAAACAAACGCTACTCGTGTACCTGGTATAACCTCTGCATGTAAGTGGTGATTTTTCCACCACTGATGAAAGTGAATGATTGAGCAGTTACTTCGTTAGCCGTTAGTGCTGTCCACTCGAAAGGGAAGCTCCATTGGTATCATGAGCCAAGAAAGAAAGAAACAAGAAGAAGGAGCAGAATATAACAAGAGATCAAGAAAGCGCGAGGAGTTGGTGTAAAAAATGGAGAAAGAGATAGGAAGTTAGGAAATCAGAGCGTCCGAATAAAAAAAAAATAGGATATATTAAAGAAGCAGAGCAAAAATGCACGCGGAGCTACGTGGCCAACGGGCGAAAGAGGCGCGTGGCCGAAGCGAGCGGCCCAGCTACGACCTGGAACCATCCGAAGGAGCTGGAGGCCGGAAAGGGCGGGTGGAGCGTGGAGACAGCGGCAACCCAATGGAAGTTGCTCTTCAGCGGCCGCGGCCGCGAATCTCGAGCCGAGCGCGCGCTCCACCGGGCACGGCTACAGGCTGACGGAGCCGTTTCCCGGACTACCTGCGGCTACGATCGGCAGGCAAAGAGGTGTCGACCGGGCGATGCAGGCGCCTCGGTCACCCCACTGCCCTGACTCCCGGACCCGGTCAACCGTGGATCGAACGTTGGACGCAACGACCTCGAGTTGACGACGCATCGGCGGTCACAACGACGCGTCGTCGGAAGGGGCGACAACTAGGCGACGCCGCTACGTTGATGGACTTCTGAATATTTTAAGTTTCACAATGCACCGTGTGTAAGGATATTAGAAAACATGCTCAATTACCTCGCTTTGTGGTTAGCTTATCTTGTGTTAAGTGTTTTGCTTTAGGGTTCTTAACGTGTGTTTTCTGGATATATGTGTTTTTCTTGTGCTCAAGCCCCATACAGGCTTTTCCTAACTAAAACGGTCCTTGCGTCGTGTTTACCACCATGAGACTTTTACAATTGGGAAGACATGCATATTTCACGTGCATTTTGCAGTTGTGTGTGGTTAGACGTCTGGGGCATTGCAGAATCGCAGACGAATTTCGAGAGAAACGGTTTATTTAGAGCAGTTGCATTAGCAATTTCATGTAGCAGTAGTTATACCACAAACATAAAAACGTCCTACGCGCATCACACTTTCTTGCATCCTTTTTCACGTGAAATGCTTTTGGACACTCAATTGCTCTTGAATTTGTTTCTGTCCTTCGTCTCCAGGGCTGTTTGTCATGTTACGTTAAGAACTCCACCAGCTATTTCTACTTTCGCCTAAGGAATCTTAAAACAAGGCAGCACTTCACCCACGCACTTTGACTTCCACATGCAAATCAGTCATAATGGTCCCCCATTCGCCACGTTTGATCCGTGGCTTGTAGTTCTCACTACACGGTCGGCTTAATTTTATGCGGTAAACTGACCGCAACTGTTCTAACTTTCCCGACACATAAGCTACAATACCTTTCTCATTATATACACACAATATAAACAAGGTGATTCGTTTACTTCCCCAAAGACACAACATGCGTGTCACATGCGCATGAAAATAAGGAAAATTGAAGGTTCAGTTGTTGCCAGAAAAACTCCTCAATAATCAAGAAATATCAATGTTTCGGCACACATTGCACGGAAAACGCACTGAAATTTTCCTAGATGTCAAAAGCGCTTCTTGTAGAGTTTCCCCGGTACATTGAGAAACTTAGCGGATAATTGTAGGTAATTATAGAAATATAGCGGACTCTAGCTGTGCGGCTAGACTGCTTTATTTTGGGGTAATACAGGGAATGCCCAATTTCATCACTCAAAACAAGTTTTATGAAAATAGGTGGTAAAATCAATTTTTCACTGTAGTTGGCCCTTTCATAGAGGATAACAATTAGTGCTTTTCATCAAAATGGCGACCCCGCTCAGTGACGCGATGAAAGGCGCAGGTTTGCGGTGCTCTCATATGTTCATGATGTCTCCCATCGGCTGGTTAAGCTTGGGCTGCGTACAAACATCACTGTGGCTATCTCATATCCGGAAACGCTGTCAAAACTTTTGAAACGCAACAGGCCAGGAGCATATGGGTGAGGGTTGCTTTCGGCGCGTTGCACATAGGGTAAGAAGTTGGGATGGGTCGGTAGTGGGATAAGAGGGATGGAGTAGGTAGGGTGCGTGTTATCAGACGGCGCCATAAGTGTTGCTCCCTGGTAGTGAGGCAAGAGTGAGGCGGTGGTATATTTGCCTCACGGCGCGAGCATTCTCGATGAGATCAGCAATGGTACACGCACGCCCCCTCGAGAAACCCCTCATGAAGTCCGCCAGGGCCCGGTTTCTCGACCCTCGATATAAAGATTCGGCGGCCTCATTTCCGGGGTTTCCCAAGTGCACGGGCACCCAGGTGATCTCAGCGATGCGGGAGAAGGGAGGGTTTTGGGCCACGATATGGAAGGTGCAAGGATGGCGTCTGCCCCTGGCATAATTTAGCAGTGCAGTTTTACAACCATTCCGGATGTAGGTAGCCCCGAGGCTGCCAACGCTATATCTATCTCTTCCGCCTCCTCTGGGTCTGTTCTCGGTGGTAGTTGCTTTATTAAGGGATGGGTGTTCGGTGCGTAAGCAACCGCTGGGGACTGAGGGCCGGGGTTTGATTGTTGTGTTCAAATACGAGGTTGTGGCCAAGTACTACGCTATGGTGGCCAATCCTGCTCTGGTGAGGGAGTGCATTACCGGTTCTGGTCACCGGGATCACGCCACACTACAGGCCTGTTTATGCAATTTTATCAACACACGGATTTTTTCTTGAATCCGGTGGAAAACTGCCGGCACCGCGATTCGAACCACGGACCTCTTGCACGCGAGGCGGGCGTTCTACCTCTACCCCACCGCTGCGGTCACATGCATCATCTCACATGCATCATCTATCCATATTGCGTTCTGTTCGTCACCGCGGCGTTTAGGAAGGGCTGCTGGCTCTGCGTCTCTTGCGGTTTGGTTCAGGGCGCTTGTCAAAGGGGAGCGGTCGAAGCGTAGAATATGACGAATTTCGATGGGAAGGGTTTTAAAGAGCCATGATTAGTAGGAATGCGATTTGGGTGTTTAGAAAGTACATGTCTTCCGTTGGGGATGCGGGCTAGTAGGAGATTTTGTGCCTGTGCGTGTGGTTTGGGTAGTTCGTGTGTGGTGTTGTGTAACACCTAAATGCACCAGGCGTTCGTTACTGGTGTTATCCCGAAGACGGAGCGCTGCCTTTGTAGGTTGCCCGATTATAGAATTTCTGGCATGTTCCTTTCATTCGCACGTTCGGCAAAAGTAGCGTTCCTAGACGTTGCTAGGCGTTGCACGCCGCCGGCATGCCAGCGTTGCTGCAGCATATAAAATTTTGCGCCATAATATGGTACTTTTTTTACGTTTAGTAAACAAAACGAGAAGATAACGCGCACGTGTCTCTATATTAGCACTTCGATTGCAAAACTATGCGACGATACAACATCTTTGATTAAATAATGGTGTTCGCTTAAATCTTTTAAGAGATCCTCTCGAACCCGGGCACGCGACCACCGGTCGTTACGTGAGGACAGGCGCAACTAGCTTTCAGAGTACGCTTGCTTCTTCCATCGGTCTTTTGCTGTAAGGAGGCCTCACGTAAGGTTAGGAAGCAGGTCGAACGAAATGAAGATTTTATGGTTTCGCTCAAAACCTGCCTGCTCTGAGCGAAGGAAGGCTTGTTTTTTTTATACTTCGAGTTAGCATTAAAACGACAATGCCCCATCCCATCGCATTTCCAGCCCGTCGCATTCATCTAAACGGCGATAATAGTGACACATGAACTCGTTTCAATTTTACGGGTGAGCGCTTTTAAATTCTAAGAAATGTTATCGCACAGCGCAGGACGCGCCTGCATGTATCGGAAGTTTCTGGAATGGTATAAATGCTTCAATCCGCTGTCTGTGACCGAACCTTGTGTAATATGATTGCATGTGTGCGTGACGTAGAACTTTTTGGAAGGCACGTGGGTCCCAGCAATTACTCTGGAACATTCGACGACAGATGTATAAAAGCGGACGCGCTTGACCCGCTGATCAGATTTTGACGATCGCCGACTGTGTTCGCCGTTGTCGCCGTTCTATAAGTGTAGCCTGTTTTTGTGGGCACAGGTACGCCCAATGAAGTTCAGTTTCGCATTTCACAGTATTGCTACTGTGTTCTGAATACATCACTACGTGACATCTGGTGGAGGTGCTTTTCGTTCATGTACGGATGCCACCGTCAAGCCGTGATCCAAGCCCGGACAGTAAAGGGAACACCAACGTAGTCCTGGAACATCGACAAAGCCGCCGTCTTCAACAGCTGCCCCCGGAGCACGGACTTCTATCTGAGCACACCAACAAGATTGTGGCCAAGGCAACCACAAAGCTAGTCCCAGGGTCACCCATTGTATTTCAACTGTCCAGAGAGCCCCCTACCTTCCGTGGAGCTACGTCTGAGGATCGGGAAACCCGGCTCGATACCTTCGAAGGGATCTCCACCTTCCACAACTGGACCTTTGAGGATAAGCTACGACATGTGTATTTCTCCTTGGAAAATGCCGCGAGGACGTGGTTCGAGAATCGGGAGTCCATTTTTACAACATGGAACCTGTTCCGCAGTAACTTCCTTCGTACGTTCACGATCGTTGTCCGCAATGAAAGGGCCGAACTTCTGCTGGAAACCCGAGGCCAACTACCCAATGAGACGATCGCCATCTTCACGGAAGAGATGACCCATCTTTTCAGGCACGCAAGTACGTTTCTTGATGCGACGCGTAAAGCAAGAACTTTTCGCCGGACTGATCCGAAACCCACCAAAGACCGTAGTCGAGTTCTTGGCAGAGGCAAAGACGATTGAGAAAACTTTATAAATTCGCACTAGGCAATATAACCGCTAAGTGTTCATGCCTCAGTGCGCCATCCAAACACTTGCGCAAGGTCTTCCCTTCGTCGCAGCCTCAAGTGGCCTCGATCACTGACATCGTGAAATATGAGGTTCAGCGATCGCTTGGAGTTCCTCAGGTGCAACCTCAATTGCCGCAGCGCCAGCCAGAAGCGATGACCTACGCCACCATCACACGCCGTCAAGGTCCCCCTCCGCGACCGCGCAGGGCCCTGTAACGCCCCAATTCCGTCGTCCGCCACCGTCGCCAGCACGCCAACCCGTCCCCCAGCGCACCTACGCGAGAAAGACGGACATTTGGCACACCCCCGACCACTGCCCGCTCTGCTACCACTGCGGCGAAGCCGGCCAAGGTACCACCGATGCCCGTACCGCGACCTGGCATTGCGAGGCTTCACCGTCAACGCAACGCGCCCGAGGAAAGGTGAACGCCCTCGTGATATCGCCGACTACCTCGCCGCGACTCAGTGGAGCCCTCGACGACCATCCCGTTCGCCGTCATCAGGCCGCTACCTGTCGCCGCAGCGCCTTCCATACACTGGCCCAGCCCGGGACCGGTCCTTGAACCCATATCCGGAAAACTAAAAGCAGCAACGGATGGAAGTGCGCTTGCTGTTCGTCGAACTGACAAAGATCCTCCGACGCCTACGAAAACTACGAAGAGACTATCTCAACGACATAAGGACCCGCCGCCGTCCCGCCGAAGTCGGGAAGAAAAGAATACGCAGACAAAAGACCGCCTGAGGACGCCACGTACCAGCCAGAATTCAACGCGATGCAGCCGTGATCCGACGCCAAGACCTAACTGTAACGCAAGACAAAGAACCACCGACCTCGACGTGCTTCTCGACGGCCACGCAGTCACCGTCTTAGTAGACACAGGAGCCAATTACTCCGTCATGAGTGGGCCATCGCCGCCCAGTTGAAGATAGTTAAGACTGCATGGGAAGGCCAGTCGATTCGGACCACTGGAAGACGCCTCATTACGCCTACTAAAATATGCGCGACAAGAATAACCATTCATGACTGGCCTTTCCCTGCCACCTTCGTTATCCTCCAACAGTGTTCACGAGACGTCATTCTCGGCATGGACTTCCTGAACCAAGTCGGCGCTATCATCGACCTGAAGTCACAGTCAATAACGCTGTCGGAAGATCAAGCGATACCACCGGAGAGTCTTCCTAGTCTCCGCGCCTTGGGTGTGCTCGAAGATCAAGTGAGCATCCCGCCTCGGTCCAGCATTGTTATTTCGGTCGGCACCAAAACAGCTGCTGACGTAGAAGGCGTCATCGAAGGCGACCAACGTCTACTGCTCGATCGCGAAATTAGCGTCGCAAGAGGAATCGCTTGACTGCACGGAAGAAACACGAAAGTGTTGCTGACAAACTTCAGGAAGGAGCTCAATCGCTTCAACAGGGGCACGACGATCACATATATCGACGAAATTCTGGAAACCAGCAATGCGTTTGTCCTCTCGGATTCTGCCACATCTACCCCGACGACTGTAGTTCCCAAACCAGACATCGACATAAATCTAAGTCTCCCCATGATTCAGCAGCAACAGCTCAGAAGTCTGATTCGACGATACAAAGACTGCTTTTCGACGTCATGAAGAATTCTACAAACCCCAGTCGCAAAGCATCGCATAATAACCGAAGAGTGTGCTCAACCACTCCGCCAGAGTCCTTACCGACCGAGTTTCGATGTGAGAACGTGAACCTATAAGGCAACAATTCGACGAAATGCTGCGCGACGACACCATCCAGCCGTCGAAAAGCCCGTGGGCGTCTCCTATTGTCTTAGTGAAGAAAAAGGACGGAGCCCTACGTTTCTGCGTCGATTATCGTCGACTGAACAACATCACAAAAAGGATGTATACCCCCTCTCACGGATATACGACGCATTGGATCGTCTCTGCAAAGCTACATGGTCGATGGACCTCAAGTCTGGCTACCGGCAAAGAGAAGACGATGACAAATCGCGAAAAGACCGCCTTCATCACGCCAGACGGCCTCTATGAGTTCCTTTAAATGCTCCTTTAAATTGGTTTGTGATCAAGACGCAGTCATTAGGTGAGGGGATTGTTGGCGAAAATCATCAAGAAAATCTCATACGCTTGGTGACGAGACATCAAGATTCATCTTCCTCCGGTTGCATTCCTTTGAAAAATTGCACTGAGTTCTTACCCCTCAAATTTCAAATATAAAACTCCGAAATGTACAACAGTCTGTACGACGCATTCGAACACTTGGTGAAATTCTTTTATGGAAAGCTGTATGGGCCTCTCATGGACCTGAAGAGGCATTGACGAAACTTGCGCGTGCAGTTCTACTTGGATGATAGAGCGGATCAGTACACGTAGCTCGCCATTGTAGGACGCCCGAAATCATATGTGTCAGGGTGTACGCGGATCATAAGCCGCTCATGTAGGCGCTGGCACGTTCTGATGTCTGCGACGGTTGTGAAGTTGTGCACGACAAGTGCATTGAATACCACAACCCTAATACTCTTGAGCAGGTGGCGTACATGGTCAATCTCCGCCATTGGGGTGTTCTCACGGCGGCAGAAGGCGAGGAATTCCTATATGTATGAAGTGTATGGCTCTCCCTGTGTGCGGAACGCGCTCAGCAAGCTTCTTCTTGGCGATATCTGAGCTGCCAGAAGAGTCTGCGAGAATCTACAGTAGATGCTGTTTTAACGTTATTCAGTTTACGAAAATGGAGCTCGTGGTTGTAATGCCAAGTTTTTGCGACGCCTGTTGGATAAAATGCGACGTGCGCAAGTTATGCACGTTCGTCCGTGTGGTTAAAGCAACTAACGTGCTCGGCCGCGGCGGCCGCATTTCGATGGGGGCGAAATGCAGAAACACGCGTGTACATAGCTTTAGGTACATGGTAAAGAACCTCAGGTGGTCGAAATTTCCGGAGTCCTCCACTGTGGCGTGCCGCATAATCAGGAAGTGGTTTTGGCACGTTAAACCCCATAATTTTAAAAAAGACAACTAGCGTTCTGGTACTGCTCCAACCGGTCCTCAGCGCCGTCGCCACGAAATCCAGAGGAGGAGGAGGAACTATATTATTGGTGAAACCGTTGCGTGGTTTATTCCTGGGTGGTTCCCTCTGACAGGGCTCCACTGGCGATCGCGGCTCGCCGGGCCTGGTCGAGGGTCACGAGTTGGCTTCCCAGGTCCAGTTCGGGGAGTCTCGCCTCCCAATACCACGTAGTGAGTGTGTGTGTTGTGACTCGTGGCGAAATTGCGTCACCCGGACGGTCGGTGCATTCGTGTGTTATGTGCGCGAGTGTCGCTGTGTGGTTGCAACACCAGGGACATGTTCGGGACGTATAACTGTCTGGGTAGATTGCGTGTAGACGAGACAAGTGTGGGTATGTGTTAGTTTGCAGGCGGCGCCAGTCCCTTGCCTGCAGTTTATTGAGAGTTTTGTGCGGGGGAGCGTATTGCGTTCTTCCGAGTCATTCGTCCTGTAGTATTTGTTGACCTGTCGTTAATAACTCGTGGGTCGCTCGTCGGTCTGTCGGGGGCTGAAGAACGGTGTGGTTTGCCGCTTGGCTAGTGAGACTTCGAGCTGCGCAGTCCGCCTCTTCGTTGCCCCGCAGGACTTCGTGCCCGGGGCACCAGACGATACCGTGGGTCCATTGTAGTGTGCGACCCAGGATTCGAATGGCTTGTATAGGGAGTGTTCCATTCAGGTATAAACGACAAGCCACTTGAGAGTCAGTAAGGACACGGGCGGACCTTCCGTTGCTCTCAGCGTCGCGAAGTGCGAGAGCGATTGCTGCTGCTTTTGCTGCTGCGCTGCATGTGGCGCGGATGGAGGCTGAGGCTACCAGGTTCCCCTGATTGACAACAGCGAGTGTGTATTTCAGCCCGCAACGTTAGTACTGGTAAATACTTCAGAGGGGTAGTGACCGCCCAAGACGGGGTTGCCGCAGTAGAAGGCGATGTGCATGCCGCGGTATGGGCTTGCGGGCTGTGCGACATGGTCGAGTGCATTTGGTAGAGGCGGCGTCCCGAGCAGAGCTCATGGGATGTAGTGTACTTGAACCTGGAAACGGACGGACACCGAGAGGATTGAGCAACCGGACACCACACTCGACCACTTGTGGGGCAACCTTTTGTGAGACCACCGTCAGACTGTACTCTCAAGCGAGAGCCTTACGACACAGGCCCAGAATGGCGATGACGAGTGAGAGAGGCGAGAAGATGAAGCCTATAAATAATGCTTACTCGCAATGTATGTATGTATGTATGTATGTATGTATGTATGTATGTATGTATGTATGTATGTATGTATGTATGTATGTATGTATGTATGTATGTATGTATGTATGTATGTATGTATGTATGTATGTATGTATCATCAGCATCATCAGCCTGGTGACGCCCACTGCAGGGCAAAGGCCTCTCCCATACTTCTTCAACAACCCCGTTCATGTACTAATTGTGGCCATGCCGTCCCTGCAAACTTCTTAATCTCATCCGCCCACCTAACTTTCTGCCGCCCCCTGCTACGCTTCCCTTCCCTTGGGATCCAGTCCGTAACCCTTAATGACCATCGGTTATCCTCCCTCCTCATTACATGTCCTGCCCATGCCCATTTCTTTTTCTTGATCTCAACTAAGATGTCATTACCTCGCGTTTGTTCCCTCAACCAATCTGCTCTTTTCTTATTTCTTAACGTTACACCTATCATTCTTCTTTCCATAGCTCGTTTCGTCGTCCTCAATTTGAGTAGAACCCTTTTCGTAAGCCTCCAGGTTTCTGCCCCGTAGGAGAGTACTGGTAAGACACAGCTGTTATACACTTTTCTCTTGAGGGATAATGGCAACCTGCTGTTCATGATCTGAGAATGCCTGCCAAACGCACCCCAGCCCATTCTTATTCTTCTGATTATTTCCGTCTCATGATCCGGATCCGCCGTCACTACCTGCCCTAAGTAGATATATTCCCTTACTACTTCCAATGCATCGCTGCCTATTGTAAATTGCTGTTCTCTTCCAAGACTGTTAAACATTACTTTAGTTTTCTGCTGATTAATTTTTAAACCCACTCTTCTGCTTTGCCTCTCCAGGTCAGTGAGCATGCATTGCAATTGGTCCCCTGAGTTACTAAGCAAGGCAATATCATCAGCGAATCTCAAGTTACTAAGGTAATCTCCATTACCTTTTATCCCCAATTCTTCCCAATCCAGGTCTCTGAACACCTCCTGTAAATACGCTATGAATAGCATTGTAGAGATCGTATCTCCCTGTCTGACACCTTTCCTTATTGGGATTTCGTTGCTTTCTTTATGGAGGACTACGGTGGCTGTGGAGCCGCTATAGATATCTTCCAGTATTTTTACATACGGCCCGTCTACACCTTGATTCCGCAATGCCTCCATGACTGCTGAGGTTTCGACAGAATCAAACGCTTTCTCGTGATCAATGAAAGCTATATATAAGGGTTGGTTATATTCCGCACATTTCTCTATCACCTGATTGATAGTGTGAGTATGATCTATTGTTGAGTAGCCTTTACGGAATCCTGCCTTGTCCTTTGTTTGACAGAAGTCTAAGGTGTTCCTGATTCTATTTGCGATTACCTTAGTAAATAGTTTGTAGGCAACGGACAGTAAGCTGATCGGTGTATAATTTTTCAAGGCTTTGGCGTCTCCTTTCTTAAGGATTAGGATTATGTTAGCGTTCTCCCAAGATTCCGGTACGCTCGAGGTCCTGAGGCATTGCGTATACAGGATGGCCAGTTTCTCTAGAAGAATCTGACCACCATCCTTCAACAAATCTGCTGTTACCTGATCCTCCCCAGCTGCCTTCCCCCTTTGCATATCTCCCAAGGCTTACTTTACTTCTTCCGGCGTTACCTTTGGGATTTCGAATTCCTCTAGACAATTTTCTCTTCCATTATCATCGTGGGTGCCACTGGTACTGTAGAAATCTCTATAGAACTCCTCAGCCACTTGAACTATCTCATCCATATTAGTAATGATTTTGCCGGCTTTGTCTCCTAACACATACATCTGATTCTTGCCAATTCCTAGTTTTTCTTCACTGTTTTTAGGCTTCCTCCGTTCATGAGAGCATGTTCAAGTCTATCCACATTATACTTCCTTATGTCAGCTGTCTTACGCTTGTTGGTTAACTTCGAAAGTTCTACCAGTTCTATTCTAGCTGTAAGGTTAGAGGCTTTCATACATTGGCGTTTCTTGATCAGATCTTTCGTCTCCTGCGATAGTTTACTGGTATCCTGTCTAACGCAGTTACCACCCACTTCCATTGCACACTCCTTATTGATGCCCACAAGATTGTCGTTCATTGCTTCAACACTAAGGTCCTCTACCTGAGTTAAAGCTAAATACCTGTTCTTTAGCTTGATCTGGAATTCCTCTGTTTTCCCTCTTACCGCTAACTCATTGATCGGCTTCTTATGTACCAGTTTCCTACGTTCCCTCCTCATGTCTAGGCTAATTCGAGTTCTTACCATCCTGTCGTCACTGCAGCGCACCTTGCGGAGCACGTCCACATCTTGTATGATGCCAGGGTTAGCGGAGAGTATGAAGCCTATTTCACTTCTAGTCTCGCCGTTCGGGCTCCTCCACGTCCACTTTCGGCTATCCCGCTTGCGGAAGAAGGTATTCATTATCCTCATATTATTATGTTCCGCAAACTCTACTAATAACTCTCCCCTGCCATTCCTAGTGTCTATGCCATATTCCCCCACTGCCTTGTCTCCAGCCTGCTTCTTGCCTACCTTGGGATTAAAGTCGCCCATTAGTATAGTGTATTTAGTTTTAACTCTACCCATTGCCGATTCCACGTCTTCATAGAAGCTTTCGACTTCCTGGTCATCATGACTGGATATAGGGGCGTAGACCTGTAGAACCTTCATTTTGTACCTCTTATTAAGTTTCACAACAAGACCTGCAACCCTCTCGTTAATGCTATAGAATGCCTGTATGTTACCAGCCCATCATCATCATCATCAGCCTAGTTACGCCCACTGCAGGGCAAAGGCCTCTCCCATACTTCTCCAACTACCCCGGTCATGTACTAATTGTGGCCATATTGTCCCTGCCAACGTCCTAATGTCATCCGCCCACCTAACTTTCTGCCGCCCCCTGCTACGCTTCCCTTCCCTTGGAATCCAGTCCGTAACCCTTAGTGACCATCGGTTATCTTCAGTCCTCATTACATGTCCGGCCCTTGCCCATTTCTTTTTCTTGATTTCAACTAAGATGTCGTTACCCGCGTTTGTTGCCTCACCCAATCTGCTCTTTTCTTATCCCTTAACGTTACACCCATCATTCTTCTTTCCATAGCTCGTTGCGTCATCCTCAATTTCAGCAGAACACTTTTCGTAAGCCTCCAGGTTTCTGCCCCATATGTGAGTACTGGTAACACACAGCTGTTATACACTTTCCTTTTGAGGGATAGTGGCAACCTGCTGTTCATGATTTGAGAACGCCTGCCAAACACACCCCAGCCGATTGATATTCTTCTGGTTATTTCAGTCTCATGATCCGGATCCGTGGTCACTAGCTGCCCTAAGTAGATGTATTCCCTTACCACTTCCAGTGCTTCGCTACCTATCGTAAACTGCTGTTCTCTTCCGAGACTGCCAAACATTACTTAAATTTTCTGCAGATTATTTTCAGACCCACCCTTCTGCTTTGCCTCTCCAGGTCAGTGAGCGTGCATTGCAGTTGGTCTCCTGAGTTACTAAGCAAGGCAATATCATCAGCGAATCGCAAGTTGCTAAGGTATTCTCCATCAACTTTTATCCCCAATTCTTCCCACTCCAGGCCTCTGAATACCTTCTGTAAACATGCTGTGAATAGCATTGGAGAGATCGTAGCTCCCTGTCTGACGCCTTTCTTTATTGGGATTTCGTTGCTTTCTTTATGGAGGACTACGGTGGCTGTGGAGCCGCTATAGATATCTTCCAGTATTTTTACATACGGCTCGTCTACACCATGATTCCGCAATGCCTTCATGACTGCTGAGGTTTCGACAGAATCAAACGCTTTCTCGTTATCGATGAAAGCTATATATAAGGGTTCGTTATATTCAGCACATTTCTTTATCGCTTGATTTATAGTGTGAATATAGTCTATTGTTGGGTAGCCTTTACGGAATCCTGCCTCGTTCTTTGGCTGACAGAAGTCTAAGGTGTTCCTGATTCTATTTGCGATGACCTTAGTAAATACTTTGTAGGCAACGGACAGTAAGCTGAGCGGGCTATAATTTTTCAAGTCTTTGGCGTCCCCTTTCTTATGGATTAGGATTATGTTAGCGTTCTTCCAAGATTCCGGTACGCTCGAGGTTATGAGGCATTGCGTATACAGGGTGGCCAGTTTCTCTAGAAGAATCTGACCACCATCCTTCAACAAATCTGCTGTTACCTGATCCTCCCCAGCTGCCTTCCCCCTTTGCATAGCTCCCAAGGCTTGCTTTACTTCTTCTGGCGTTACCTGTTGGATTTCGAATTCCTCTAGGCCATTCTCTCTTCCGCTATCGTCGTGGGTGCCACTGGTACTGTATAAATCTCTATAGAACTCCTCAGCCACTTGAACTATCTCATCCATATTAGTAAAGATATTGCCGGCTTTGCCTCTTGACGCACACATGTGATTCTTGCCTATTCCTAGCTTCTTCTTCACTGTTTTTAGGCTTCCTCCGTTCCTGAGAGCCTGTTCAATTCTATCCATATTATAGTTCCTGATGTCCGCTGTCTTACGCCTGTTGATTAACTTAGAAAGTTCTGCCAGTTCTCTTCTTGTTGTAGGGTTAGAGGATTTCATACATTGGCGTTTCTTGATCAGATCTTTCGTCTCCTGCGATAGCTTACTGGTTTCCTGTCTAACGGCGTTGCCACCCACTTCTATTGCGCACTCCTTAATGATGCCCTTGAGATTGTCGTTCATTGCTTCAACACTAAGGTCCTCTTCCTGAAATAAAGCCAAATACCTGAGTTGAAGCCGAATACCTGTTCTGTTGCTTGATCCGGAATTCCCCTAGTTTCCCTCTTACCGCTAACTCATTGATTGGCTTCTTGTGTACCAGTTTCTTCCGTTCCCTCCTAAAGTCAAGGCGAATTCGAGTTCTTACCATCCTATGGTCACTGCAGCGTACCTTGCCGAGCACGTCTACATCTTGTATGATGCCAGGGTTCGCGCAAAGTATGAAGTCGATATCATTTCTAGTCTCACCATTCGGGCTCCTCCACTTCCACTTTCGACTAACCCGCTTGCGGGAAAAGGTATTCATTATCCGAATATTATTCTGTTCTGCAAACTCTACTAATAACTCTACTCTGCTATTCCTAGAGCCTATGCCATATTCCCCCACTGACTTGTCTCCAGACTGCTTCTTGCCTACCCTGGCATTGAAGTCGCCCATCAGTATAGTGTGTTTTGTTTTGACTTTACCCATCGCCGATTCCACGTCTTCATAAAAGCTTTCGAGTTTCTGGTCATCATGACTGCTTGTAGGGGCATAGACTTGTACCACCTTCAATTTGTACCGCTTATTAAGTTTCACAACAAGACCTGCCACCCTCTCGTCAATGCTATAGAATTCCTGTATGTTACCAGCTATTTCCTTATTAATCAGGAATCCGACTCCTAGTTCTCGTCTCTCCGCTAAGCCCCGGTAACACAGTACATGCCCGCTTTTTAGCACTGTATATGCTTCTTTCGTCCTCCTAACCTCACTGAGCCCTATTATATCCCATTTACTGCCCTCTAATTCCTCCAATAATAGTGCTAGACTCGCCTCACTAGATAGCGTGCTAACGTTGCCAGGTTCAGATTCCCATGGCGGCTTGTCCGGAGCCAGGTGTTCTTAGCACCCTCTGTAGCGTCACAGATCTGACCACCGCCGTGGTCAGTTGCTTCGCGGCTGCTGGGGACTGAGGGCCGGGGTTTTATTTTTGTATTCCTATAGGAGGTTGTGGCCAAGTACTGCCCCAGGGTGGCCAATACTGCTCTGGTGAGAGAGTGCGTTACCGGTTCTGGTCACCGGGATCAGGCCGCACTCCAGGCCTGTTTGTGCAATTTTCTCAACACCCGGTTTTATTTTATTTTCCGGTGGAGAATTGCGCGGCCCCGGGATTTGAATCACGGTCCTCTTGCACGGGAGACGGATACTCTAACGTCCCCGCTGGAGTTAAATTAAAAATTAAATAATGGGGTTTTTTGTGACAAACCAATTTCTGATTTTGAGGCACGCCGTAGTGGAGGACTCCGAAAATTTCGACCACCTGGGGTTCTTTAACGCGCACCTAATTCTAAGTACATGGGTGTTTTCGCATTTCGCCCCCATCGAAATGCGGCCGCCATGGCCGGAATTTGATCCCGCGACCTTGTGGTCAGCAGCCTAACACCACAGCCCCGAGCAACCACGGTGGGTCCCGCAGGAGTTTTACGCCTCATTTAACCTACAGTGGTGCCCTATTTGATCAGTCAAGGCGGACCAATCTGAGCTCGGTTATACCGCACGGATGGCACTCGGCTAGAGAACCTGGTATTTATGACCTGCACATGTGTGACCATACATAATTGAGGATATATATAATTTTTAAGAGGGTTTCCGTACAGTGATGAATTGAAGGAAAAGACAATAAAGAAAAGAAAAAAAAGGAACATAACATGTCATTTGAACTCGTGACCTTTGATTGTTACCCGGAAAGATAGCTCAGTCGGTTGGTTCGTCAAGCCACAGGTTACGTTCAAGCGCCAAAGCTCCTGCTCCGAGCCTCATACTTACGTGGAAAGGGACTGATGTTGTCAGGAATCCGACTCCTAGTTCTCTTCTCTCCGCTAAGCCCCGGTAGCACAAGACGTGCCCGCTTTTTAGCACTGTATATGCTTCTTTTGGCCTCCTAACTTCACTGAGCCCTATTAAATCCCATTTACTGCCCTCTAATTCCTCCAATAGCTCTGCTATACTTGCCTCACTAGATAACGTTCTAGCGTTAAACGTTGCCAGGTTCATATTCCGATGGCGGCCTGTCCGGAGCCAGTATGTATGTATGTATGTATGTATGTATGTATGTATGTATGTATGTATGTATGTATGTATGTATGTATGTATGTATGTATGTATGTATGTATCTATGTGTGTGTATGTGTGTGTGTGTGTGTGTGTGTGAATGTATTGCTACGAGAAGTAGGAAGCGTGCGTCTATTTACAGATGGCTTTTAATGGCTGAGCCAACAAGCGTAGAGCAGCGATAATGCTAAACTCTTCATCCTCTCCAAGCTAACCATCCTCGTCCTCTTTTTGCCACATTACCGAATGTTACATTACCCCCATCGGAAAAAGCACCCTATTGGTGCGGCTCATCGGTCTGAAAAAGGTAAGGTTTGAGACGGCTGACGTGGATGATGTCAGAGAGAGGTGAAGGCACCGAGGCGTCCAGTGGAGACACTTCGTATGTGGCAGGGGTCACCTGAAGAAGGATGCGGTAAGGGCCGTTGTATCGCGAGATGAAATTCTCGGAAAGACACATGCAGAGTTGGATACAAAACTAGAGCAAGAGCACCTGGTTCGTAGCGCACGTCGCGACGGCGCTTTTCGTAACGGCACTTCTGGCGTGTGACGAATGCGGGAAATCTGGCGTGCTTGGGTCGCTGTGGCTATGATATGCCGAGTGTACTCTGTCGGCGAGTCGAGTGTGGTCGAAAGGATAGTCTTGAAAGGCAAAGTCGGCTCACGGCGGAAGAAGAGATAGAAGGGTGAATAGCCAGCTGTGTCGTGGCGCAAGGAATTGTAGGCGAACGTGACAAATGGTAGAGCAATGTCCCAGTCTCGATGATCGGAAGAAACATACATTGCTAACATGTCAGGTAATGTCCGGTTGTGGCGTTATGTAAGATTTAGTTTGAGGATGGTAACCCGTAGTAAGTTTGTGTTTAGTGTCACATGATCGAAGTAGGTCGTCTATAACTATGGCAAGAAAATATCTGCCACGATCGGTGAGAAGTTGACGAGGGGCACCGTGGTGCAAAATAACATCGTGAAGCAAGAAATCAGCGACGTCTGCACTGCAGCAGGTCGGTAGGGCTCTAGTAATGGCATAGCGAGTTGTATAGTCCGTAGCAACGACAATCCACCTATTTTCGTCATTTGATATAGGGAATGATCCGAGAAGATCGATGCCAACGCAAAAAAAGGGTCGGCCAGTATATCCGAAGGCTGCAGCAGTCCGGCAGGAGGCACAGCTGCTCTTTTCCGGCGTTGACACGACTCACACGCGGCAACATAGCGCCGGACAGAGCGGTCGAGACGGCGCCAGAAAAACCGTCGCCGAATTTGGTCATAGGTCCGCATGACGCCAAGGTCTCCAGCTGTGGGAACTTCGTGCAGTCGCAGCAGTAGAATCTGTCGCAGATGAGACGGAATGACGGCTAGGAGCTCGGGCCCTTCGGCGGGGATGTTGCGGCGATGCAGGATGCCATTTTGTAATACGAACATGTGAAGAGGTCAATCAAAGGGCGGGCAACATGGGCGAAATTTTCCACAAACCTGCGGAAGTAAGAGCAAAGGCCAATAAAGCTGCGAACATTTTTGGCACAAGTTGGTGCGGGGAAATTCTGCACAGCATGAACTTTACCGGGGTCGGTACGAATGCCTGACGTATCGACCAGGTGTCCGAGTATGGTTATTTGGCGTTGACCGAAGTGGCACTTGGACGAGTTGAGCTGCAAGCCAGCGGTGCAAAAAACAGAAAGAACAGATAAAAGTATTTCAAGATGCGTCGCAAAAGTTGAAGAGAATACGATCACGTCATCCAAGTAGCACGAATAGATGGACCATTTCAAACCACGCAAGAGCATGTCCATCATCCGTTCAAAGGTAGCCGGGGCATTGCACAAGCCAAAAGGCATTACTCGGAACTTATATGGATTGTCTGGTGTGACGAATGCGGTCTTTTCACGGTTCAATTCAAACACGGCAAGTTGCCAATATCCAGACCGAAGGTCTATAGATGAAAAATAAGTGGCACCGTGGAAACAATCCAGAGCATCGTCAATGCGGGGAAGTGGATATACATTTTACTTCGTGATCGTGTTTAGATGACGATAGTCAACGCAGAATCACCGGTTGTTATCCTTCTTTTTGACGAGAACAACAGGGGACGCCCATGGGCTGGAAGAGCGTTAAATAATGCCTTTGGCAAGCATCTTGTCAACCTCGCTCTGGATAGCTTGTCGTTCAGAGGGCAACACCGGGTATGGGCGTCGGCGAACAGGTGCTGCATCGCCGGTATTTGCACGATGCTTCGCGACCGTAGTTTGACATAAAGGGCGATAGTTCAGGTCGAAAATGTCGGACTAGGACTCGAGGAGGCCACGGCTTGTTGGGTTGAAAGGTCCGGTGCAATCATCTTTCTGAAGTCGTCGGTCGGGGCTTGTGGAAAAGGCGCAGAATGAGCATTTGTCGAAGACGTCGCAACAGATGTAGCGGAAATGTGGCATTTGTGTGTCGGTGACAACGTGACAAGAGACATACCTCGAGGAAGTTGTTGTGGGCACTGTCCGAAATTTAGAATGGGAAGACATGTCTAATTGGGCGCAACAGAAATGATGGTGTGTGGGAAGAAGACATTGTGTGAACGCAGGGCAGAAGCTGCGCGAGTAAGGACATAGTCTCCGTCAGGTACTAGTGGGCAGGCTAAGACAGCGCTGCAGGTTGGCAGGAGATGGACAAGGATGGCAGGCATATAAAATCCGCGGAACAAAGCTGAGTTGCACCTTGAGCAAGAAGGCCAACAGGAACATGTAGGGGTAGGTCAAGTTGTACAACACCGGCGGAACAGTCAATCAGAGCAGAATTAGCGGCCATAAAGTCGAGTCCGAGGATCACATTGTGAGGGCATTGTTCGAGCACACTAAACAAAACGGATGTGTGGCGACCGGCGACACTGACGCGAGCAGTACACATTCCAAGCACAGCCGGAGTTCCACCGTCGGTGACCTGGAGCAGTCGAGTCGGAGCAGGAGTATGTTCTTTCTTCAAGCACGTTCGAAGCTCCGCACTCCTGATGAAAATTTGGGTTCCAGTGTCGATCAGTGTTTTAACGGGCAAACCATCCACGTCCACGTCCAGAAGGTTCCGATTAGTAGACAGGGTCAGCAGAGGAATTTCAGGCCGGGGTTCTAGAGCAGCGTCACCTCCAGGAGCTGCTCACTTAGTTTCCCGTCGGAGAGCGGCGACGGTAATCTGGGGATGGAGAGCGACGCAGCTGGGGCGAATGGGAGCGACGGCTATGTGGTGATGGCGAGTGGCTGGTCGCGGTGGCTCGAGCGTTGTCAGGAGCGTCTTCAACATCGGTGGAGAGTGATGGCGGGCGAGGATTAGCGGCGGTAGGCGGGAAAGCTTGGTCTAGAGTGGGATGGCCAGTAACTTCGACAGTGGCTTGAAATGTGGCCCACACGTCCACAGTAAAAGCAGATGGGTCTATCGTCATGTGTGTGCCATTCGGCCGGGTTGCGATAGCTCGGATATGGACCGTATTGGCTCCGGTGAACAGAGGCAGAGGCAGCAGACGAAGCAAAGCTAGGACGGCTGGCTGAGCAGATGGACGGAAGACCCACATTCCCAAGTTCTTGGCGAATAAACGTCTGAATGAAAGACGCAAGCAGCCGGGAATCATCAATGCACTGCGTCACTGGCGTGGCTGGAGACGCTGCTTTGATTTCTCGCCGAACGATACGCACGACGTTCTCGCAGGAAGTGGGCTCACGCGGTGGACAAACGTCCTCGTACTTCGATGAAGCTGCGGCATTAGGTAGACGCGTAAAGTGTTGAACTATGGGGTGAGTCTTCGCGTTTTCAAACCGGAGACATTCGTTAATGATCTCATTGACCGTTGTTACGTTGTTGTAAACAAGCAGGCTAAACGCGTCGTCCGCGATGCCTTTTAAAGCGTGGCTGACCTTCTCTGACTCTGCCATATTGTTATCCACTTTGTGGCAAAGAGCGAGGAAGTCCTGCATATACGACACGTAAGATGCAGCGGACGTCAGTACACGGGTCCCAATGTCTTTCTTTGCAGCACGTTCGCGGCCGACAGGCTTGCCGAACAAATGTCTGAGCTTCTGTTTGCACTGGTCCGAACTCGTTATCTTTTCTTCGTGTGTTTCGAACCAAACCCGTGCTATTTTCTTGAGGTAGAATATCATATTAGCCAGCACAAGCATGTTATCCCACCTGTTGCATGCTCTGACCCGTTCGTAATTCTGCAGTCAGTCATCGACGTCAACGTTGTCGATCCCGGTAAACATGCCAGGGTTGCGAGGCTGATCCAGGATGACCGTCGGTGGCGACAACGGGGCCGTGGTTGAATGCTCTTCTTCGGATGACATGGCGGCCAGGTTACGTCCGCTGCGGAGCTCCGCCTTGCGCAAGTGATTACCCCGCCCCTCCACCAATGATGCTACGGGAAGGAACAAGCGTGCGTCTGTTCACAGATGCCTCTTAATGGTGAGGGCGAGCGGCTGTAGCGAAGGTTCGCGGCAGGCGCATCAGCGGCAATCGGTTCATGGCGGGTTGCATAGGGAACAGAAGGTCCAAAGGGGCGGGAATGAGTGGTGGTGTATGTCCGAGGAGGTGGTGGCCATCGGCTGCGGCAGTGATGAGCGACGTGGCCGATGTGACAGCAGTGGAAGCAGATCGGCCTGTCATCAGGGGTACGCCATTCGGACGGGTTGCGGCGAGATGTGCCAGAAAAGGACTGGCGGGGACGAGGAGGGCTGCTAGAGAACTGGGGAACCGTGGGTGGAGACGATGAACACACGGAGTTGAGACTCATGCTCTCAAATTCCTGTCTGATGATGTCCTGACTCAGCGCAATCGTGGTTGCTGGTGGATTGGGAGGCGTCGCGGAGAAAGCTGGCTAACAGGCGGCCTCGAGCTCGCGGCGAACAATACGGGCTACGTCGTCACAGGGGGTGATCTGACGCGGTCGATCCTCACATGTCGACATAGCAGCAGTGTTGGGTAGCCGCGTGATGTGATCTGTGATACAGCGGCTCTTAGCTTGTTCAAGGCGACGGCATTCTTTGATGATGGCGTCGATAGTCGAGACGTGGCCGAAAACAAGCAAATTGAAACATCATCGGCGATGCCTTTTAGCACATGTGACACTTTATCTGCTTCAGACATAGTGTCATCAGCTGTGCGGCAGAGAGCCAAGATGTCGAGGATGTATGAAACGTACGGCTCTGTATATGTCTGAACACGAGACGCAAGAGCCTTTCTCGCAGCAGCCTTGCGCCCAATAGGGTCGCCGAACAGTTCCCTGAGCTTTTCTTTGAAACTGTCCCAACTGTTTATCTCGTCGTCATGCGTTTGGCACCACATGCGTGGGGTGCCGCCGAGATAAAAGATGACATTGGCGAGCATGATTGTTGGATCCCACCTGTTGTTAGCACTGGCGTGTTCATAGAGCTTTATCCATTCGTCAACGTCCTCTCCCTCCAGACCAGAGGACACACCAGGGTTGCGATGTTCGGCAACCGTGATGATTGGAGCAGTCGGACAAGTCGAACCCGTTGCAGAGGCGGTCTCGTCACCGGGAGGCATGGTGACAAGCTCGATGTACCGACCACTCCGGAATTGCGTGGTGAGGACGGGGATCGCCGACCTCCACCAAAATGTTACGGAGCAAGACTTTTGCACTGGAGCTAGACTCCAGGCCGACAGTCGCTCGAGCCAAGGTCGCAGACCCACTTCGTCGTCGTTCTCGAGGCGGCTCGTCCCTTGAGCATAGCTCGATGACATCGTAATATATGTATGTATGTATGTATGTATGTATGTATGTATGTATGTATGTATGTATGTATGTATGCATGCATGTACGTATGCATGTATGTATGTATGTATGTATGTATGTATGTATGTATGTATGTATGTATGTATGTATGTATGTATGTATGTATGTATGTATGCATGTATGCATATATGTATGTAAAATAGGCAACTAACTAATTTGTTAGTTCGTTATATGACTAATAAAAAAACTCACCGCCGATTACAATACTCTCAAATGCGAAATTTGTGCGCAGTTCTATACGTGTTTTCCTTTCACGACAAATTGAGCCATAGCACCGGCTGGCAGAGCCGCGACTCGTATCGCTATACAATCACCGGCCACATGGTGCCCACCTCCCGGAAACGGCACCTTATGCAGCCGTAATCTTTACCCGGAAACGCTTACGGCGAGCACTGTGCGCGAAGCTTTCTGGTTCTTTTTCTTCCTTTTCTCGGGTGGCCTGCGCCGACGCTTCCATGGTAATGGTGATGATCCCGATGGTGTAATATATTGCCATCCCCTTCGATAGCGGGCGGTGACAAGTCACCACCTAGCCTGCTTGAGTTACTCAGGTATGCTATCGATTGTTTTCCTTGTAGCATTCTTGTAAACATGCCTTTAATCTCTATGCACCTTTTCCCCTGCCTATGTCTCTAATAAATCTGATCGTATTAGTCTCTTCTCTATTAGTCTCTTCTCTGCTTATTTTCCACCAATACTCTGAACGTCGCTTGCATATCTCGACTGCTGACCGGTTGATACTTCCATCTACTTTAAATCCCAGCGCTTTTGGAAGTTGTACGTCCTGTACTGCTCTCGCTCGGTGAATCCACTCGAATTCCTTGAGGATGTGCTGAGTGGTCTCCAGATTTTCGTTGCAACATATGCATGCCTTATCTAGATGCAAATATTTCCTCCTGTTTGTTTTTGCAAATAGCCACCCAGCTGGAGCTTCAATAGCAAGTCACATCTATTCGCGTTATCGAAGGAAGTTTCTATTGTAATTTTTTTTTCAATCATGTAAATCTCAATAGTCTTTTTCGTTTCCATTCTTGGTATCCAGTTCAGCGTCTCTATTTTGATCACCTTCTTTCTGATTACTTCTGGTTAGTATATAATATCTTTCCATTACCTTGTACTTGGTTGCCAGCTTTCTTGACCTCTTCCTGCATTTCATGTGCACGATTTTTAGGTACAGATATTTGTGCACATTAGACGTCCATTATTTTGATTCATGTTCCTAAGTGTTACTTGAGAACAAATTTTGCGAGGATTTGAAAAGAGGCCAAACCCATCACTTCTTGCAATCCCTCACTGGTGGTTTTTCCCTGGGCTCCAAAAACCACTGGGCCAGCGATCTGTGGTTCACTTGCAAGCCTGACAATATATAAGATTTCAGGCGCATAATGGCATTTGCGAACGTCAGCGCTGGCACCATGACTCATTTCCAGGTTCCATACACCAAGTGACACTTATTGTACCTACAAAGCACCATATGTTTCCTTGTTGCTGCATTCCGTTTCCCTTTTATTATCAGATTATCTTAGTTGGTGCATAAGTCTTTCCTTCGTTTATGTATACGCCAATGCATTCATATGGCTTGTCTAGGGGTATGACTTGCTGTTTGCGCCACTTGCGCCACGTGATTACTCGTCTCTTGAGTAAACATCATCATTTACAATATTTCTGTGTTTAATTTGAGGCCTAGATTTATTGTTGTGTCGCCGCACGAACTGGGCACTGTCTGGAAATCCTTTGAGTTGTCTACTGGTGGCACTATGTTTTCCGCATACATCAGTGTGCGACGTTCTGCTACACCATTTGTCCTTTGCGCGTGTATGAAAAGGAAATTCCAATTCACCGTTTTAAAGACTTTTTCTGAAGAATAATGGAAATACACGACACCGTTGCTTCAGTCCTTGGTGAATTTCCCCCACTTGATTTCAATTGCGGCCTTTCCATGCAATTTGCACTCGGTTGTCTCTATATATGTTCTTCAGCACCTCCATGAAATCATCGATGCCTTCGTGCTCCAGAATATCTCATAACAACTCCCTGTGTACGTTGTCGTAGGCTCCCTTATTATCTAGAAATGCCGTTCATAAAGGTCTACTATAGGATACTGAATCTCTCTGCACTGAGTTATAAAAAAATATATTCTAAGCGTCTGCGTAGTCCGAAGCCATTCTGTAGTTTCCCCAATACACGATTAGTTTACGCCTTTTTCGACAGATCTAATTTTACCGACGTGTAGCGGGGGCGTAGAGGTAGAGCATCCGCCTCACTTGCAAGTCGGCCGTTGTTCGAATCCCGGTACCGCGCGATTTTCCACCGGATTAAAGCGAAAATCCGCGTGTTTATAAAATTGCATAAACAGGCCTGGAGTGCGGCCTAATCCCGGTGACAAGAACGGGTAAAGCACTCTCTCACCAGAGCAGCATTGGCCACCCTCGTGCAGTACTTGGCCGCAACATCCTATATGAAAACAACAATCAAACCCCGGCCCTCAGTCCCCTGCAGCCGCGACGCAACTTGCCATGGCGGCGGCCAGACCTGCGACGCAGCAGAGGGTGCTAAGAATCCCTGGTTCCGGACAGGCCGCCATTGAAATCTGAACCTGGCAACGTTTAACGCTAGAACGTTATCTAGTGAGGGGAGTGTAGCACTGTTACTGGAGGAATTAGAGGGAAGTTAATGGGATATAATAGGGCTCAGTGAAGTTAGGAGGACAAAAGAAGCACACACAGTGCTAAAAAGCGGGCAGGTCCTGTGTTACCGGGGCTTAGCAGAGAGACGAGGAAAACTAGTCGGATTCCTGATTAATACGGATATAGCTGGTAACATACAAGAATTATATAGCATTAACGAGAGAGTGGCAGGTGTTGTTGTGAAACTTAATAAGAGGTACAAATTGAAGGTCGCAAAGGGTTACGCCCCTACATCCAGTCATGATGGCCAGGAAGTTGAAAGCTTCTATGAAGACGTGGAATCAGCGATAGGTAAAGCCAAAACAAAATACACTATACTGATGGGCGACTTCAACGCCAGGGTAGGCAAGAAGCAGGCTGGAGACAATTCACTGGGGGAATATGGCATAGGCTCTACAGATACCTGGGGAGAGTTATTAGTAAAGTTTGCAAAACAGAAAAAATATGCGGATAATGAATACCTTCTTCCGCAATCGGAATAGGCGAAAGTGGACGGGGAGGACCCCGAATTGCGTGATTATAGATGAAATAGACTTTATATTTTGCGCTAACCCTGGCATCATACAAAATGTGGATGTCCTCGGCAAGGTGCGCTGCAGTGACCATAGGATGGTAAGAAATTGAACTAGCCTGGACTTAAGGAGGGAACGGAAGAAACTATTACATAAGAAGCCGATCAATGAGTTAGCGGTAAGACGGAAAATAGAGGAATTCCAGATTAAGCTACTGAACAGGTTTTCGGCTTTAATTCAGGAAGAGGACCTTGGTGTTGAAGATAGGAACGACAATCTTATAGGCATCATTAAGCAGTGTGCAATAGAAATCGGTGGCAACTCCGTTAGACAGGATGCCAGTAAGCTATAGCAGTAGATTGAAGATCTGATCAAGCAACGCCAATGTATGAAAGCTTCTAACCTAACAGCTGGAATAGAACTGGCAGAATTTTTCAAGTTAATGAACAAGCGTAAGACGGCTGACATAAGGAAGTATAATATGGATTGAATTGAACATGCTTTCAGGAACGGAGGAAGCCTAAAAAGAGTGAAGAAGAAGCTAGGAATAGGCCAGAATCAGATCAGTGCGATAAGAGAAAAAGCGGGCAATATCATTACTTGTATGGATGAGATATTTCAAGTGGCTGAGGATTTTTATAGACATTTGTACAGTAATTGGGGTAGTAGTTCTGCGGAAACCCGCAAGGTGGAGAGAAGTAATGAATGAAGGGAAAATCAGACATTCACCCGTGCTAGCAATTGCTACAAAGGAAACCCATACGGGTTCCTCGAAAGAAAAGCTTCAGAGTTGAAGAAAAATTCGTCCTGGTTCGGGACTCGAACTCGGGACCACCGCCTCTCCGGGGCAGCGGCTCTACAATCTGAGCTAACCAGGCGGCTAGCAGATGGCAGGGCGGAGTCCAATTTGTCAACAACCCGAAGCAAAGCAAAGTGATTGACGTAGTAGTTCTGCGGAACCCGCAAGGTGGAGACAAGTAATGAATAAAGGGAAAATCTACTACATCAATCACTTTGCTTTGCTTCGTGTTGTCGACAAATTCGACTTCGCCCTGCCACGTGCTAGCCGCCTGGTTAGCTCAGATAGGAGAGCGGCTGCCCCGGAAAGGCGGTGGTCCCGGGTTCGAGTACCGGACCAGAACAAGTTTTTCTTCAACTATGAGGCCTTTCTTTCGAGGAATCCGTATGGGTTTCCTTTGTAGCGATTGCTACGAACGGGTGGTTGTCTGATTTTCCCTTTATTCACTTATATAGTACCAGTGACACCCACGACGACAATGGAAGAGAGAATAGTCTAGAGGAACTTGAAATCCCCCAAGCAACGCCGGAAGAAGTAAAAAAAAGCCTTGGGAGCTATGCAAAGGGGGAAGGCAGATGGGGAGGTTCAGGTAACAGCATATTTGTTGAAGGATGGTGGGCAGATTGTTCTAGAAAAACTAGCCACCCTGTATACACAATGTCTCATGACCTCGAGCGTACCGGAATCTTGGAAGAACGCCAAGATAATCGTAATCCATAAAGAAGGGGACGCCAAAGACCCCCAAAATTAAAGACCGATCGGCTTACTGTCCATTGCTTACAAAGCATTTACTAAGGTAATCGCAAATAGAATCAGGAACTCTGTCTTCTGCCGACCAAAGGACCAGGGAGGATTTCGTAAGGGCTACTCAACAATAGACCATATTCACACTATAAATCATGTGATAGAGAACTGTGTGGAATATAACCTACCCTTATATATAGCTTTGTTTGATTACGAGAAAGCGTTTGATTCAGTCGAAACCTCAGTCGTCATGGATGCATTACGGAATCGAGGTGTATACGAGCCGTATGTAAAAATACTGAAAGATATCTACAGCGGCTCTACAGCGACCGTAGTCCTCCATAAAGAAAGCAACAAAATCTCAATAGAGAAAGGCGTCAGGCACGGAAATACGATTTCGCCAATGCCATTTATTCACAGCGTGTTTACAAGAAGTATTCGGACACCTGGATTGGGAAGAATCGGGGATCAGAGTTAATGCAGAATACCACAGTAACTTCCGATTCGCTGACTATATTGCCTTGCTTAGTAACTCAGGGGGCCAATCGCGATGCATGATCACTGACCTGGATGGGCAAAGAAGAAGGGGGGTCTAAAAATTAACCTGCATATAACTAAAGTAATGTTTAACAATCTCGGACGAGAACAGCAGTTTACGATAGCTAGCGAGGCACTGAAAGTGGTAAGGAAATACATCTATTTAGGTCAAGTAGTGATCGCGGATCCGGACCTTGAGAGTGAAATACTCAGAAGAATAAGAATGGGCTGGGGCGCGTTCGGCAGGCATTCTCAGATCATGAACAGCAGGTTGCCACTGTCCCTCAAGAGAAAAGTGTATAACAGCTCTGTGTTACCAGTACTCAAGTACGGGCAGAAACCTGGAGGCTTACGAGAACGGTTCTACTTAAATGGAAGACGACGAATTGAACTATGGAAAGAAGAGTGATGAGTGTAACGTTAAGGGATAAGAAAAGAGCAGATTGGGTGAGGGAACATATGTGAGTTAATGACATCTTAGCTGAAATCAAGAATAAGAAATGGGCATGGGCAGGACATGTAATGAGGAGGGAAGATAACCGATGGTGATTAAGGGTTACGGAGTGGACTCCAAAGGAAGGGAAGCATAGATGGGGGCGGCAGAAAGTTAGGTGGCCGATGAGATTAAGAAGCTTAAAAAAACAACATGGCCACAATTAACACATGACCGGGGTAGTTGGAGAAGTATGCGAGAGGCCTTTGCCCTGCAGTGGGCGTAACCAGACTGATGACGATGATGATGATGATGATGATGATGATGATGATCCATTTTTCTGCTTGCACTGCCACTCTGTATAGCATCGGCGTTACTGTAAGTGGCCTGCACGTGTTCATGGTATCCTTTTCACCTTTGCCTTCGTAGATGAGGTTCATCTGCAAAAGGTGCGTGAACGTAGTCCAATCGTGTCTTCTGCTTTTCTCCTCACCCGTTCGTCGTACTCTCCTCATCCGCTTCCTGCCTCCTCCTTTGATTGCAGGATCCCCCTCCGTGTTCCTCCTCACGCTCTTTTCGCTATCGCCTTCCTTTTTTTATCGCTGCGCTCCACAATCGCCCAATTACGCCAAACGAGGACGGGCACGCCGACATGCAAAGGAGGAACGGGCACCGCAGAGCTGAGCTCGTAAAGTGGGCGCCTCGGTTGCCTTTCTCCTATATATATATATATATATATATATATATATATATATATATATATATATATATATATATATATATATATATATATTCTGGAACTAGCCGTGGTCGCTCCGAACCACCTTCACTTGCCTTCGCTCCTCGAAAATGCATGCTGCGTGCCGTGTGCCTGACCCATACTTTATAATAGGAATGCGGTTGAAATCAGGAATCCTGGACCCCAAAACGGTATGACGCAATGATTACGTTTTTTGATGGCATGCGTCGCTAAATCTCAACTGATTCTTTGCTTCAAGGACGCCTGCGTGCCCTTGTACTCAAGGGCCCGCTGAGGCTGTTGTGCCACTCGTGATCAAAAATCCCCTGTCCATTTTTCTGCATGTAGCGCTATCGTAGCCTTGTTGCACAGCCTATACATTTAGCATACCCCACTTCAGCCGTTCTCATATTTTTATTCCTTATTTATTTTAAGCAATGTAGAGCTGTGTTTAAGCCTCTAAACAGCCACGTCACATAAGCCATTAGTTCACTGAGTACTCATCATCATTGCCTTGGCCCTCTTTCGCCACCTTTGGCCCTTGCACTATTAAGAACTACATATCAGCGTCAGCTTCAAGGACGGTACTCTCATCATTTTGCTAAAGTTTTCCTTCTGCCTCTTCAGACTGTTCATGCGCGTATCTTGATGCACGGAATATTTCCCCTTCATTTCAGTGCTTTCGTGTACCGTCAGCGTTGCAGAAGAAAGAACGCGTTAACAACATTTCTTTGAAGCCTTTCTCCAACTATTTTTTATGAACAACGCGTGATACAATATTGTTCATATCCACTCAGTAAGTTATTTGAGGGTAGCTGGAAAGTGTGATGCTATTGCCAAAAGTTTTCTGTACATTCTATATTTTTTGTGCAATGGGGAAACAGATCTCGAAGTGTTTATAATTCTAGTATATATCTACATTAAACATTTTCTTTTGTAGTCATAGTTTGCTTACACAGGCTTTTTTATGAACAAATATATCAAATAGACGTATTCTGTAACTACAAATTCTCAGCAGTCACGCGAACTGCTGCCTCACAAATGTGTATTGAATTTAGACAGCATCTAAAGGTCACTGAGGCAGACCACAACACTTACAAAAGAACAGTGCCCAATTAGGTTTCGCTTTGTCACTGCTGTCTCTTCATCTTTTGCGTAGTTTCCATATTTTCTCATTAAATGGCCCAGCCACCACTGTTGTCAAAACCAGTTCTTTGCTGTTATCTGCAGTGATGGTGCCGTTGAAGCAACGACTAATAAAAGCGCTGATTTTTTCTTATGCTGATTTTCAGAGGAACTTCTTTTCCAAATGAGTGATGGTGGAGCGACCCATATATTCACAAATCAACAATTAGTACCGAAGGCAATGGCAATCCACTCCAAGCTTCGCCTCAAGGTACAGCGCTTTTTCTCAACTCTCGTGCATTGCCTTTTCGTTTCATTGAAGCATTTCCACTCTCAGACGCTGCTGAGCACGGAACGTAAAAGGACAACAGAAAGTTTCACCCATGCTTTCATTGATGCCATACTGTATTTAGAAGGTGGGATAATAGTTTACCTATGAGTACAGTGCCCTCTATAGCAGTTCTATTTATAACGTGATGCGTGCATGGGTCATATCAATGCTTCTCGATGTTAAAACATACACAAATAACTTTCAAAGCCAGCCGGTATACCGAATGCTTTTCTGTGGCTGTAACACGGAACAAATATCTTATGGTTTGATAGATTTCTTTGATTTATCGATTGTAACAGGTGCAATACCTGGCAACTGGCTTATGGTGCGCATTAGTCCCATTAACACACACAAGAAAGGGACGATCGTTTGTGCATCAGTGCCGAAAGCCAGTATTAGAAGCACACAATCTAAAATATTGGACCCCGTCATTCTGATGCATATTTCTGCTTTGCTCGAAAAGTTCTATGTATTATCGCCCTATCAACTTGGTTTTAGAAAGCACATGCATACAGTTAAACAGCTTCATATCGACAGTATCCAATTTTTCTTTTATCCTCGGTATAGGGGTTCCGCTGAATGGCTTGTTATTAGATTTTTTCAAACGCGGTTGATAAAGAGCCACTTGGAAAATTATTAAGCAGCTTGTAATTCTTCGGTAATAAAATGCATAATCACAAGTGCACTTTGTGTTTTTCTCAGGAACTGCATTTTGCCCACATTCAACTAAAGGTCATCGCTCAGTGCAAGACGCATCTCCACGATTGAGAACTTATGCGAATGTTTTCGTTTATTCTATCTTTTATGCATGTAATCGCGAAACCTTCTCAAATAAGATTGTATGCGCGACGCGCATTTGGTAGTAGACTCTGGAAAGCGCGGGATCACCAGCGATTACCCTGAAACATTCGACTAGTCATGTGTAAAAACTGACGCGGTTGAGCAGCAGATCAGGTTTTTGGCGATCCAGGACTGTGTTCGCCACTGTTGGTGCGCTCGAGTGTTACTTGCTTTCCTGGGCACAAGTTCGGCCAACAAAGAGGCAAATTAGTACCACGCAGTTCAGGTACTGCGTCGTTCTTCACCGTCACTAAATAGTGACATCTGGCGGAAGGACTTTTGAGTTCGTGTACCAGACGCCCCACAGAGCCATGGTCACAACCTAAAACCCGAAGACAGGTACCAGTATAGCCCCTGGACCATGCAGCTAGCCTCAGGTTACGAAACCTACTCTGAGAGCCCAGACATCTACCCTTGACGACCAGGAAGACCAGGACCAAGACGTGAGCCATGATGATGAATTCAGCATCGTCAGCTACCATCACACTTCGGCAGCCCATGGGGTCATGAACTTTCTGTGGATCATCGACTGAAGACCTAGATACCTGGCTTTAGAGGTACGCACGAATCGTGACATTCACCAACTGGAAATACGAGGATAAACTGCTCAAGTATATTTCTCTTTGGACGATTGCTCGGACATGGTTTTAGAATCGATAGACAACCCTAACATCAATGGACCTGCTTCGAAGCAGATTTCCTCGGGTCTTAACGAGCGTCCTACGGAAAGAGTGGGCTGAACTACTACTGGAAACCCTCGTACAACTGCCCATTGAGGCAATCGGAAGAGATGACCCGTCTCCGCCACGCCAACCCGGAAATTTCAGAGGAGGGAAAAGTCCCCTTTTTGATGCGCCGGGCATAAGGCAAGACCTTTTCGCTGGACTGATGCGCAACCTGCCGAAGACAGTAGCTAAGTGTTTTACAGAGGCAACGACAGTTGAGAAACCTCTGGAAATGCGTACTAGGCAATATGACAGCGAAGTTTTCACACTGCAGTGCGAAATCCAAATAATGGGCTCCACCGGCCCCTCCGAGAGACCGTCAGGGATATTGTGTGCGGATAACTTTAGGGTGCCTCGGTCACTGACATGGTCAAGGATGCCCTGCAGGGGCGTCTTCGTCACCAGGTGTTTGCTTCTGTTGCGAAACCACGCGCCCGAGCACATGGGAGTTTGACCCTCCCGCGTGTTGCTGTGCGCGGCTTAGCAGAGTCCGGCGAAAAGGGGATCCTGGGATTGAGCCAATGCCCCTCGGCGGAGACAACACACACCTTTCGCCTCTGCGTCACGCAGACGGCCCTTTCAGACGGACGCACCTGGAGGAAATTGAATTCTTAGTTTCGACCTTTCCTGTCCCTTTACTTCAGATTTCACAGGCAGCAAGGGGACTAAAGTTGTGTAGTCAACCCAAACTTCCCCTTATTCGTTATACCGCTGGCGTCTACGTTTCCTTCGCGACTAACAGCGTTCTCTTTATCGGACTGGGTGGTGGGCGGCTGGTGTAGCTTACGAATTTAAATATACTCTGCGTGGATAAGGCTCAAACAAGGAAAGGTTCCTTTCCTTCGACCACTTCCTAACCTTACGTGAGGCCTCCTTCCAGCGAAATACCGGTGGAGGAAGCAAGCGTGCTCTGAAAGCTCCCTTCGCCCCTCCTCAAATAAGGAACGCTTGCCGCATACCTGGGTTCGAGAGGATCTCTTAAAAGCTTGGCGCGAGCGCCACACTATTCAATAAAAAGACGTTGTGTCATCGCATCACGTTTAAATTGAAGTTCTACAATAGAGACGCGTGCGCGCTTTCTTCTAGTCTTGTTTACTAAATATAACAAAGTACGACATTATAGCACAAAACTTCTAGGGCTCTAATAACGCTGGCACGCCGGCATCATGCCTAGCAACGCCTAGGAACGCCACTCATGCCGAACGTGCAGCTGATACGAATGCGCCTGGAAGACGTACCGTGCTTGCGCGTCTCCGCAGGCCGGCGAAAGTGCTCATGCGCAAGCAAACGTCACCTAGTAAGCAATGAGGTAAAGCGCTCTTTCAGGGCCAGGAGCGGCGTAAAAACGCTTGACGGTAGCTTCTGAGCTACCTTACGCTGAGGAAGCACAAAGGAAACCTTCACTGAGGGCCCCTCAGTAATGAAGCTTATAGAGGGATATGAGGCGGCCTCACCAGAATGCAGGCTTCCTTACTGAGGTAAGGAAGACTTCAATGTTTGACCCTAAGATGTTGCCCTCACTTCCTTATCGGCCTATTTCCAAAAGAGGGCGCACCGAAGAAATTTTTCAGCTGTTCATCCAGCGCAATGAATCATTACCACGCTCCTATGTTCAATATAGTCAAGATCCAGAAAAACCACCCGAATTATTTCACCTTTAACTGTGGCTAAATGTTTTACTGAATTATTAGGTACTGGCAACAAAGTGTCAAAAACGAGCAGCGGTGTCCTCCTCCTTGAGGTGCGCGATACTTAACAACACAGTTAACAAATGAAGATCGTAGCATTTGGTAATATACCAATGACTATGACCCCACATCCATTATTCATGACAAGTCATTGAGTGATCTCCGATGACGATTCTTGAGTGATTCTTCTATAGTTCTATAGAATCTATAGATTCTTCTATAGTTCTATAAATCTGAACGAAGTTCTATAGTTGGGGAGGGACGGTTCAGGATGGCCTTCATCACGCATTAGGACAAAAAAAAATCACCGCTTGTCCTTGTCGTCTCTGCTCCATCCGCGTCTTTCTTGCGCTTTCGAAGAAAAGTCTGTAGCTTGACGACACGCCGCCCTTCTGACGCCCTTTGAGGCAGTGTTAGTACGGGCAAGGCTTTTATTGCGATGAAAATTACACGGACACAACAGGCCGACTTCTACCGTCGGTGTCGGCGTCGCCGTAAGGTTCAGATAATCTTCAACGGCGATAACACCGTCGTCACGCGTTCTACACTGTATGCGCAAGTAAAACCGTGCAAAAGGTGCCTACCATCGCGGCTCGATCTCGCCCGCACGAGAGGGACGAAAGGGGGGAGGAAACACGCCGCGTTCCATCAGGCGCGAAACACCGGAAGGAGGGGAGGGACGGGGCAGTGTTCTACTGCGGCTGCAACTGCGCCTGTGGCGGCTGCGGGCGGCCCTATCTTGACAGCGAACTAAGTTCGGCGCAGAGTATTTGTGCTGCGGTGGCTCGCAGCTTTATGCGTGCTATGTTTTCTCGGCTTTCACTTTGCGTTCAAGCGATAGACAGCATGGAGCTCATTTCGCTCGCTGCTGCTGCTGCGTTTCCTGACGCCAGCGTTTGAAAGCGAGTGTCCACCGTCATCGAGTGTGATGCGTTTATGCTGGCTGTGCGCTGACACCATGCTTGTTAAGTCGGTTAGCATGCGAATGCTTACAAGTTGGTACGGCTGATAAAAGTACTATCCAAACTTCGTGTGGGTGTCTCGTAATTTACTCTCACAAACCATGCATTTCGGCGAAACTACAACTTTCTTAATAAATTGGTTACTGTATATTCTGTATACATACCCCCAAACTATCATCCCAGAAACTCCGATTTCTATAATCTTATTAATCAGCTTACAGACCCCTCAATACTTGAGGGTAATTTTAAAGTTCAGAGAACATTGTGGGGAGACTCGGAATGCAACGTGAGGGGTCGACCTCCTCGTGAACTCTCGTGCGTGCCTCTTTAATATGAACTCATTGCAATATTTATCATAATTCATATTCGTCAATGCACCTGCCGAGTGGCTCTGCCTCCCTTTTTCATGATTTAAAATGGCATGTCATCTGAAATCCATTTAGAAGCGACCACTTCCTAGTAACTCTAAACTTAGTAAGTTAACATGACTCCCCTCCTCATGTCACTCGCTGGAAACTAGCCTAGGCTAACTAAATATGTTTTAGGGAATCCACCTACAAATCATGAAATTTTATAAGCGGCATAGATCATGCCGCATCCTACTTTACCATTTTTATCATTGACGCAAGTAAGAAGGTGGTTCCTCAAACAAATGAGGCTTCATTCAAAATACACCTCTCCTGAGGGAATGATAGTCGAATACAGGTGCGAAGGAGACTATAAAAAACCCGTTGAAAACTACTGCTCGTGCTGAAAATCCTATTCAATTTAAACGTGTTAAGTTCCAGTGAAGAAGGACGCGAGCACAGGCAAGGAGGGCAAACTGGGAGAGGTTCCTCTAAGATATACTCAGATATTAGTATACTCAGGATGTGAAACCATGAAATGAGCTAATAAGGCTAAAGGGACAACAAATCAGTGTGTTGCGCCTAGCGAACGACAAAGCGAATAGCTTGGCAGACCAAGCCCCACATTCATAAGAAGTTGCGCCCTTGGCGAGCACTTGGAGCGTGTGTCCAGTTCTAAACAATATTCTGAGGTATTCTTGAAGCACAAACGTATAATAGAACGCAAGGTCATTGACCGCGAATGCAGACGGAACGAATCCTATCAACTTACTTTTAACATCGCGTAGTTGAGAGGCTCCTTGACTGCACGTCATAGCTCTGCAGCAAGATCTGAACGAATCATGTACGACATAATTACTCACCTCCACAGTGATACTAAAATAACGCTACTCACAATTTTCAATGATATATGCCCTGCCGTGTACATTCCTACTGCATAGAAAGAATCTCTTGTCATTCGAATTCTGAAGCAACGTAAAGGCCGCTCATTAGTAACAAGTTACTGCTCTCACATGTTGTATTTGCAAACCTTTTGAAAATAATTATAGTACATCGCCTATTGCACTTCCTTAGGTCAAATAAAATTCTTGATTCCTATCAGTGCGGCTTTAGAGAAGCGTGGTTTACCACCAACCATCTAGTGTGCATTAATCGAAATATTCGGGATGCATTCCTACACAACCAGTTCTCATCTGTGTTTCTCGATATAGAAAAGGTGTACAATACGCCCTGACGGTAAATAATACTGCGAGACCTGTCTGCGATGGGCGTCAGTGCAATTTGCTAAACGTTATACCAATATACTTACACAGCCTATATTCCATGTGAAAATAGGTAGTCTGCAATCACGGTAAGCTCAAACAATAAACTAGGTGTTCTGTATCGGCCAGGCGGTCTGATAAGATTTTACCGAGAATGACGTGTGCCTGACCGGCATGCAGCGTTATCTATAAAAGTACGCTGCTGCCTTGAATAAAGGGCTTTTTGCGTTGCTGCCACCGAAGCGTCTGTCTGCTGCTTAGAATAGAACATGTGGCGACGAGGATGGGATCCGGCGCGCAGAAAACCACCGCCGGCCAGCAGCAGTCACGAGGCTGAACCGCCTACGGTTCAAGGCGACACGGAGCCCTTGCAGCCACGACTTCAGCGACTGGAGCAGCGCAAGAACGTCAAGAAGCAAGGCGTCACGGAGCCCCTGCATCGACTTCAGCGGCTGGCTGGAGCAAGCGAACAAGAACCGACACTACGGACAAGGAGATCAAGGAACACGGCTGGGCAGATAAGTGAAATTTGCTCATTATGGCAGAACCCGGACGTGGTCCGAAGCTCGGCAGAATGCCAGAATATGACGAAAAAATCGAAAACATACGTTCGTATTTTGAACGCTTCGAGAACTACGTAGACATAAATGATGTCCCTGCAGACAAGAAACTCAAGTTGTTTCGGAACGTGCTCGGCGCGCAAGCGTATGAAGAGCTAAAGAAGATAACTGTTCCTCATTTGCCTTCTCAGAAGACTTTCGAAGAAATTAAACAGCTTCTGGAAGCTCATTTCAGCCCAGCTCACTCAATTATCGCAGAGCGAACGTCAAGCTGACTTGACGTTCGAACTGGCGTGCAAAACAGCGCTAGAAAAAGAGCTAGCTGCGCAGCAGGCGAAGCAAATGCATGAGTATGACACAAAACCGTGCAGCGTCAGCGTCGTACAAGGCGAACATCACCGTGATAAGCAAAAGAAATCGACGACGGTTGCATGATCGAAAGATAAGCGAGAGGGAGAGCAACGAAGTCCGTGCAGGCATTGCGGAAAACGTCATGCGGGAGAAAAATGTTGGTATCGGAACCACACCTGCAGAAATCGTAAGAAAAAAGGGCATTTGCAAGCCGTTTGCAAAAGAGGAGAAAAAGCTGTCAGATATGTTGACACCACGGACGACGAATCTGAAGATTTGAATTGTCACACTGTGTTCTACTCGGGCAAAAGTTCTAGGGGCTACAGCGTCGACCTAAACATTGAAGGGAAGACTGTTTCGCTGATAATTGACACCGGTGCAGTGGTCACGATCGTACCAGAGCAGTTGTATAAGCAGTATTTCCCGCATGTCAGATGTGTGGAATCAAAGGTGTCGTTGCGCACCTACACAGGAGAAAAGCTAAAGGTAGTTGGAACAGCAAACGTATTAGTCAAACACGAAGGAAGCGAGATCTCTTTGCCCATAGTGGTAGTGCAGGGAAACGGAATGCCAGTGCCCGCTCTCATGGGAAGGGACTGGCTGGAAAAACTGCAGATAAACTGGAAAGGAGTATACAGTCTGTCCACGGATAAGACACCGGAGCAGAGGGTAGAAGCTTTACGGAAGAAGTATCCCGAGGTTTTCAAGAACACCCCGGGTGTCGTCAAAAACTTCGAAGCTCACATCTTTGTCAAGGAAGGGGCTCAACCAGTATTCTCAAAAGCATGGCCAATAGCGTTTGCTGTCAAAGACTAAGTAGCAAAGGAGTTGTAAAAGCTCGAGCAAGCCGGAATACTAAAGAGGGTCACGAAAAGTGACTCGGCAACGCCTCTGGTGGTGGTCGCAAAGAAAGGCGGCACAGGATTAAGGTTATGTGGTGACTACAAGGTCACGGTTAATCCTGTTCTAAAAACAGACCATTACCCATTGCCATTGCCGGAAGATTTGTTCTCCATGCTCGCGGGAGGCAAAATCTTTTGCGTCTTGGATCTATCGCAAGCCTATCAACAAGTGCCGCTCGCTGAGGAAAGCAAAGCGCTGCTAACGGTGAACACTCATCTCGGATTATTTCAGTATCAGCGCCTTCGATTTGGTATCTCTAGCGCACCCGCTATCTTTCAGTCTTTCATGGACGAAGTCTTAAAAGGGATTCCAAAATTGGGTTGCTATATCGACGACGTCATCGTCGTAGGTGACAACATAGACGACTGTCAAGAAACGGTGGAAAAGGTGCTTCAGCGACTGTCACAGCATCATATTACCCTAAAACAACAGAAGTGTGAATTTTTCAAACCATCCGTTGTTTATCTGGGACACAAAGTGACATCAGATGGCATTTTTCCAACCATAACAAAGTTAAAGGCAATCACGGAAGCACCTCAGCCAAGCAACGTAACTGAACTGCGAGCCTTCTTGGGCATGCTGAATTTCTATGCAAAATTCATCAAAGATTCAGCTACAGTAGCTGCACCAATGTATGACTTGCTCACAAAGGACACGACTTGGGTGTGGACGGACGCATGCTCAAGATCATTCGCGGAAGCCAAGCAGCGCCTCATCGACAGTCAAGTATTGACTTTTTCCGACGTGAAAAAGCCAATTGGGTTAAGCTGCGACGCGTCGGCCTACGGTCTTGGGGGCCGTAATTTTTCACGTCATGCCCGATGGCTCAGAAAGACCCATCGCATTTGCCTCCAGAACATTAAGTGCAGCGCAGCGCAACTATGCGCAAGGCGAGAAGGAAGCCCTGGCCCTAATTTTTGGTATAAGCAGGTTTCATAGATACTTATACGGGCGCAAATTCACGCTGTATACAGACCACCAACCGCTGTTGGGGATCTTGGCATCGGATGAACCAATTCCTTCATTGGCCGCAGCCAGGATTCAGCGTTGGGCTATCACCTTAGCAGCTTATCAGTACACACTGCGCTACAGAAACGGCAAAAACATGGAAGCTGCCGACGCACTTTCAAGGCTTACACTTTTGGTCAAGCATAAAGACCACACTGAAGAATGTCTTGCAGTGTTTTAGGCAACGCTTCTCACTGCGAGCCAAGTCACTGCTGCGACTAAACGGGACCGCCTTCTTTCCAAGTCGTGCAGTTCACCTTATCTGGCTGGCCCGTGCACTACAATGATAAATTTCAGCCCTTTAACGTTCGTCGAAACGAACTATCGTACGAGCAAGGCTGTGTCACGTGGGGCCAGCGAGTGATCATTCCGGACGAACTTAAAGAAGCAGTATTAACATTGCTGCATGAAGAGCACCCTGGAATGCAAAGCATGAAAATGCTTGCTAGGTCGTTTGTTCGGTGACCATCAATTGACAAGAACATTGAAGACACTGTCCGTCGATGTACAGTGTGCCAAACGACCATGCCTGCGAAGGCACCAGGGCCATTGCATCCATGGACTTATCCAACCCACGTTTGGCAGAGACTCCATGTTGATTTCACCATGAAGGATGGTTACAACTTGTTCCTTCTAGTAGACTCTTACTCAAAGTGGATAGAAGCAAAATGCCTCCGCTCTACAACGACATCAAAAACAATCGACTGTCTCAAGGGGATATTTGCAGCGTATGGCTACCCTGAGGAACTGATCAGCGACAATGGACCTCAGTTTACTGCGCAGGAGTTCGCCAATTTCACCTCTTCTCACGGGATTCGACGCACACGTACGCCACCGTACCATGCTTCATCGAACAGGGCAGTAGAAAGGCTAGTCCAAACGACAAAAGCCCCTCTACTCAAGCAAGTGCTTCACGATAACCTAACAGGCCAAAACATAAGTCTGCATCAATGACTTAACGACTTCTTGCTTGCTTACAGGAACACCCCGAATTCCGTAACAGGAAGAACGCCGGCTGAGCTGTTCCTGAAACGACAACCTCGAGTGAAGCTTTCACTCCTAAAGCCAAGTTTTGTGCAGGATATGCGCAGCCGTCAAGACAGAGACACCACCCATCGCAACGAGGGCCGAGGAAGGGACCCGCAGATGGAAGCCGGTGACACAGTTCTCGTCAAGACTACGAGAGGGGAAACCCTGTCATGGGAGGAAGCTGTCGTAGTGCAACGCGTTAGCGACTCTAGTTTTGTAGTCAAAGTCGGTGACCATTTTCGTTTTGTGCATATCGACCACTTGAGACCCAACTGGATTACGGGGTCAAAGACTTCATTCCATCCGGACGTCGCAAAAGAAGCGCATCCTCAGTCCATTCCCAGTACCCGTATTCAACGAGATTTTCTACCAACACCCTCCGAAGAAAATACCCCTGCTGACTCCTTGATTGGTGGTCCTACTGCGGAGCAGCTTGAGGATGTTCGCTTAGATGACTCCACTTCAAATAAGGAACCGGCATCGCAGCCTGAGGCAAGACACTCAGCAGCGCAGCCTGCAAGTATCACCCCATCAACCATGGCATCACCTGAAGAGGTCCATCTGCGAAGAAGTAATCGCACAAGGCGTCCTCCTGATCGCTATCAAGCCTCCAACTTTGAGCGCGGAAATAAACGCGTGTAGCTTTAATTAAGAGGAAGCTTTAGCTCGGGCCCAACTCCGACGCGGCCTATTCAAATACATGTAAAAACGCAAAAACGTTTTTCTGAGATAACTCCTGGACCTATTTCAATGAAATTTGTTGCAATTGAGAGAGAAAGTTAAATTCTAGTGACTGTTGGAAGCGAAATTTTGATTTAGGGCTTGAATTTTGTTCAAAAGATTTTCAAAAATTCAGAAGTTTGAAAAAAATAGAAGTACAAAGTTTACAAATTCATAACTCCGCATCAAAAACAGATATCGCGGTTCTGTAAACGGCATCCGTTAGACCATTCAAAGCGGACAAATTTGATATGTCAGTTTACATCTTACGTCAATTTGTTACGTTGTTTACGAGGGTTCTGCAAAAGTTGTAATTATATATGAATAAATTTTTTGAGATTCATGTGTAAGATGTAAAATTTGTCCGCTTTAGATGTGCTATCAGATACAATTCACAGAATTGCAATATCGTTTTTTCTTGCTGAGTTACGGAGTTGTAAACTTGATAGTTTCGTTTTCTGAAAATTTGCCATTTTTGACAATTATTAATAAAAAATTGACAACCTAAATCGAAAATTCGAAACCAACAGTCACTAGATTTTAAGCTTTTCTTTTAAATGCGTCAAACCCCGTCAAATCTGGTGCAGTGGTTGCCGAGAAAAACGAATTCTCCTTTTACATGTATTTAGATATGAGCACCCGAGCTAAAGCTTCCTCTTAAGGAGGAAGGAATGTTCTGTATCGGCCAGGCGGTCTGATAAGATTGTACCGAGAATGACGTGTGCCTGACCGGCATGCAGCGTTATCTATAAAAGTACGCTGCTGCCTTGAATAAAGGGCTTTTTGCGTTGATGCCACCGAAGCGTCTGTCTCATGCTTAGAATAGAACACTAGGCTCCCTCAGTGAGGCGTGATGTGTTGCACCCTTTATGTTGTAAAGCTGAATTCCCTTCCAACGTCGTTGCCTCCAGCCAATTTTCTGGCGATAGCGTTAGGGGCCCGATGTTGCAGAAAATCCGGCGTCGGCGTCCGGCGTCGCTTCGGCAAAAATTATTTCAGACCCCGCATACCCTACTACGCACGCCCACCATGTAGAGCAAGGAAATTACTGAACTACTCGAATTACTCGTGGTAAAACACTGAGGGAAACCTTAAACTGTGACTTAAACACAATCTACAGATATGATAGCGTCAGATTGCAATCTGAATATACGAAAAAACATAATGCCGTTACGAAAATACAAAACACAAACCCGTTTTAATGAAATTGTGTTTTCCACCTGCCGTTTGAGGTCTGTCCTAATAGGAGCGGCGCAGCCCCCTATCATAAAAAAAAAAACGATTACAAACCTCGCCTTCGTGCATCGCTTTCACCGGCGGAGTTTCCCGTTGATTATTACTGTTACATAAGCTGCAGTTACAGGGAAGCGTGAGAAGCACTGAGGTATTATTGAATGGTATCGCGTTCCAGCCTTAAAGATGCAGCATAAGCGTCCTCGAAATTGTTTTTATCACGTGTGCGAGGACGATATATTGATTGGTTGGCAATCTCTGTATTCTCAGTATGCGAGTGACAAGTGCAAACTGGACTGGAAAGGCTGTCAAATAGGGCAAAACAAAGTGGATTTAAACTCCACCCCAATAAAAATTATTGTGTCGTCCTTTTTTTCAAGAAATGGCAGGCTCATCATATAGCCAATTATCGAACTGCACAGACAACCAATAGACGTTAGCAGAGAGCACTTCTAGGCGTGATTCTTGATTGATATCTAACCTTTACTGCCCATAATAAGTACGTTAAAGAAAAATTTCTAAAATGAATAATCTTAAGATTTTATTGCACTTTACATGTGGAAGCGACAGAACGTGCCTTATGAACCGTTCCAACAGCATCACTCGCGAACGTTTCGAATACGGCGCTTTTGAACATCGCTCTGCTACACTGAGTTCGCCGAAGATGCTGCAACTGTTCACCATTTAGGTATCCGCCTCGCGACGGGTGCCTTCCGAACCAGTTTAATATGGAGCCTGTACGTTGAGGCAAATGAGTGGTCTGCGTGTCTGCAGAGGATATACTATAATTTCACATATTTTCTAAAGGTACAATCAAATTTCGAACGTGCTTCTTATCATAGGACAAGTGACGTGGCATCTGACATAGTATTTCGCAGCCGACCTCTTACGAGAGAGCCATTCTCCGTGCGGGTGAGAGAACTAAATGAAAACACAGCAGTACAACTCCGTTTTCATCTAATGGCTCCTTGCGAAGCTGCCACCACCATGACAGTGGTACCCCGTCGAGTGTGACACGTCATTTCAAGTCACTAAGCCGGCTCATGAGTTACTATGCCAATGCACTTTTCAGAATTCAAGTCAAAATATAATTGCATTGAATTCTAAACAGATGCATCGAAGTCGCGTGCCAGCGTCTCTTATGCAGCGATATATCCAATGTTTTCAGAATCCGACGTCCTGTACCCTGGAACAGCAGACGCGTATGCAGTGATAGCAGCTCTGAAACATGACAGGAATACTAAACTAGAAAATTGTATTCACAAACTCTATAAGCCTCGTGAAAGCTTTCAAATCACTGGGAAAAAATAAAAATCTTGTAATGAACGATGCCTATTCGCTGCTCTGCACAAGTTATGCAACTAAGCAACATGTATTATGCTGGGTGCCTGGTCACAGAGGCATCTAAGGCAATGTTTCTGCAGATGAGATGGCTACTTCCATAACAAGAAGAGCTAGCAATCCATATATTCATGTTGCAGCCACATACCTGAATCAATTTTTACGTAAAAAGCTGCGGAATAGAGCGCAACGCTTTGAGGACGAGGAGACATCGAATAAGCTCGAATTAAGTCACACTTGGGAAATTGGGCATCAATAACAAAGTCACAACGATAAGACGTCCTCTTGCATTGAATGAGAATAGGCCACATATATGGCACATCTTCTTACCTTTTGACTGGCGCTGAGCCACCCGTCAGTGGTAGATGCGCCGAGAGGCTAATTATCCTACTGCAGTGTTCGGAAGCAAATGCTGAAAGGAAAAATTACTGTGCACTTGCTTAAGAAAAACATATCCTACTTGATCCAGCAATGTTTCTCGGTAAGAAACCATTACTTCTCACAAAATTTGTTAAAAGTTCTTTTTTAATGAGGTCGCCGAGCTACATATTATCAGTCCAAGAAATTAGTAGCACGCTCTCTCTTGAGATGTCACTGCTGTGTCAGAAGCGCTTACTAAAGTACATGCTGTGAAGCTCTTACGTTCCAAGGGCGTTGGTGAGGCAGTAGCGATACTCCCATTGGTACATCTTAGTCGATCACCCCTTCGTAGCACATTTTTATGTTAACGCTACGAACCACTCTCACTGTCACTGTCAGTATCACTGTCAGAGTTTTAGTGCGCACAGAATTTGCGTACTTTACAGTGAACATTTTAGGCCACCATAAAGCCATGTCTCATGTTACCATTGCTACTGACCACACCATTTACTAGGTCATACCACTTATTTGAGCCCGTTGGCCATTACTGGTCCTTGCGCCAACAAACCCTATACATCATAATCATGGTCAAGGAAGAACTACGACGGTCAGTAGGAGTTTCCGAAGTGCATCACGAATCGCCGCCTTCTACGCTGGAAGCATTGACCAATGCCGCTGTCGTCCGCTATCAAGGTCCACCTCCATGACCGCGCCAGGGCCCCCTAATGTCGCAATTCCCTCGTTCACCACCACCGACAGTTCTCCCGTCTTCCTCGCACAGCGCACCTGCCCAAGAACGACAGATGCATGGGGCGCTCCACACCACCGCCCGCTCTACTGCCGCTACAGAGAAGCCGGCCACGCTTACCGCCGAGGAACATGCCGAGACTTCGAACTACTAGGATTTGCCAAGAATGCGTCGCGTGCACAGCTAGGGGAACGGCCTCATGATAGTGCCAACTACGTCGACTACCTCGCCGCCACTCAGTGGCACTCTCGACAACCGGCCGTTCGCCATCACCAGGCCGCTACCTGTCGCCACAGCAGCGACCATACACTGACCCAGCCCTGGGCCGATCCATTAGCCTATACAACGAAAACTAAAAGCAGCAACCGACGCCGATGCAGTTGCCTTACGTCGAAATTCCGAAGATACTCCGCCGCCAATGACGACGCTTGAAGGTCTATCTCGGCGACGTAGCAACGACATGCCGTCATCCCGACGAAGCCTGAAATCCAAGCGTACGCCGACAAAAGAAGACCTGAAGACGTGACATACCAGCCAAAGATCAACTCGAGGGAGCCGTGATCCAACTCCAAGACCGAACTGGAACGCACGACAAAGAACCACCGACCTCTAGCGCTTCTCGATGGCCATCAAGTCACCGATTTAGTATACACAGGAGCTTATTCCGTCATGAGCGAAGCCTTCGCCGCCTTGTTGAAGAAAGTTAAGAGTGCATGGGAAGGCCCTCAAATCCGGACAGCTGGAGGGCACTTGATAACACTGACTCGAACCTGCACGGTAAGAATTACTGTTCATGGCCGAACCTACGGTGAAACCTTCGTTGTCCTCCAACAGTGTTCACGAGGCGTAATCCTAAGCACGGGCTTCCTGAGCCAACATGGCGCTAACGTCGAACTGAAGTCACAATCCATAAAGCGAGCCGAAGATCAAGCGATACCACCGCGTAGCTCTTGGAGACACCATGCCTTGAGTGTCCTCTAGGGTCAAATCAGCATTCCACCTTGCTCGAGGTTTGCTGTTTCCGTCGGCACCGAAACACCCGCAGACGTAGGAGGTGACATCGAGGGCGACAAACGGGTACTGCTCGACCGTGAAATTTGCGGTGCAAGAGGGGTCTCTCAACTGTAAGCAGGAAAAGCGAAATTCATGTTGACCAACTTCAGACAGCAGTTGAAACACATCAACAAGTGAAGGAAGATCGCATACAACGAGGAGATTGTGGAACCCTGCAATACGTTAGTTCTCCCGGATTCTGCTGCATCTACTTCGGCAACCCTAGTTTTTGAACCAGCTGTGGTCATAAATTTCATGTCTTCGTAAGAAACGAGAGGATGAGCTTTGAAGTCTTTTACATGGTTACAAAAAAATACATGCCGGCGTCATGAAGGCCAGTTGCTAAGTGTCCCATCATAAATGAACATTGCGCCGGGTCACTCCGCCAATGCCCCTACCGAGTTTCGTTAAAGCTGACATTCACTAGGCCGACCCTACACCGCTTTCGGTCTGACGACTGTCGGCGCAAGTGTCTTTCTTTTCCTTCGTATCGGCACCTCTGCCAAACTGTAGCGACGCCGACGATCTCCCGGCGGTCGGCGCAGCGCTCAACGTCGGTATAGTGTGACAGAGGCGCCGACATAAAATGGGAAAAGGACGCTGTCGCCGACAGCCGGCAGACCGAAATTGGCGTCAGTCGGCTAGCGTGAGTACGTCGTTACGGCAACGACAGGCTCTAAAGCAACAAGTCGACAGAAGGCTGTGCGGTGAAGTCATCCAACCGTCAAAAAGACTGTGGATGCCTCCTGTTGTCTTTGTGAAGAAGAAAGATGGGAGGCTGCGTTTTTAGATCGATTACCCAAAGTTCATGTACGCATGGCAGTGAAGCTCTAATAGAGTCCCATGCGTCCTGCAATGGCGGCTTGGATGAATAGATGGATGCCATGTCTTCTTCGGAACGGCGTGGTGCGTTGCACCGCCAAGCTCTTGCAATTATATTGCATATTGTACTACCTATGTTCAGAAAAGAAAAGAAAACTACGAAGTATCCCATCACCAAACCTTCTGAGCCCCTATAAGTAACTTTGTTTTTGTATGCCACCGTTGTTTGTCGTTTCCTTACTTTGCTTTCATCAACCTTCCGATCGCCTCTAATTAATATCTATTGCGGACATGTTTACTTTGGCCCTGCTCTTTCTGAACTCCCAGGATTCAAGGAAGCTAGAGGTGCCTAAATTGACTACTGGACAGATATCTTCACATTCTAATAAAACATGCTCCTTCGTTTCCCTATCTTTACCGGAGCAGGCACATGCTTCTTCTTCATTCATGTATCTCGCTTTATAGATGCGCCTTCTACGGCATCTTGATCTGGCCTCCAAAAGTGAAGAGCTTCCCGTTGAGCAACCATTTCTGATTGCGTTTTTTTTCCTTTGAAGTAGTTAGTCATGGCAGGTTTCTTTTCCACTGCCGCCATTCATGAGATTCTCAACCATTCTCATGATTAGATTCTCATGATTCTCATGAGATTATCTCAACCTCTCTGACTTCCCATTTGACGTTCTTTGTTAACCTGTTGGTCCCCATATCAGTTGCATACTTGCCGGTAAGCTTCCTAGTTCTTGCCATGCCCCTTGTGGCACGGGGATGCCACCGACATTTTGTTGGCCAACTTATCGGCAGAAAAAATCAACGTTTGCTGTTCAATTATTGTTGCGCAAAGTCGTCTAATGCGTCAGCTCACAACACATGAGGCCACCTTATGTCTCTCTGAAAGCATCCTTACTGAGGGGCCCCCAATGAAGGAAGCTTGGTGCTTCCCCTGCGTAAGGTTGCTCCGTAGCTGCCTTCATGCGTCCTTACGCTGCTCCCGGCCCTGAACGAGCGTTTCACCTCACGGCAAGCGCATGTGATGTTTGCTTGCGCATGCGTGTTGTCGGCCGCCTGCAGGGAAGCGCGAGCACGATACCAGCAGCCGGCGTTCATTTCAGTCGCACGCTCGGCACGAGTGGCGGCTCGCAACGCTGACGCGTTAGTGTTGCTTGAACACGCGACGTTTTGCACTTCACGGCGGTGGTTTCTCGCGTTGTCTCAATGAAACTGGAAGAAAGCGTCCACGCATCTCCACATTAGCAATGCGATTTAACGATTATGTGTCCATGCAACTTTCGTTTTATAGTATAAAAGCGCTCCTGTAAAACTTATAAGATATGCTTTCGGACCCAGGTGCAAGACAACCCTTCCTTACATGAGGACGTGCGAAGGGAACCTTCAGAGTTAGCTTGCTTCCTCGATCTGTCTTTCGCTGTAAGGAGGCTTCAAGTAAGGTTAGGAAGCGGTCTATGGAAAGGAACGTTTCATTGTTTTGCCCTTAGCGTTTTTTATACCCCTGTCACACGGGAAGATTTAATGTCATTCGACTCGAATGGCATTCGCATACAATCCCACAACTCGAAATTTACACGGGGAAATCTAATGTCATTCTAATAGAATGACATTTGCCATCGAACGAGTTAGGAGAACTCATTCGCATTCGATTTCGAACCGAATGTGTGCTCTTGACCCAAGATAGACAACATTGACAGGCAACGCGCAAAAATAAAGCGTGCATCAGCAAAGTCAGAAGATAATATATTAGGCTTATAGAAAGAAATAATTATTTTCACTGCGATGATATTTTCACCACGGATTGTTCTCAAGCGCTATTGCTTTTTGCATCAGGAGTCTGTTGCGGCTGTCGGCCATATTGGATGTGTTGATCGAAGTGCTTTTAGTTGTGTGTAATTTGCGTCAAAATGTTTTCGTCCGTATAAAAAGTACTCGAAAAAGTTCTTAAACGCGCTTAATGAGCACGAAATTTCTTTGAATTTCACAAATTTTGCTTCAGATCGTCATTGCTATCATTTGCGAATGCTATTATTTACTGTGTAGCACCGCAAGAGAGCGAATGGCACTCCATGCATCGAATGCCATTCGATTTGAATGGCATTAAATCTTCCCGTGTTACAGGGGTACGACACCCCTAGTCTTTAGACCCCCTCAACCTAAGAGCATGTGAGGTGCTGAATGAAAGAAAAATCTAACTACAAACATTCACAAGCACAACCGGTGCGACGAGCCATCGTTGCAAAGCATCTCGCTTTCGTACAGCCCAAGCTGAAGTGGCGCCACTTGGTGACCTCCATGAAAGAAGCCTCAGCCACGTGCTTACCTTGGACACTCCACCCCCTTCTAGCGCACCATAGCCTCATTCTATAACCGCAGGCATTACACCGGTGCGCCTTGAGGGTTTCGCGTGCATTCAGAGCAATGGATTCACACAGATATTGAACTAAGTACCGCATGCATGTCTTATGAGTACCGGCACTCGTCTGTTAATTCGCTGTTAGGATAATCTCATTAAATTCAAATAATTCGCAAGAACCACACATTAACCTTCTCTAACACAGCATGCGATGCACGTGTAGTTTTTTTTTCTCTGGTACTGAAGATATAGCTAAAACATAATCTTCAGTTAAAATTTACTTAAAAATTAAAGTTACTTATCAAATATTGTAAGGCTACTGCTACATATAAATAATTCAATACTTTATATGGCTATCCATGAGAAAGTTCTGCAAAGTTACAATGTTAAATACAGTAATACAATATCAGAATATCTTAGCATGCATCGCCACGAGTAAACATTGGGAAGTCTGCGCAGTATTGGGCTCATAATAATTCATGGATTAAAAGGAAAACCCTGTGACGTGACATTTCCTGATTTTAATGACATTATCACTACTTTTTCAAATGTTGCCATTGGTAAAATATTGGATGCATAATTTTCGTCAACTAGTGTTTCGTCCCGCCAGAAGCATTCGCGCTTCAATCGTGCGGGACCACCATTTTAGTCTTGCTTTCCCCACCATGAGAATTGACCTTGAATTATCTTTGCCTCGTCGAGGTCATCAAGAAGGACGTATATCCCCTCCCTCCGCTAGACGACACACTGGACCGACTCCGCGTCACGAACTATTTTTCGTCGATGGATCGTTAGAGTAGCTACTGGCAAATCGAAGTCGATGAGAGGTACATAAAAAAGACCGCCTTTATTACACCACGCTGTCTCTTCGACTTCAAGGTAATGCCGCACGGCTTTTGCTCTGTACCTGCAGCACTCCAGCGCGGGATAGATACGGTCTCGGCAGGCCTAAAGTGGCAGACGTATCTAATCGACTTGACGTCATCCTCTTTGCCAGAAACTTCAACGTTCACCTGAGGCGACTTGGAACCGTTCTCGAGGCAAAACCGGAAACCGGAAAATGCCGCTCCGCGTACGAAGAGCTTATGTTCCGCGGCCATGTCATGAGCAAGTTGGAGTCCGTCCAGATTCACAGAAAACAACTGCAATTGCAAAGTTGCCGCAGCCCGTCGACGAGAAGGGAGTGCGCATGCTTGTCCTTAGAGCTTGCTATAGGCGCTCTGTTAAGGACTTTTCTCGCATCGCCAAGCAATTCACACATTTCACGAAATCAGAAGTCGGATTCAAGTGGCAAGCGCTAGAAGCAGAAGCATTGCAAAAGCTTAAACGATGCCTGCAGTCACCGCTAGTACTCACCCGCTTCGATGGAAAACCCGATACGGCACTCCATACCGATGCAAGCAACGTACGCCTTGGTGCTGTGCTAATCCAATAAAAATAGAGGCTTGAAAGAGTCATAGCTTACGCTAGCCACTCAGTATCGAAAGTGGAAGTCAATTATTCTACGATTGAGAAAAAAATCCCTCGCCGTCATGGGCTACTGCAAAATTTCGACCTATCTGGTAGGCCCTTCACAGTCGTCAGCCACCATCAGGCCTTGTGTTAGCTGGCGTATTTAAAGGACACTTCACGAAGCCTAGAACAGTAGAGTCTTAGATTTCAAAAATTTTACGTCACCTTGGTCTACAAGTCCGATCGGAAACAATGATGGCAATTGCCTGTTACACTCCCCCACTGGCCTGCCACCGCAAGACGACCAAGACGAGGACAACTCCCAGAGGCAACAAGCGCAGACGATTTCACCGAACAGCCGTGAGCAAACACGGAACTACAAGGCCTTGCTGAGTAATTGGAAGGCAAGACCGATTTTGTCGCGAAGGTGTTTAGGCGTGCATACTCTTCGCTTTCGCTACAGAACCACGTCCTCGTAATCATGAGCGTCACCCCAGTCCGCGCAAACTACCTTTTTGTTGTACCCGCAACAGTCCGGCAAAAAGTCTTGCACGCCCTGCAAGGTCAGACAACCGGGCCCGTCGGGTGGACCCACCGTACACTTCTAAGAATATAATAAAAAGACTATTGGCCTCCTTACCGCCTACGTTGCCCGTTACGTCAAGAAATGTTGGGACTGTCAGTGGCGCAAGGCACCGAGAAAAAAGGCCAGCGGTACTACTACAACCAATCAAGCCTCCTTAGCGACCGTTCCAACAAATCGGGATGGGCTTAATGGGGCCATTTCCGACATCAACATCTGTGACTAAGTGGATCTTCGTGGCTACCGGCTACCTTACCCACTATATCGAATCCTCAACCAAATATTAGCGCACCTGAAGTTGTTAAGTTCTTCGTCGAGAATTTCGTGCTTTGATATAGTGCTTAGGAAGTGCTTATCACCGACCGTGGACGCTTGGATGAGCTGTGCCTTTACAGGGGAGTTTACCCAAGCGATTCTGCAATACAGCCAGACACGCCACACCAGGACCACTGCCCACTACCCGAAGACGATTGGACTTACGGAGCTGCTGAACAGGACCCTCACCGACATGCCAGCAAGGTACATCACGTCTAGCACAACGCATGGAATGGCGTCGTTCCGTATACAACACGGCAGTGCAGCCAATAACGCAGATCACAGTCTAGTGCTTGCCAATATCCGTCAAACCGGCTATCCGGTTTAAGCAGAGGGAAGTGAATCCGGTCTTGAAAACCCTTTATCCGGTAATTCAGATTATAGAAAACGGATATCCAGAATATCCGGTTTAAATTGACGATTAGCCGGATATACATAAATTCGAATCTAATCGTTTTTTGTTCACTCAAATTAATCGAGGCGCCAGCTGCTTTAGGCTAAGGGCCGCTCAATTTAATTAAAGTGCCAAACATTAATAGCCAGCGTCAAATAATTTAATCGACGCCCCACATATTTTTATTCTAACGCCAGTGAATTTATTGCAACGATGTATTTGTGGACGCCTTCTAGGAAGTTCAAAATAATTATGAAATTTTATGATTTCGTGCCGACCAATCATAACTGAAGAGTTTTTTTGAAAAGCGTTGTCAAGTGACAACTAAAATGCGTTTCCCGCGAGATACATCATCGAAATAATGCGCTGCTATTGACATTATTATTACTACCATGAATAGGTCCCGGGAAACCTAGCCATTTGATGGCTGTGCTGACGTGCATTGAAACAAAGGGGCATCCAGCAAAAATCTGTTGATTTGCAAAGCTGATAAAAGCAGGCTGAAAAGAGTGCCAAGTGTCATCTCGTCACTGTGCTTTCCACAAGCCCTGTTGACACGGATATCAAATGAAAGAGCTTCGAACAATCTCTGCCGCTATAACCTCGTAGCGAATGTCAGATCACATGGAAGAAGGTGTCACGGGATATCACGTAAAATTCGCCAGCATATTCTTCATTCCCAACGATATTGACATGAATATCAAACGATGAGGCTTCGAAGGAACAGTGTGATAGTATCGAGGCCGCGTGGTAAAGGATGTAACGTGACCTTGCGTAACTTTGGTAAAGGTACATGTGATTCACAAACACAGTGAGAGGGGTGTCCAATAAACGGGAATCGCAAAAGCTATGCTTTGGTACACACGTAGCGAGCGCCAAATGACCTGGGAAAGGGCGTCACGTGACATCGCATATCTTTCGCCGTTCCATGCATGATTGCCAACTATACTGACATGTATATGAAACGATTGGGCTTCCAACAAAGTCTCTGACCGATGGTAGGAACTTTGCTTACTTCAGACCACATGGAAAGGAGTCACGTGACATCACGTAGCTTTAGCCAATCCATGGGCAATCAGCAACCATGGCGACATTGATATCGAACGAACGGGAAACTGAAAAGCTACCTGAGGGTACACACGTTGTGAACGTCCAACAACGTGTGAAATGCTTTCATGTGACCTCACCTATCTTTCGCCGACCCATGCGTTGCTCCCAACAATGCTGACATGGATATCAATCGATTGGGCTTGACAGGCAGCTATGATGACAGGAAGCTACAAGAAGTCGCAAAAAACATTGAAAACATGGTATCCAAGCAACCGCAAAGGGCATGGACACACGACGAGTTAATATGTATATTTAAACGAGAGCTAGAGAAGGGAGAGATTAGGAAACTAGGAAGTAAGCAGGGAAAACATAAACCGAAAAGCTGGTGGGACCGAGAAGTTAAGGCGGCCATAGAGCAACGTAAAGATGCGTGCAGAAAACACAGAGTAGCAAAGACAAGGGGAGCCCCACCAGAAGAGGTGGAGCCAAAATGGGAGAATTACCTTGCAATGAAAAGAGAAGCATCGGCATTAATTCAAGCCAAGATAGCAAACGTTCGGGTACAGTGGTTGTTAGAGATACGAAAAAAAAAGACAGGAATGCCTTAAGAAGTTTTGGGAACAGATAATGCAACAGAGTAAGAAGACAGGTGTGGTTCAGCCCTCACTGACCACACCAGAAGGAACAAAGGCAGAGGGAGAAGAAGCTCAGGAATATATTAGGTTAACAATAGAGGCAGCATTTGCAGAGCCAGAGGGTAGCGAAATGGAGAACAATGACAACAGCAGGACATAATTAGAAGAGGAGAACAAAAGGAATGACAAGCAAGGAATGGGACAGAATTGAACACAAATTCCTCGTGGGAACAGCGACAGGGCCTGATGACATACGTATGAAATTGACAAGGGTATTATGCCAGAAAAGTAAATTAAAAATTACAACTTATTGAACAAATTGTTGTATGGGGAGATGTTCCACAGGACTGGAAATCAAGCAGAATGATATTAGTTTACAAAGGTAAGAGAAGCAAGGACAACATTAAATCCTACAGGCCAATAACTGTCACATCAGTCATATACAGAGTAGCAATGCAGGTGGTGAAAATGAGAATGGAGGAATGGAAGGAACGTGAAGAGATCTTGGGAGAGCTGCAGAACGGATTTCGAAGGAACAGAAGGCTAGATGATAATTTATTTCTTCTAACACAGTGCATAGAGATAGAGGCAGCCAGGCAGAAACCGCTATGGATAACGTTTTTTAGACATTAGAGGAGCCTGTGATAATGTAAACCGAGAAAAGTTATGGAGCCAGTTGAAGGACTGTGGTCTAGATAGAAAGGTGGTTGGATTCCTGCAAGTTTATACAGATAATGAGGTAGAAATAACATGGGAGTGGGTAACTACAAAGCCAGCTAAAATAAGAAGTGGTCTCAAGCAAGGCTGTGCACTGTCGCCTATTTTTTTATGATTTACATGAGCCAAATGGAAACGAGGCTAGACCAGAGCACAATAGCAACCTACATAAGCTATATGCTGGAAGGGCAGAAGGTAGCTCAAGTACTAGCCGGACTGATGTATGCAGATGATATTGCTACGGGATAGTATTTCCAATGACGAAGAGCCGAGCAGTAAGAAGACGACGACGACGACGATTGGAAACTAGCGCGGGCTGCTAGCTTCCAATCGCCGACTGCTAGCGCCGCAGTTGGCCTCTTGGCCAACTGCGGCGTATTGCCTTGTAAATATACTTGTAAATAGTATTTCGTCGGTGTATTCCTACGTAACATATATGGTGGAGGTGGACGTTCCCTGTACCTCGTCGCGGAGCTTCGCAGTGGACGGTACGTCGAGACTTCCTTCATAGCTCCCGGCGACGACAAGTCGACTCCGCCGGCTCCTGCACCTGCTGCCACTTCGACGACTTACATCACTCTCTCCGCTCCCCGTGATCCTGGCGTAGTCTCGGCAAAAGATGGGGAAGACGTCGAAGACTGGGTCAGCCTGTACGAACACGTCAGCCACAGTCACTGGTGGGACCCTACTATCATGCTCGCCAACGTAGTCTTTTACCTCGGTGGCACACCTCGAGTTTGGTATCGGACGCACGAAGATGAGCTGACCAGTTGGGATTCGCTTAAGCAAAAGCTTCGAGACTTGTTCGGCAACCCCTACGGTTACCAACTTGCCGCGCAGAAGGCGCTTTCCGGTCGTGTGCAGACTTCAACGGAGCCCTACGCCACGTATATTAAGGACGTCCTGGCTCTGTGCCGCAAAGTTGACGCACACATGACTGAGTCCGACAAGGTATCCCACATCCTCAAAGACATTGCCGATGATGCCTTCAACTTGCTCGTATTTAGCAACGTGGCGACGGTGGATGCAGTTATAAAAGTGTGCCACCGCCTGGAACTCGCTAAAAGCCGACGTATCGACCAACAGTTTGCCCGTCTGCCCAACGCCCCGGCGACATCTTCCTGTGCCGACGCTCCTCGTCCCAACAACACTGGCGATGTTACCAGGATTGTCCGGCGTGAGATCGAGGCCGCCTATCCGGCTGCCTTCGACTCCAGCCCCTCCAGTGCACCTGCAGTCACTGTTTCCCTGATCCAAGCAGTTGTCCGCCAGGTGTTCGCCAACATGGGTATTCACACCATGTGCTCGGCCCATCGCCCTGATACCCACCCGGCTTCTTCGATTCCACCCCGTCCCGAGCCTTCTCACCCACCACGCTTCCGCAACCCCTCTGAATGGCGCACTGCAGACGACAGGCCAATTTGCTTTCACTGCCATCGAATTGGGCACGTTTCTCGGCACTGTCGCAGTCGCTGGAGTTCTCTGAACCAGTCTACATATACTGCCTACTCTCGCCCCCCAGGTGGCCTTTCTCGTCCCTATGCTGCCCGCTCAGATAATACCGCCACCGATTCTCCTGCACCGAACCGCCCCTATTTTCGCTCGCCTTTGCCCCAACGACGACAAAATCGCTCCCCCCAGCCCCGTCGCTCCTATTCGCCGACTCCCTTCGGACGCCGCTCCCAGCCGGAAAACTAGACGATGCAGTGACTCGAGGTGACGCTGCATTGCTCCCCACACCGCCAAATCCTCTACTCCCGTTGCCCACTCATCTGAACCTTCTTGACATGCAAGTCGACGGTCTTTCTGTGTCTGCACTCATAGACACTGGGGCGAATTTGTCCGTAATCAGCGCTGACCTTCGCAACCAGCTCAAGAAAATTATCACGCCCGCCACGACGCCTGTTGTGCGTGTCGCCGATGGCGGAACAGCCCCTGTAATTGGTATGTGTGCCGCCCGCGACTCCTTCGCTGATCGCTCCACTACCATGCTATTCACAGTCACCGCTCACTGTCCCCACGCCATCATCCTCGGCCTAGACTTCCTCTCCGCACATTCTGCTCTCATCGATTGCTCCGCCAGTACTCTCCGCCTCGACCTGCTTGCTCTGGATCCCGCTGAACAACACCCTACTCGCCTTAGTTCCGTCGACTTCGTTCGCTTGCCACCTTCGGCACTGACTTACGTTGACTTCGTGTCATCCCCACCAGCGCCCGACGGTCACTACATCGCGACTCCTATGCTAGACGTCCTCCTTACCCACGGGATCACAGCACCTCATACAGTTTTATCTATTACGGCGAATTGCGTCTGCCTGCCAGTGGTCAATTTTGGCTTGACGACACAAGTGCTGCCACGCGGGATGTCTCTGGCCCAACTTTGCTCATTCGAGGATCACTCTGTAGCATCGAGTTCAGTAGAGGACAATACAGCCGATCCTCCTCTACCATCGCAGTCGGCAACTTGTACCATCGCCAACTTACAGAAAATGGTTGCACCCGACATGCCTTCCGAGCACGCTCGTGCGCTCTACCGCGTTCTGATTTCCTACCAAGATATTTTTGACTTTAACGATTGTCGTTTGGCCCAAATAGCAGCTGTTAAACATCGCATTAGTACCGGCGATGCCCCTCCTATTCGTCGCCGCCCGTATCGAGTATCACCGGCTGAGCGTCAAGTTATTCACACCGAAGTTTGCAAAATGCTTCCCAGGAACATTATTCAACCGTCATGTAGTCCATGGGCGTCACCTGTTGTGCTGGTAAAAAAAGAAGGGTGGCTCATGGTGCTTTTGCGTGCATTATTGGCAACTTAACAGGGTTACCAAAAAGGACGTATATCCCCTACCTCGGATTGATGACTCCCTTGGCTGCCTCCACGGTGCTCGCTATTTCTCCTGTATTGACCTTCACTTCGGCTATTGGCAGATTGCCGTGGACGATTTCGACCACGAGAAGACTGCATTTGTAACACCTGACGGTCATTATCAACTCAAAGTGATGCCGTTCGGTCAATGTAACGCTCCTGCCACTTTTGAACGCATGATGGACTCCCTTCTTCACGGTTTCACATGGTCCACGTGCCTGTGCTACTTGGACGACGTTATAATATTCTCCCGAACATTCGCTACGCTCCTCGAGCGCCTCTCAGCAGTCATGGATGTTTTTTGGGGAGCCGGTCTGCAGCTCAACGCATCGAAGTGCCAATTCGGCCGTCGCCAGATTACCGTCCTTGGACATCTCGTTGACGCGAACGGAGTGCAACCGGACCCAGGCAAGATCCACGCTGTTACGCACTTCCCTGTTCTAAAGTGTGTCAAGGATGTGCGCAGCTTCATCGGCCTGTGCTCGTACTTCCGCCGTGTCGTGGAAAATTTCGCGGCCATAGCACTACCACTAACCGAGCCTTTGAAAAAAGACGCCCCATTTAGTAGGGCGATAACGAGGCCTCTGCATTCTCGCTTTTAAGCGACCTTCTCACAACGCCTCCCGTTCTGGCCCATTTCGATCCTTCTGCGCCTACCGAAGCCCGTACTAATGCCAGCGGTCACGCAAATGGCGCAGTACTGGCACAACGCCAGCGTGGCCACGACTGTGTTATCGCTTACGCCAGCAGGCTCCTCTCGCCCGCGGAGCGCTGCTATTCCATCACTGAGCGTGAGTGTCTGCCCCTAGTTTTGGGCGGTTGCGAAGTTCCTCCCATACTTATATGGCCAGCCCTTTTCCGTTATCACAGGCCATCACGCGCTTTGCTGGTTATGCTCATTGAAAAACCCTACAGGAAGAATTGGTCGCTGGGCCTTACGCCTCCAAGAATATTCGTTCTCTGTCACCTACAAATCTGGCCTACTACACAAGGACGCTGACTGCCTGTCTCGCTACCCGGTCGACGAGCCTAACGACGCCGACAATAGTAGCGCCAACGGCATTTTCTCTGTGTCGGCCTTTGCTAACATCGCCGATCAGCAGTACCGAGACCTATCGCTGCGAGCACTTATCGAGCGTCTGCGCTCAACACCTGCCGACGCATCCGTTCGCCGATATGTCCTCCACGGCGGCATTCTGTACCGAAGGAACTTCCTCCCTGATGGCCCTGATGTTCTTCTTGTCACGCCAAAACATCTACGACAGACTGTGCTCCTTGAGATGCATGACGCACCCACTGCAGGACATCTTGGGGTAACCCGCCCGTACGAGCGCGTCCGCCGCCGCTTCTATTGGCCTGGTCTCGCTCGCTCCGTCCGACGCTATGTTGCTGCCTGTGATCCCTGCCAGCGTCGGAAAATACCTCAGGTGCTACCTTCCGGTCATCTCCAGCCGATCACCGTCCCTGTGGAACCGTTCTTTCGTGTTGGATTAAACCTCCTCGGTCCCTTTCCCACGTCATCCTCTGGGAACAAATGGGTAGCCGTCGCGACTGATTACGCCACCCGATACGCTATCACGCGGCCTCTCCCTACCAATTAGGCCACTGACGTCGCGCACTTTCTCTTGCGTGACATTATCTTAGTGCATGGCGCCCCGCGACAGCTGCTTACTGACCGTGGTCGTAACTTGATATCAACTTGACCATGGTCGTAACGACATGGATATCAAACGATTGGGCTTTGAACAAGCGTTCCGATGGTACGCACTTCACGCAATTTAGACCACGTAGAAAAGAGTCGGGCTCCTCCCGTCCACTTTCGCCAAGCGGTATAGCCGAAAGTGGACGTAAATGAGCCCGAACGGCGAGACTAGAAATGAAATAGGCTTTATACTCTGCGCTAACTCCGGCATCACACAAGATGTGGACGTGCTCAGCAAAGATCGCTGCAGTGACCACAGGATGGTAAGAAATCGAATTAGCCTAGACATGAGGAGGGAACGGAAGAAACTGGTACATAAGAAGCCGATTAATGAGTTAGCGGTAAGAGGGAAAGTAGAGGAATTCCAGATCAAGCTACAGAACAGGTATTTGGCTTTAACTCAGAAAGAGGACCTTAGTGTTGAAACAATGAACGACAATCTTGTGGGCATCATTAAGGAGTGTGCAATGGAAGTCGGTGGTAACTCCGTTAGGCAGGATACCAGCAAACTATCGCAGGAGACGAAAGATCTGATCAAGAAACGCGAAAGTTTGAAAACCTCTAACCGTACAGCTAGAATAGAACTGGTAGAACTTTCGAAGTTAATCAACAAGCGTAAGACAGCTGACATAAAGAAGTATAATATGGATAGAATTCAACATGCTCTCTGGAACGGAGGAAGCCTAAAAACACTGAAGAAAAAACTAGGAATTGGCAAGAATCAGATGTATGCCTTAAGAGACAAAGCCGGCAATATCATTACTAATATGGATGCGACAGTTCAAGTGGCTGAGGAGTTCTATGGAGATTTATGCAATACCAGTGGCACCCACGACTTTAATGGAAGAGAAAATAGTCTAGAGGAATTCGAAATCCTAAAGGTAACGCCGGAAGAAGTAATGAAAGCCTTGGGAGATATGCAAAGGGGGAAGGCAGCTGGGGAGGATCCGGTAACAGCAGATTTGTTGAAGGATGGTGGACAGATTCTTCTAGAGAAACTGGCCACCCTGTATACGCAATGCCTCATGACCTCCACCGTACCGGAGTCTTCGAAGAACGCTAACATAATCCTAATCCATAAAAAAGGGGACGCCAAAGACTTGAAAAATTATAGACCGATCAGCTTACTGTCCGTTGCCTACAAACTATTTACTAAGGTAATCGCAAATAGAATCAGGAACACCTTAGACTTCTGCCAAGCAAAGGACCAGGCAGAATTCCGTAAAGGCTACTCAACAACAGATCATATTCACACTGTCAATGAGGTGATAGAGAAATGTGCGGATTATAACCTACCCTTATATATAGCTTTCATTGATTACGAGAAAGCGTTTGATTCTGTCGAAACCTCAGCAGTCATGGAGGCATTACGGAATCAGGGTGTAGACGAGCCGTATGTAAAAATACTGAAAGATACATATAGTGGCTCCACAGCCGCCGTAGTCTTCCATAAAGCACGCACCAAAATACCAACAAAGAAAGGCGTCAGGCAGGGAGATACGATCTCTTTATTGCTATTCACAGCGTGTTTACAGGAGGTGTTCAGAGACTTGGATTGGGAAGAAATGGGGATAAAAGTTAATGGAGAATACCTTAGTAACTTGCGATTCGCTGATGATATTGCCTTGCTTAGTAACTCAGGGGACCAATTGCAATGCATGCTCACTGACCTGCAGAAGCAAAACAGAAGAGTGGGTCTAAAAATTAATCTGCAGAAAACTAAAGTAATGTTTAACAGTCTCGGAAGAGAACAGCAATTTAAGATAGGCAGCGAGGCCCTGGAAGTCGTAAGGGAATACTTAGGGCAGGTAGTGACGGCGGAACCAGATCATGAGACGGAAATAATCAGAAAAATGAGAATGGGCTGAGGCGCGTTTGACAGGCATTCTCAGATCATGAATAGCAGGTTGCCATTATCCCTCAAGAGAAAAGTATATAACAGCTGTGTCTTACCAGTACTCACCTACGGGGCAGAAACCTGGAGGCTTACGAAAAGGGTTCTACTCAAATTGAGGACGACGCAACGAGCTATGGAAAGAAGAATGATAGGCGTAACCTTAAGGGTAACAAAAGAGCAGATTGGGTGAGGGAACAAATGCGAGTTAATGACATCTTAGTTAAATTAAGAAAAAGAAATGGGCATGGGCAAGACATGTAATGAGGAGGGAAGATAACCGATGGTCATTAAGGGTTACGGACTGGATCCCAAGGGAAGGGAAACGTGGCAGGGGGCGGCAGAAAGTTAGGTGGGCGGATGAGATTAAGAAGTTTGCAGGGACGGCATGGCCACAATTAGTACATGACCGGGGTTGTTGGAGAAGTATGGGAGAGGCCTTTGCCCTGCAGTGGGCGTAACCAGGCTGATGATGATGAGAAAAGAGTCACGTGCCATCACGTAAGTTTAGCCAGCCCATGGGTAAATAATTACCAACCATGCCGACATAGATATCGAACGATTGGGCCTCGAACAAGGTTTCCGATTATACGCAGTTTGTAGAATTCAGTCCACGTGGAAAAGAGTCTTGTGACATCACGTAGCTTTAGCCAGCCCATGAGTAATTGGCGATATAGATATTGTTGCGTGTAGCTGGAGCCGAATACTATATACAACTTATTTACATGGAAGCTAACGGAAGGCCTCACTGCGGCGGCTGTTCCGTAGCATCACCCCAGGTGGTACAAGCACCGTCCCGGTGCTTGATCTACACATGCGCGGTGAAAGGTGTCTGGTATGGCTTTAGTCTCGCCACGTGAACGATGTCAGTTGCAGCCGACGATGACGCTGACAGGTCGTTGGGGATGACTTCATACGTGACATCGGTCACTTATCGCACCACACGGTATGGGTCAGTGTAGCGCGACAGCAGCTTTTCGGAAAGGCCCACATGTCGAAATGGTGACCAGAGAAGCAATAGAGAACCCCAAGTAAAGTGCACGTCGCGATGGTGGCAATCATAGAGGCGTCTCTGGTGCAGCTGTGAGGCCTCGAGACGGGTGCGGGTGAGCTGGCGCGCGTGGTCGGCGTGTGCGATCGTGTCGCGGGCGTGTTCAGTGGTTAAACGTGTGGCCGAGGGCAACAAAGTGTCCTAGGGCAACGCGGGTTCTCGGCCATATATGAGATAGAATGGTGAATTGCAGGCAGTGTCGTGACGCGATGAATTATACGCGAACGTCACATATGGTAATTGAAGATCCCAGTCGTGGTTGCCGGTCGCAACGTACTTCGAAAGCATGTCGGTGATGGTCCGGTTGAGGCGCTCCATGAGGCCATTGGTTTGTGGGTGGTGGACGTGCTGAACTTATGCTTTGTCGAGCAAGAGCGGAGGATGTCCTCGACGACTGCCGACAGAAAGCTGCGGCCATGGTCAGTGAGTAGTTGGCACGCAGCACCATGCACTAAAATGATGTCATAGAGCAGAAAGTCAGCAACGTCAGTAGCACAACTTGTCGGAAGGGCTTTGGTGATTGTGTAGCGCGTAGCATAATCAGTAGCTACAGCGACCCATTTATTTCCGGAGCCCGAGAGAGGAAACGGTCCAAGAAGGTCTAGGCCAACACGCAAAAAGGTTTCCGGTGGAATGTCGATCGGCTAGAGACATCCAGCTTTCTTTCAAACTTTATTTCGCATTTTCCTTTGCACAGAAAAAGAAAATGCAAGGGCAGGAACAAAAAGCTGCACAATCGCAGCTTGACGAGGTTCCTGTCCCCTGTCTTTGACAAACAGTTGCAGAACATTCACAAAGAAATCAGTTACATATGTGCAAAAACACTTTCACATTATACAGATATTGATATTCACAGCAGAACAATTATAACATTTGTATACATATATTCACATGCGCATCTACACCAACCAAGCATCTATACATATTTGCATCTGTACATGTAGGCATACATCTGTAAACAGAAAAAGGTGGAGGAAAAAAAAAAGATCAAGGAGGTGTGGAGGGCTTCTTCCGGCGCTGAGAGGATTCACAAGCGGCAACGTAGTGCCGCACGGAGCGGGCGAGACCCGGCCAAAAGAATCGACGGTGTACACGATCGTAAGTGCGCGAGACACCCAAGTGTCCAGCCAAAGGAGCGTCGTGAAGTTGTTGGAGGGCAGTCGAACGTAGGTGTGATGGAATTGCCAGAAGAAGGTCAAGGCCGTGTGGATGGACATTGCGGCGGTATAATGTCCCCTCCTTAAGGAGAAACATCTGGAGAGAGGCGTCGCCAGGCGTTGACTCCAGATGGTCGATGAGGGCTCGTAAGGAAGGATCGCGGCGTCGCTCTTAGCCGATTTCAAGCAAGTGGCACACAGAGAAAACGCAAGTGATGGCGTCCGCATCAGCCGGCTCGACGACGGGGTAGCGGGACAAACAATCGACATCCTGGTGCAAGCGTCCCGTCTTTTATACCACGGAGAAAGTATATTTTTGCAGGCGTAACGCCCAGCGAGCGAGTCGTCCCGTGGCGTACATGATTGAGGATAGCCAGCAGAGCCTGTGGCGATCAGCGATGACACAGAAGGGGCGACCGTACAAGTATGGACGAAACTTCGCAACAGCCCACACAAGAGCGAGGCACTCGCACTCTGTGATTGAATAATTGCGCTCAGCGGGTGATAGAAGTCGGCTGGCATAGGCTATTACGCGGTCATGTTCACGCTGGCGTTGTGCTAACATTGCTCCTATGCAGTGACCACTGGCATCAGTTCGAACCTCCGTTGAGGCAGACGGGTCAAAGCGGGCCAGAATTGGAGGCGTGGTAAGGAGAGCAGTGAGCTGCGAAAAAAGTGCGGCATGGTCAGGTCCCCAAGAAAATGGGGCGTCTTTCTTCAAAAGGTCGGTAAGGGGACGTGTGATAGTCGCAAAATGCTTCACAAAGCGTCGGAAATAAGAGCGCAGCTCTACGAAACTACGAACGTCCTTGGTAGACTTCGGAACAGGAAAGTACGTAACGGCGCGAGTTTTGTCCGGATCAGGTCGAACGCCTCTGGCGTCCACGAGGTGTTCAAGGACGGTGATTTGGTGGGCGAGCGAAGTGACATTTTGACGAGTTCAACTGGAGACCGGCGCGGCGAAACACGTCAAAAACCGCTAAAAGGCGGTCTAGATGCGTGTCAAATGTGGGCGAATAAACGATGACGTCGTCCAGATAGCACAAACAGGTGGACCACTTGAAACCCTGAAACAAAGAGTCCATCATTTTTGCGAAGGTGGCAGGCACATTGCAAAGACCGAAAGGCATCACCTTGAACTGATAAAGGCCGTCAAGGGTAATAAATGCAGTCTCCTCTCGGTCCATCGTCGACGGATAGCTGCCAGTAGCCGGACCGTAAGTCGGTAGAAGAAAAATAGGTGGCACCATACAAGCAGTCTACAGCGTCATCAATACGTGGCAAAGGGTACATGTCCTTTTTTGTGATTTTGCTCAGCTGGCGATAATCTACACAAAAACGCCACGTTCCATCCTTCTTTTTGACAAGTACGACGGGAGAAGCCCACGGACTTCAGGAAGGCTGGATAATGTCATTTGCAAGCATCTTTTTGACTTCCTATTGGATAACAGCTCGTTCGGACGCAGAAACACGATATGGACGTCGGTGAATAGGGTTCGCATCGCCAGTGTTTATGTGATGGGTCACGACGGACGTTTGACCTAAGGGTCAACTGTCAAAATCAAAAATGTCGCGACAGCCTTCAGGAACACGGCAAAGGGCTTCAGCTTGAACAGGCGTAAGGTCAGAGCAAACCATCTGCTCAATGTCGACGTCAGTATCATGCGATGACGTCACGGTATGGGCTGAGCTGTGACGATCTTCCACTGTGATTGGCTCAATCTTATCATCCTGCAAAGCGCTAATTATAGCCAATGAAATCACCTGAGGCAGAACTTGGGTGGTTAGCGCGAAATTGACAAGGGGAAGGCAGGTGCGGTTGCCAGTAATTGTAAGCACAGTGTGCGGCACGGTAACACCATGTGTAAGTATAACTGCCGGAATTGGTGCGACCGCGTAATTACCGTCAGGTACAGCTGGTGAGGACAACAAGTCGACGTGTGTCACAGATTGAGGTGGTAGGTGAATAAAATCCACGCAGCTCAAACGGCTTGGAGGCGGGTCCGCAGAGTCGGCAAGAAGAGGCAAGTCAAGGCGAAGTGAGCCGGCCGAACAGTCAATGAGGGCCGAATGATTGCAAGGAAATCCAGACCGAGAATGATTTCGTGAGGGCAATGCTCGATGACGGTGAAGAGAACGACGGCTTGTCTCTCAGCAATGGTGAGTCGGGCAGAGCACATGCCAACAATAGCGACAGTCCCTCCGTCGGCGACTTGTACAAATCGGTTCGGGGCGGGCGCCAGAACTTTCTTGAGCCGACGGCAAAGAGCAGCACTCATAATGGACACATGCGCCCCAGTGTCAATCAACGCGCACACAGGAAAATTGTCGACGAGAACGTCCAAAAGATTCTTGTTGTGGGTAAGGGGAAGCGAGGATTTCGTGCCAATGTCCTCTTTGCAGCTTCACCTCCAAAAGCTGCACTGTCTAGTTTTCCGGTCGGGGGTGCGGCGAGTAGGTCGAAGAAGGAGCACGGTGTGATGAGGGCGAACGAGATTGACGACGGGAGGGAGAAGGCGAGCGGGAATAGCAGGGTCGTGTCAAAGGTGTCGCAGGGTCAGATGATGGAGCGGGCATAGAAGGGGCGAAGGAAAAGTACGCGCTAGAGGGGCGAGGGTGGTAATCAGGAGAAGAGCGCATCGGAGAAGTCCAGCGGCTGCGGCAGTGGCCAGCGACATGTCCAATGCGTCGGCAATTAAAACCGATCGGCTTCTGGTCCACGGTTCGCCATTCGGAGGGGTTGCGCTGTCCGTAAGAGGAGTAAGAAGAGCGCGGTGGGGACTTGCGCGGAGAAAGAGGTTCCGAGCGTTTGGAATGAATGAATTGCAGGCCGACGTTGGACAACTCTTGACGGACGACGGCCTGGATCAAGGAGATTGTCACCGGAGAATGATCAGGGGACGGGAATGAAGGAGCCGCTGGTTGTGCCACTTGGACCTCACGACGAATGATGTGGGTCAAGTTGTCACATCGCGATTGCTGATGGAAGAGGTCATCACAGGATGACGTAGCAGCTGTGTTGGGAAGTTATGGGATGTGCTGGGATACGCGGTGGCTTTTAGCATGCTCAAGACGGCGGCACTCCTTGAGGATCGCATCGATGCTGGTGACGTTCGTAAACACCAGTAATTTAAGGTGTCGCCAGCAATGCCTTTGAGGACATAATTAACCTTATCAACCTCAGACATGGTCAGGTCAGCCTTGGCACAAAGGGCCAAGACGTCGAGAATGTACGACACGTAGGACTCAGTCGATGTCTGTACACGTGTGGCAAGGGCTTTCTTGGCATTGACTTGGCGACCGAACCGATTGCCAAAAAAAGTCGCGGAGCTTCTCTTTGAAGAGATCCCAGCTCGAGATCTCCTCTTCGTGAGTCTGGAACCATGCAAGTGGAGCTCCGTCGAGGTTAGAAAAGAACGTTTGCAAGCATAATAGTCGGATCCCAGCTGTGACTGGTGCTGACAAGTTCGTATAAGCGGAGCCAGTCGTCAACATCAGGACTGCCGACTCCGTTGAAAACACCAGGATCCCGAGGGGGGTAAGCGGCGACGTAGGTCGGGGCTGCAGGCGGAGACGGTTGTGTAGATGAAGTGCCGCCAGCAGGAGCCGAAGTTGCACTGTCGCCGTTGCGACCGCTGCGACGCTCCATGACGGGTACGGGGAACGTCCACCTCCAACAAATTAATGTTACGTGTAGCTGGAGCCGAGTACCATGTACAATTTATTTACGGGGAAGCTAACGGAAGGCCAAAATGGCGACGATATATCAAGCAGGCCCACGTCGTCTTCTTCCTCCTCAGTGCAGCCTCACTGTGGTGGCTGTTCCGTAGCAATATCAAACGATTGGGTTTCGAACATGGTTTCCGGTGTTACGCACTTTGCGCAATTCAGACCGCTTGGAAAAGAGTCACGTGACATCAGGTAACTTTAGCCAGCCCATGGGTAATTAATTACCAACCTTGCCGACATGGATATCGAATGAAAGGGCATCGAAAGAGCTATGCAATCGTATTCACGAGTCAAACGTCAAATCACTTGGGAAAGGGTGTCACGTGACCTCACGTATCCTTCATCGGCTCATGCGTGATTCGCATACTGACATGGATATCAAACGATTGGGCTTCGAACAAGGTTTCCGGTACTACGCACTTTGTACAATTCAGACCACGTGGAAAAGAGTCACATCTCACCACGTAACTTTAGCCAACTCATGGGTAATGAGCAACCATGGCGACATGGATAGCGAACGAGCGGGAATCGCAAAAGGTATGCGGTGGTACACACGAGTCTTAAGTCAAATCACGTGGGAAACGGCGTCACGTGACCTCACGTATCATTCGCTAGCCCATGCGGGATTCCCAACCACAGTGACATGGATGTCAAACGATCGGGCATCGGACAAGGTTCCTGATGGTACGGACTTCGAGTAAAACAGACCACGAAAAAAAGAGTCACGTGACATCAAGTAACATTAGCCAGCCCATGGGTAATTGCCAACCATGCTGACATAGATATCGAACGAACGGGAATCGCAAAAGCTACGCGCTGGTGCCCAATTGCTTGCAGATATCCGTCACACCACATAGGCGGTTTGACGGTTATCACGAATTGAATCCGGTCTCAAAAACTGGTATATCCGGTTATCCGGATTTCAAGAATCCGATAATTATCACATCCTGTTTAAATTATTGGTTAGCCGAATATTCGAATATTCATACACGAATATTTTGTGTCGCTAATAGGTAATTCAAATTCTCTATTCTATTGCTAGTATCCCAATGCCACATGCGCAGCTGATTCTTTCACTTTCTTTAAGATAACTTTGTTTATCAGACGGCCTGAAATTTTTTTATCAACTTGAAATTTCTAGTTTTGCCAAATTGAAATTTGTGGTGGGCCAACTTAAGGTTGATAGTGCGGCAAAATGAGATTTGAACACGGGTGAACTGAAATTTGGGGGTCGGCTAACTTAAATTTGAGGCTGGGGGCAATATGCAGTTGGAACGCGGTCGAATTCAAATTTGGGGCTGGGCCAAGTGAAATTTTGGGCAGTGCCACGGTAGAACAAAGACAGAATGGTTCTCAACATTACGCGTACAAAAAAAGGATTAAGCTGTATACATCTAACTGTGCAATTTGCGAATAATAAAACAACAGAACTGGAAACCTTCTTTTCAGAGATAGAAAAGTTGTGCGATGTAGTTATGCTTACTGAAACGCGGTACACTGACGCTAGCAGTATATTTCAGTTACCTAATCAGAAAATTTTCTATTTAAACAGAGAATCACGGCGTGGAGGAGGTATTTCCCTGTTTGTAAATGAGTCTATATTATGGGATCTATCTGGCGACTTTTCGTGTACAAATGAAAATATTGAGGTGCTATGTGTTTAAACCAACGATACGTTATTTGTTGTTTGTTACCGACCACCTGATGACAGTCTGAATGCTTTTTTCATGTTTATGGAGAATCTGTTGTCATTTGCCAGTGAAACCCGAAAATGGGTAGAAACATTAATATTGATATGGGTTCTGAAAACGCAACGATGCTCGAGTTGGTTAACACATTTGTCGAGAACGCTTGCATTAATGCCATAGAATCAGCAACTAAGGTTACAGCTAGAAGTGAAACTACGATTGATCTGTTTTTGACAAGTTATCATCGTTCATGTATTAGCAGTTGTGTTTTGGCGCATTACATAGGTGATTACATGCCAATTTGTATGTATGTTGAAAGTGCACATATTGTGATACGCAGCAACGCATCTGACATATGTTATCAGAACATTACTGAAGGAACGCTGCAGGCATTTCAGGCAGAATTAGGTGAGGTAAGCTGGGAAAATATCCTTCAGGAAAATAATGCGGAAGTGGCTTACGTTAGGTCTATCACAATGTTTGTGATGTGCATTCAAAACACTTCATCCACAAAAAAAGTAAACATAAAATTTCAGAAAGCCTTGCCTAACAAAATACCTGTTTAAAAAATAAAGAAGCGTGACCAGCTTTATGGTAAATTTGTAAAATACCGTGACCCTGCTGACCTGAAGGCTTTTAAAGAGTGTACAAATAAACTAACCAAACAGTTACGAAAAGGAAAAGATGCATATTATTTCCATATGTTTTATTCTTGCTTTCAGAGCCGTAAACTTTGGTATAACCTGAATTTTGTATTGGGGCAACAAAAGGAGCGAGTCTATGGAACAAATTGCTTACAAAGGACAGAAGTTATCACGGTAGGAAACGGTCGAACAGTTTAATAAACATATTGTGTATAGCGATACCTATGGTACTTCTGCAAAACTTCCGGACCTTACTTTCCCTCCAAATCAAAACACGCTCTTTTTCCAGCCTACAGATGTTCATGAAATGCATACAGTATTTTCTAGTTTTAAAAACTCGTCATGGATTCACCCTGACGGGATACAAAAAACAGCCATAAAATTTGTGCTACATAAAATCACTGAGCTACTTGCACGCATATACAACTTATGCATCTCAACTGGTGTTTTTCCTGCAAAGATGAAGAGTGCGAGAGTAACAGTACTCCATAGGAAAGGCAACAAGCTAGACATAAATAATTACCGGCCCATGTCTGTTCTTCCTATCTTTTCCAAAGCTTTAGAGAAAACAATATTTGTGCGTTTAAACTCATTCTGTAATAAGCACAACTTAATTAGCGAATCTCAGTATGGGTTTCAAAAAGACAAGTCTACAAAGTTAGCCCTACTGCATCATAAAGAATATATCTTTACCAATTTCGAAATCAAGCTCATATCTCTCGGTTTATTTGTAGATTTCAGTAAAGCGTTCGATTATATTAGCCACAATATTCCTTTTCGTAAGCTCAATCGTTATGGAGTTAGAGGACTTCCTCTTAAATTTATTAAGTCGTATCTTCAAAATAGACGCCAATATATACAGATAAATTACTTCAGGTCCCAAGAGAGGTTTATACTTTCTGGAGTACCTCAAGGCAGCATTCTGGGTCCTTTGCTTTTTAATCTATATGTTAACAATATTGTAAATATTCACTTCAATGTAAAATTTTTAATTTACGCAGACGACACCAGTATATTTCTAACATCACGTTCTTATACCGAGCTTATCACAACATCAAATGAAATGCTCCTGAAACTTAGTACATGGTCCAAGCAAAACTGTTTATGTGTCAGCCCAACCAAAACTAAAGCTATAATTTTTCGTCCAAAAGGAAGCACCTCCCTATTTATACATGGCATAGCGTATAATAATGCTCCGATTGAATTTGTAGAACGCATCAAAATTCTAGGCATGTATTTTACTTCATCGCTGCTATGGATTGACCATGTAAACTTTGTAACGCAATAACTGAGTCAGATGACAGGTATACTAAGCCGTAACCGTTACCTTCTTCCTACATCAGTTAAAGTACTATTATACAACGCCTTATTCGCCTCTCATCTCAATTATTGTCAACTTGTAAGGGGCACTACAACTGATACGAATTTAAACAAATTATTTTTATTACAAAAATGGTAGTACGGGTCCTAGCAAATATTCCGTACGATTCACACACCGAGCATGTATTTGTCAAGTTTAAAATTATCGCTGCCCGCAAAATCTATAGGCGTCGACTTTTGCAGCAGTTTTATTACATCAACAGGAAAAGCGATCTATCCCTTCTTAAATTATCATGTTTAGAAGAACGTGTCCCCTCACGTTTCACAGGAAACACAGAACCCTGGACTGTGCACCATTTTAGAGCTAATTACAGCTCAGAAATACTAAAAATAACTTACCAAGGCTTGTAAATGCTTACGACAAATCTGGCATTGATATATGGGCCCTTACCCCATCAGAATTTTCTAGACTAAATCAGCGGGACTAATATTCATGTTTATATGGCCAGCTATTTCAGAAGTGCAGATCAGATGATTTTACAGCTTTTGTTCGCATTTAAATGGGTTTTTTTCTCATCTGTCATATGTGAAACATTTTGTAACTTCATTACGTGCAACTACTCACTTTTTGCTTAGCGATTCTCATGCGTTCTTGCAAAACTGTCTATTTTTATATTGTTAAAAACACGCGGCAGCTCCGCGCTGCCCATGTCTTGTGGTCATAGGGGGCAGGAAATAAAGATGTATTCAATAAGTTTAGGCATGGTGCAGTTTAAATATGGAGGTGGCCCAAATGAAGTTTGGGGGCGGGACAACCTATACTTAGGGATTGGTCAACTTGAAATATGGGGCCATGCTTGCCGGTACTAACACAACTTTACTGGAGTTTCTGCATTCCTTTAAACTTTGTGGTTTTGTCCGTCGGGTGGCATTTGTTTTATTTTAGAAATAATACACTAATGTGACGAGGATTATTGTCGTTCACAACGTTGTGGAACTCTAGGTAAAGGTACTGCAAGGGCTGTTCGTAGCACGGGGCTCACTCGCGATCACGGCACGGTCGTTCGTCTTCCTCGTCAGTATGCACATACACAGGGGCGCCTCTGCTTCGTTACAATGCCCCGGGATCAAAGTATAGCCATCCTGGCGACTCAGGGCGCGGAGAAGGTGAGTGGGTTGTAATAGGGTTTCAGGTGGTTTACATGTACTGTCTCTCGGCCATGACGACGCAAGTCTGGTGATACCGTGAGTGGCTCGACAGTGCAGTTGACCGGTGAAGTGGCCTCCATGATACGGTACGGACCGTGATAACGGGCCAGGAGTTTAGAAAAAAGGCCAGAAACGTGGGCTGGTATCCAAAGCCACACAAGCGAGCCAAGAGCAACGTTGTGCGGTGGTTGGTGAGCATGGTCATGTCTTGTCTTTTGACGGGCTTGTGTCTCACTAGTCAGGGCACGTGCCAGCTGACGGCAATCTTTAGCATATTTGGCGACTTCGGAAAGCGGAGTATACTCTGTAGCGCCAGGTTGGTACGGCAGTATGCTGTCCAATGGGCACGAAGGCTCACGGCCGTACACAAGAAAAAAAGGGGGAGAAGGCGGTGGTCGCTTGCGTCGCGGTGTTGTATGCGAACGTAACAAAAGGGAGTACTTTGTCCCAGTTGGAATGATCGGATTAAATGCACATTCTGCAACATGTCGCTCGGTCAAACCGTTGGTCTGCGGATGGTACGCGGTCGATTTGCGGTGAATTATCCTGCTCTCAGCGAAGAGGGCTTGTACGCCCTCCGACAGGAAGACTGACTACTGACTCAGTCAGTAGTTGTCGGGGAGCAGCGTGGCGAGTAACGAAAATGCGAAGGATGAAGAAACCAGCGTCACGGGTGGTCGCTGCTGGCAGAGCTGCAGTCTCAGCGTAGTGAGTAAGGTGGTCTACGCCGACAATATTCCACCAATTTCCACACCCGCTACAAGGAAGCGGGCCGTAGAGGTCGATGCCGACACGGTCGAACGGATGAGATGGGCACGGTAGCGGCTGCAACGGTCCTGTTAAACGCTGGTTAGGTGTCTTGCCTTGTTGGCATGTAGTACAAGACTGAATCTACTTTTGCACAAAGTTGTACATGCCTCGCCAATATTAGCGCTGGCGCAACCGTGTGTAAGTTTTGAGGACGCCGGCATGAGCGCTTAGGGGATCAGCGTGAAAAGACGCGCAGATGTCAGAGCGCATATGACGAGGTATAAGAAGGAGCCATTTCCGACCGTCGGGCATGTAGTTGGGGCGATATAGAATGTTGTCCCGCATGGAAAAGTGGGTTGCTTGGCGATGCAGTGCTCGTGTTGAAGGAGCATCAGATGGAGCGGCAAGGTAGTCAAGTAACATTACAAGTGTTGGGTCCCTGCGCTGCTCTGTTAGCATGTCAGTGATGGCCAACGGTGACAGTGTGGACGAGGAAAGTGACAAACACGCCAAATTAGGCGTCAGAGGGGAGCGAGAGAGCGCATCAGCGTCGGAGTGCTTGCGACCAGAGTGGTACATGACGCTGATGACGTACTCATGTAAGCGAAGCGCCCAACGCCTCAAGCGTCCCGACGGGTTTTGCAAGGAAGAAAGCCAACAAATGGCATGGTGGTCAGTAGCTACCGCGAAAGAACGGCCGTAAAGGTATGGGCGAAACTTCATTAGTGGCCTGATGATCGCTAGGCACTCCTTTTCTTTGAGGGAGTAATTTAATTCCGCGTTCTTTAGAGTACGGCTCGCATAAGCAGCGACGTATTCATCATAGCCAGCTTTTCGTTGCGCTAAGACCGCACCAAGGCCAACTGCGCTGGCGTCAGAATGAACTTCCGTTCGAGCATAAGGATCGTATAGAATCGGTAGTGAGGTCAAGAAGTGGTGCAACTGCTGAAATACTGCATCACATTCAGGTGACCACGCCTCTATGCCGTTACTGGCGGAAAGTAAGCTTGTAAAGGGCGCCATGATGGTTGCAAAATTGCGTACGAAGCGACGAAAATAGGAACATAAGCCAATAAAACTTCTCAGGGTTTTGATAGACGTGAGCTTTGGGAAGTGTGCAACGGCGCGGAGCTTGTCTGGGTCCTTGAGGGCTCCGTCCTTTGAGATAACGTGATCAAAAAGGGTTAGCTTGCTCGCAGCAAAACGGCACTTTTTGAGGTTAAGCTGTGAGGCCGGCAGATGCGAGACAGATCAGAATCTCATGAACGCGAGCGAGGTGTGCCCGAAAATCAGTTGAGAAGACGACGATCTCGTCTAGGTAACATAAACAGGTCTTCTCTTTGTGGCCGCGAAGGATGGTGTCGACCATACGCTCAAAAGTAACAGGCGCTTTACAGAGCCCGAAGGGCATGACGTTAAACTCGTAGAGGCCATAGGGTATACCGAATGCGGTTTTCGGATGGTCAGGTTCGGCCATAGAAACTGGCCGGTACCCAGAGCGCAGATCCAAGGCTTAAATTGTTCCTTAGTGATTTTAAAGCTACAAAACATCTACTATTACATTATTCTAACGATTCAATGTTTTAACTTTGCAAACTACTCATCGCAGTTTAAGAAGACAAAAGAAATTCCTGTCGCAACTACAGAAATATTTGTTGTACAGAAGTTCTTGATGTTTGTGTAGTTGCGACAGCCATTTCTGGCGTTACGACAGAAATTCTGATGTCGCAACAAAATCATACTGTCGCGAAGACCAAGAGTTCTGAAGTCGCAACAGAAACGTTCTGTCGCGACAAGACGAATTCTGAAGTCGCGCCAACAGCTTTCTATCATGACAGCGATTCTGGCGTTACGACAGAAATTCTGTCATCGCAACAGAAAGATCCTGTCGCGACAACGAAGAGTTCTGAAGTTGCAACAACAGCTTTCTATCGTGACAGTGACTCTGACGTTACGACAGTAATTCTGACGTCAAAACAGAAACATGCGGTCGCGATGGTCAAGGCTTCTAAGTCGGAACAGAAACGTTCCATCGCGACAAGAGTTTATGGAGTCGCAACAACAACTTTATATCACAGCAGCGATTCTGATGTTACAACAGGAACTCTCTGTCGGGTCTACACATTATATGTTGTGTCGTTATAAATGGGCCACATTCTGTCGCATCGACATATGTTCTGACGCCACGACAGAAGCGCTTTACGTCGCGACGCTTTAAAATTGTATGTCAGTTTCGCATCGGTTGTGTACACTCTACTTTTCTCTGACGCGGTATTCAATCGTGCTTCTCTGAAGCAGGGAATGCTGATAGCAGCGACACCGTTATTAAAGTCGACGTGGCCAATTGCTATAATTGTGCCGTTACGACGAGGCACCATCAACGCCCTAACGGACCCCTCAATATCGGCCGCTTATCAAAATAATACCATCTGCGGGAATGCCTGCGTATCCTTTTTTTTTTTATTTGGTAAGATGTGGCACACAGGCCTGTGGACTTACATGTGCCGTTACACTGACACATTAGTTAATTTCCCAGAAATATTACATAAGCTTTCGCGAAGCGATGAATAAGTCTTGGGTTGTTCCACAAAGCTACGTGAAAAGCTGTCTCGCTCGGGTCTCATTATTCTGGTATTGGGCTGCTGGGCGAAGCCATTATGCTGTCAGAATGAACACTCAGCCACGAACGTTTACGTAGCTATTTCGCATTGAACACAGGAATTATATGCGCGTTCAAAAGTGTAAAGAGCGAGAGACAACTGTCGAAATTAGCAGAAACAAACCCAGCAGTGTCCCCGGTCACCATTGTCTGTTTCTGAATGTCTTATGTATTATGGATTCACATAATCATCATCATCAATATCAGCCTGGTTACGCCCACTGCATGCCAATGTTACTCTCCCATACTTCTCCAACTACCCCGGTCATGTACTAATTGTGGCCATGTTGTCTCTGGAAACTTCTTAATCTCATCCGCCAACCCAACTTTCTACCGCCCCCTGCTATGCTTCCCTTCCCTTGGAATCCAGACCGTAACCCTTAATGACCATCGGTTATCTTCTCTCCTCATTACATGTCCTTCTTTTTCTTGACTTCAACTAAGATGTCATTAACTCGAGTTCGTTCCCTCACCCAATCTGCTCTTTTCTTATCCCTTAACGTTACACCCATCATTTTTCTTTCCATAGCTCGTTGCGTAGTCCACAATTTAAGGATAATAAGGTATAACGATACCGTACAGCAACACCGACGTTCTAGCACTTCACGATGTACCTGTCGATGGTACGAACACTTTTACTCTTCTAGAGATGCGGCACTTGAGACGGTGCAATTTGTGAAAGCGTATCGTTGCTTTTAAGATGCAAATGTAAACATCAATGCCAACAAATACTCTTACTGTTAAAGTAGCTAAGATGTATGCTTAGAGACATGTTCGGCGTGGTGAAGCCGTGGAAGAAGAAGCCGTTTGGAATAGCTGTGCTCGAAAATACTCTTTGCTGGAAACAGCGTATTGGCCCCAGGTCGAGGATCGTCCACCCCATTTTTGAACGAAGATGCAAGTTATGAAGTGGTCCTCCCACGTGTAGCAACTGGTAACGATTTTTCGAATTCTATTTTCCTTCATTCAGACTTGAGTGGCATACCATACCGTGCTCCTGTCTTCCGAGCCGCTCTGCTTGAAGTAGCGAATACTGCAGATATTGTAGGTGTCGAACAGCATCAATTGAGCCATGTATGGATGGTTACTTGCGCTAGTAGTGCGGCAAAGCAGACTCTCGTCGGCCATGGTGAGCTCCCCGTCAAAGGGCTCAAATGCATGGGGATAGATCCGGAGACTAAAAACATCAAGCTGAAATTACTATGGCTTCCACCTCACTTTGAACCACGACGCGTTGAAGAGGTGTTCCAGGCCTATGGTCAGATGAAGTCGGTGGATAGAGTGGTATGGAGATGCAGTGCTGTGGAACAGTTTGTGACAACACACCGGGAGGTTTCCTTGGTGCTCAAGGATACTATCACTGTAAGCTCAATACCGCGCATTATGTCTATTTATGGACACCAGTGCCTCGTACTTATCCCCGGTAGGCCTCCGCTGTGCCTTCGTTGCAAGCGTGCGGGACACTTTCGTTGACAATGCAGAACACCAAGATGCTTGCAGTGCCACTGATTTGGTCACTCAGCGGACGCCTGCGTGTCCACCTACGCCCATAAGCTTCGTTCTGGGCAATATAGCGCAGACGAGCCACAACTGGACCATTTTATGGATTCTACAGAGGTAGTAGATGCCACCGGAGACACCACAGGTGGCATTACGGACGAAGACCAGGAGTCCCTGAAGCCAATGCCAAGCAGTCACAACAGCTCAAGTAACACTAGTGAAGCTACAGGCGAGGATGACTCAGTTTGCCCACCTGGCCTAGCAAGCCTTGAAGAAAAGCTTCCTGATGACAAGGAAGAACAAGTGGTGATGGACATAAGTAAGGCAAGGAAACGTGCGGCACCATGCAACGACGAAGCAACAGAAAGTGCAGTAAACGCGCCCGAGAAAGTGTCTCCTAGTGCTCAACGAACTCACTCTCTTGGTGATAATGTGCCTCGCCGGTTTTATCAGCGTAGTCAGGAGAGTGCCACAAAGAAGACCAAAGGGAGCAGGACCACATATTTACCTGTCGCCAAGGGCGATGAAACACAAAAGCTTTAGGTGAGCAAAATGACTACCGCCTTCACCCTCCCCTTATGTGTACCAGCACTCAACGTACGTGGGCTGAGGAATACAAGGCGTCAGCAGCAATTACTATACGTGCATAGGAAGCATGAAGTCGATGTTGGTGCAGTGCAAGAGACAAATATATCGTCTGCTGGTGATGTCAACTTTGCGCTGCAAGCTTAGGAGCATTAGGAGGTGTGTACTAGCCAAGCTAATGGAGCTCCCGCTGGATGCTTTTTGTTAGTCAGAAAGCAGTTAAATCATTCTTCATTGTCGCTACGTGTTGATTGGGAAGTCCGCTTTATATGCGGTGACCTCTCTTTTCGTTCCCGTAATTGGTGGTTTATTTGCGTTTATGCTCCCTCAAAAGTGAGTGACAGGAAGGCTTTCTTCCTCTCACTTGCTCCGCTTCTAGATACTGACAGAGATTTGCTACTGCTGGGAGACTTCGATTGTGTTTGTCATTCCAGAGATCACTCATGCCTAACTGGTCGTTATGATGCAAGTGCTACTTTCCTGCATCAGTTAACGGAAGATCACAATCTAATAGATGTGGGAGCCTACACACCATCTTGCGTGCGGTTCACGCTGTTTCAAAGCGTCTCGCATGCTCGACTTGATCGTGTGTATGTTTCGACGAATCTCTGGTCTCACATTCACAACTATGCCGTGAAGCCTGTATTTTTTACCGACCTCTGTTCAGTAGCTGTTTCTTGGGGTCCCCGAAAGTCTCGCAAGTTTGATCGAAACTAGGAACTGTGCCAACCTAATACACAACTTTTACGAGAGGAAAGTTTGGTAAGCAAAGTGAAAGAATGATTGCTAGAAATCACGCAATGTCAACAGCTTCTATTGTTTGTTCAATGGGAAATGTTCAAAAATAGAGGAAAAAACGCGGCTATTTTCATTTCATGTGAACTGTCTCAAAGAAAGAAAAGCTGAAAAGCGTTACCTTCATGATCTACTTCACGAGCTGCACGCTTTCCAAAGCCAGGAAGCAGGGTTGTGTAGTGATGAAATAAATACAGTTCTCGCACAAATACAGAAATATGAGACTGAAGGGTACAAAGGAGCAATGGTGCGTTCACGCACAACTCGCTTCACAGAAGATTAGCCCAGAAAAAGGGTTCTCTGTGATGCAAAGCGATACGCGCTTTCCAAGCAAATATTGAAAATTGAGTCTGGTGGGTCTATATACACAGAAGCGTCCCAAATAATAATCCTATTTGAAGCTCATTATAAATATCTTTTCACGGCGGTTATGCCGCAGAATGGATACGAAGAAAAAGCTTATCAGTCTATTTCGCTTATGCCACACTTAGAAGATGGTCGACTCAGCGTTGATGGGCCAATGACTCGAGAAGAAATTAATTTTGCCGTCGAAACGCTGCAGAAAGAACAAGACGCCTGGCCCTGAGGGCCTTAAGGCTGAATTTTATATAAAATTTCCGGAATTCTGGTGTCCTTTTCTTGAGCAGCTTTTCGAGGAAGCCTATCAATATGGTGAGCTTCCTCCTTCTTTCTATCAGGTCCCCACACTAATACCAAAGAGCACTGATAATGAAGTAATAAAGAGGGTAAACAGATATAGGCCGTTATCATTATGTAACGTCGATGACAAAATATTTGCAAAAGTACTGACATTTAGGTTGCAGACAGTCATTACTACATTAGTATGTGACCATCAAACATTCGTAATTCGAGGCCCCTCTATACAGACAAATTTCCATATCGCACCTTCAGTCCTCGACTGCATAGAGGGTAGTACGGATCAAGCAGCTCTCCTCCAGATTGACCTCGCCAAAGCCTTTGATAAGGTTCAGCACAATTTTTTGTTCTAGCTACTGCGACATCTTCAGTTAGGGGATGTATTATACTATGGTATAACGCTTTGTTATAAACATTGCACTACAAAGTTAATTGTAAACCATACCCTTGCAGATATAATACAGGTACAGTCATCCGTTCGTCATGGTTGTCCGCTCTCGCCTCTACTCTTCGCCATATACTTAGAACCGCTTTGCTTAAGCGTGCTTTGCGACTCGAGCATTAAGGGATACAGGTATGCCGATGAGGAAATTAAAGTGCCAGCTTATGCAGATGACGTTGCCTTCATTTGCGTCGATACGCCAAGCATTACCAAGGCAATAAACGCTACCCTGCATTTCTGTGAGACCGCAGGAGCTAGTAGAGGCTTTTGGCTAAGCATGTGGGCCTCACTCCCTCTGTATTTGCGAATATTCATTGGAATCAGTCTCCCTTGCGATATATTGGTGTGCCTCTCGATAACTTCCGTAATAGTCAACCTCACTGGACGTCGACGATAACCACTATCCGTCGAAAGGTGACAACCTGGCAGGGACGTGATCTCTCTATTTTCGCGAGAGCTAAAGCATGCAATACACTTCTCGCTTCTAAGCTTCTTAATGTTCTGGAGGTCTTCCACTGCTCACGTGTCCATGTTCAAGCATTTCATAGAATATTTACATGTTTTATTTAGCATTCATCATGGGAAGCCATGAGAACGGACAACCTTTTTCTTCCACTTGAAACGGGAGGCCTGGGTTTTGTGCATTTGTTTGTGCGACTCATGCGCCTATTTTACCCTAAAAATGTCCGTCATCCATTCCTTCTCGCAGTTAATCGAGCACGTTTTGCGTCACACGTCCCTTTTCTGTTTGTCACGACAAACCTTGCTCACGGACTACCGTTATGGGGCTTCCTAAAAGAACTTGTAGACACTATTTCATTCTTAAAAGCCAGATTCACCCTTGAATACTTTTTTACCGTTAATCGCACGTCGCTAAATGCAGCCACATATAGATAAACTTTTCCCTGAACCTCTGTACCGAAAGCCGTATCTGTCCCTATTTGTTCAAGATGTTCTTTGCAGTGTCCGTAGAATGTGCATTGCGCCAGCAGCGAAAACGTTTTTCTTTAAGCTGCACATCTCCACACTGCCAGTTAAAACGTGGCTTGAGGAAAAAGGACTGTAGGTACCCTAGAATACCAATTGTAGACTTTGCAACCAACCCGAGACAACAGAACATTGCTTTATACTTTGTCGTGACGCTTTCATTTTTGGGACATTTTACAAAGAACTATCAAAAAAAGACTTTCCTCTCACATATTATGGTATTCAGTTCCTTCCTTTCAAAAAGACACCCAGTAATACACCATATGATTTGTTTACGTTATTAGGATTTTATTGATTATGGAGAAGTCGAATGATCGACAGACATGCCGAGCCACCTCGCTCGAGAAGGTCTATCTTCCGAGAAGCGGCTGCTCAAGTGCGTACTGTGGTGGCTACATATGATCCCGTACCTGAACGGATTTCGCGTCTGGACGCTTGTGTTTGTTTGCCAGAATTTTGAACTGTTATTGGACTATATACTATTTGTGAATTTGTTTCTCATGTATGTTCATATGTAATGTAACTGTATTGGTTTCACACTACTAATATTTCCATGCAATAAAGAAAAAAGAGTTCCGCGGGGTGCAGTGGTAAGATGTTGGTCTCGGGGTCGTCATGTCCGAAGTTCAAATCTCCGGCGGGGAAGTATTTTCGTCTTTATACTACTCTTTTTTCCACTAACGAATTTACATAGCCTTAAAGAGGTCCCTGACAATTTTCAATTAACTATTGATCAAGAACTACAGACCTTAATACTACAGCACGTCACACTACATACAACAGAACTACAGACAACGGAAACAACGTCCCAAAATACAACAGACTGAAATTTCCTGTTGTGTTTTTCAAGTGGGATTACACTTTAGGCGTGACCCGAATGGGTTTACGCATTAATAAATATATAACCTGAGGACTGTAAACCACTGAGCGTGTTCACCCTGTCTTAACGTCACTGATCAGATAGACATTACATGAGTATAGCCATAGCATACCGACGTGATTACTATTCCGTGCATGACTGAACAATGACTCACTACAACGTGCTACTGCTGCCACAAGTATTGTCAGAGATCTGCAGGGTGCCGCTAGAGAAGGTCAACGATAAATGGAAGGGAAGCTTTGAGGCTCATTGATTACCCAGAAACATCGAAAATATGGTTCAAGATTTTTATTTTGGAGATGCTGTTTTTATATCCTAAGACATTGTCAGGCAAGAATGTTCGGAGATATTTAGCTCATATAACCAACGGCGCATAACGACGAAGTCTTCTCTGAAAAAATAATCTGACAAGCATTGAAATCGGGCTTGTTGTTACTAACCAAATCCTTCTGACAAAACCCCAATGAATAAAACAAGACATGTATTGTATTCTGTCCTTCGTTCGTGTTTGGATTAGTTTCCGCTATCAAAAGTTATGCATATATAATGTAGTCCTTTTTTCAACACCAAGGGAAGCATACTTTACTCTAAGCACAAGGAAAGTCACGGGCACATTTTTGAGCCGCAGGTTAAAAAACGCAATCTTATAAAAGATGCAACAATCAGCTGCTCATGTGGCATTGGATACAAGCAATGGAAATGAAAATTATAATAACCTATTAGCGACAACAAATGTTCGTGTGCGAATACTCGAATTTCCAGCTAACCAATTATTTAAACTGGATGTCCTGATTATCGACTACTTGAAATTCCTATAATAGTATACCTGTAGTCGAGACCGGATTCACTTCGCGATGTCGGTCAAGCCGGCTATCTGGTTGGACGGATATTTGCGAGCAATAGGGCACCACCGCATAGTTTTTGCGATTCCCGCTCGTTCGATATCAATGTCGGCATGGCTGGCAATTACCCATGGGCTGGCTAAACTTACGTGATGTCATCATCATCATCAGCCTGGTTACGCCCACTGCAGGGCAAAGGCCTCTCCCATACTTCTCCAACACCAACCCCGCTCATGTACTAATTGTGGCCATGTCGTCCCTGCAAACTTCTTAATCTCATGCGCCCACCTTACTTTCCGCCGCCCCCTGCTACGCTTCCCTTCCCTTGGAATCTAATCCGCAACCCTTAATGACCATCGGTTATCTTCCCTCCTCATTATATGTCCAGCCCATGTCCATTTCTTTTTCTTGATTTCAACTAAGGTGTCAATAACTCACGTTTGTTCCCTCACCCAATCTGCTCTTTTCTCATCCCTTAACGTTAGACCCATCATTCTTCTTTCCATAGCTCGTTGTGTCGTCCTCAATTTGACTAGAACCCTTTCGTAAGCCTCCAGGTTTCTGCCCCGTAGGTGAGTACTGGTAAGACACTGATAATATACACTTTTCTCTTGAGGAATGATGGCAACCTGCTGCATCAGCAGCATGTCTGATGTCTCATCAGCAGCAGATGTCTGTGTCTGATCCTGAACAGCAGCATCAAACACAGGGTAATTGCAGTTGGGAAATCTTGGATACCCAGCCGCGTGGTAGTGGCAGGCGCGGCAAACATGTCCTGCTTGACAATGGACACGTGCGCTCCTTTATTCTCTTCTCCTGGGCGGCATTTCGCTAGGAAAGAAACTTATCGTGAGCGCAAGCACCGCTGGCACGATTTCGTACTTACTCGAATGTTATCGTTGCTTCCATTTTTAGTGTGTCCGTAGCATCGGGACGATGAATTTTAAAAGGGTAGCATGGACACGTGCGCTCCTTTACTCTTTTCTCCGGGGCGGCACTTCACTCGGAAACAAACTAATCGTGAGCGCAAGACCCGCTTGCACAATTTCGAACTTGCCCGAATGATGTCGTAGATTCTATCTTTAGTCTGTAGCATCAGGACGATGATTTTAAGTGCGAGAATGGACACTTGCACCCATTTATTCTTTTCGCCTGGGTGACATTTCACTCGGAAACAAACCTATTGTGCGCGCAAGTTCCGCTGGCAGGATTTCGTACTTAGTCGAATATTATGTTTGATTCCGTCTTTAGTGGGTTCGTAGCATTTGGACGATGAATTTTAAGAGGGGAGCATGGTCACCAGCACTCCTTTATTCTTTTCTCCTGGGTGACCTTTCACTCGGAAACAAGCTTATCGTTTGCTCAGGACCCGCTTCCATGATTTCGAACTTACTGGAATGTTACCGGTGATTCCATTTTTAGTGTGTTCGTAGCATCATCATCATCATCATCATCATCATCATCATCATCATCAGCCTGGTTACGCCCACTGCAGGGCAAAGGCCTCTCCCATATTTCTCCAACAACCCCGGTCATGTACTAATTGTGGCCATGCCATCCCTGCAAATTTCTTAATCTCATCCGCCCACCTAACATTCTGCCGCCCCCTGCTACGCTTCCCTTCCCTTAGAATCCAGTCCGTAACCGTTAATGACCATCGGTTATCTTCCCTCCTCATTACATGTCCTGCCCATGTCCATTTCTTTTTCTTGATTTCAACTAAGATGTCATTAACTCGCGTTTGTTCCCTCACCCAATCTGCTCTTTTCTTATCCCTTAACGTTACACCTATCATTCTTCTTTCCATAGCTCGTTGCGTCGTCCTCAATTTGAGTGGAACCCTTTTCGTAAGCCTCCAAGTTTCTGCCCCGTAAGTGAGTACTGGTAAGACGCAGCTATTATACACTTTTCTTTTGAGGGATAATGGCAACCTGCTGTTCATGATCAGAGAATGCCTGCCAAACGCACCCCAGCCCATTCTTATTCTTCTGATTATTTCTGTCTCATGATCCGGATCCGCAGTCACTACCTGCCCTAAGTAGATGTATTCCCTTACGACTTCCAGTACCTCGCTGCCTATTGTAAACTGCTGTTCTCTTCCGAGACTGTTAAACATTACTTTAGTTTTCTGCAGATTAATTTTTAGACCCACTCTTCTGCTTTGCCTCTCCAGGTCAGTGAGCATGCATTGCAGTTGGTCCCCTGAGTTACTAAGCAAAGCAATATCATCAGCGAATCGCAAGTTACTAAGGTATTCTCCATAAACTTTTATCCCCATTTCTTCCCAATCCAGGTCTCTGAATACCTCCTGTAAACACGCTGTGAATAGCATCGGAGAGATCGTATCTCCCTGCCTGACGCCTTTCTTTATTGGGATTTTGTTGCTTTCTTTATGGAGGACTACGGTGACTGTGGAGCCGCTATAGATATTTTTCAGTATTTTTACATATGGCTCGTCTACACCCTGATTCCGTAATGCCTCCATGACTGCTGACGTTTCGACAGAATCAAATGCTTTCTCGTAATCAATGAAAGCTATATATAAGGGTTGATTGTATTCCGCACATTTCTCTATCACCTGATTGATAGTGTGAATATGATCTATTGTTGAGTAGCCTTTACGGAATCCTGCCTGGTCCTTTGCTTGACAGAAGTCTAAGGTGTTCCTAATTCTATTTGCGATTACCTTAGTGAATAGTTTGTAGGCAACGGACAGTAAGCTGATCGGTCTATAATTTTTCAAGTCTTTGGCGTCCCCTTTCTTATGGATTTGGATTATGTTAGCGTTTTTCCAAGATTCCGGTGCGCTCGACGTTATGAGGCATTGCGTATACAGGGTGGCCAGTTTCTCTAGAACAATCTGCCCACCATCCTTCAGTAAATCTGTTGTTACCTGATCCTCCCCAGCTGCCTTCCCGCTTTACATATCTCCCAAGGCTTTCTTTACTTCTTCCGCTGTTACCTGTGGGATTTCGAATTCCTCTAGACTATTTTCTCTTTCATTATTCTCGTGGGTGGCACTGGTACTGTATAAATCTCTATAGAACTCCTCAGCCACTTGTACTATCTCATCCATATTAGTAATGATATTGCCGGCTTTGTCTCTTAACGCATACATCTGATTCTTACCAATTCCTAGTTTCTTCTTCACTGTTTTTAGGGTTCCTCCGTTCCTGAGAGCATGTTCGATTCTATCCATATAGTACTTCCTTATGTCAGCTGTCTTACGCTTGTTGATTAACTTCGAAAGTTCTGCCAGTTCTATTCTAGCTGTAGGGTTAGAGGCTTTCATACATTGGCGTTTCTTGATGAGATCTTTCGTCTCCTGCGATAGTTTGCTGGTATCCTGCCTAACGGAGTTACCACCGACTTCCATTGCACACTCCTTAATGATGTCCACAAGATTGTCGTTCATTGCTTCAACACTGAGGTCCTCTTCCTGAGTTAAAGCCGAATACCTGTTCTGAAGCTTGATCTGGAATTCCTCCATTTTCCCTCTTACCGCTAACTCATTGATCGGCTTCTTATGTACCAGTTTCTTCCGTTCCCTTCTCAGGTCTAGGCTAATTCGAGTTCTTACCATCCTGTGGTCACTGCAGCGCACCTTGCCGAGCACGTCCACATCTTGTATGATGCCAGGGTTAGCGCAGAGTATGAAGTCTATTTCATTTCTTGTCTCGCGGTTCGGGCCCCTCCACGTCCACTTTCGGCTATCCCGCTTGCGGAGGAAGGTATTCATTATCCTCATATTTTCTGTTCCGCAAACTCTACTAATAACTCCCCCCTGATATTCCTAGTGCCTATGCCATATTCCCCCACTGCCTTGTCTCCAGCCTGCTTTTTGCCTAACTTGGCATTAAAGTCACCCATTAGTATAGTGTATTTAGTTTTCACTCTACCCATCGATGATTCCACGTCTTCATAAAAGCTTTCGACTTCCTGGTCATCATGACTGGATGTAGGGGCGTAGACCTGTACAATCTTCATTTTGTACCTCTTATTAAGTTTCACAACAAGACCTGCCACCCTCTCGTTAATGCTATAGAATTCCTGTATGTTACCAGCTATATTCTTATTAATCAGGAATCCGACGCCTAGTTCCCTTTTCTCTGCTAAGCCCCGGTAGCACAGGACGTGCCCGCTTTTTAGCACTGTATATGCTTCTTTTGGCCTCCCAACTTCACTGAGCCCTATTATATCCCATTTACTGCCCTCTAATTCCTCCAATAGCACTGCTAGAATCGCCTCACTAGATAACGTTCTAGCGTTAAACGTTGCCAGGTTCATATTCCAATGGCGGCCTGTCCGGAGCCAGTGATTCTTAGCACCCTCTGCAGCGTCGCAGGTCTGACCGCCGCCGTGGTCAGTTGCTTCGCAGCTGCTGGGGACTGAGGGCGGGGGTTTGATTGTGTGGTTCATATAGGAGGTTGTGGCCAAATACTGCACCAGGGTGGCCAATCCTGCTCTGGTGAGGGAGTGCGTTGCCGGTTCTGGTCACCGGGATCAGGCCACACTCCAGGCCTGTTTATGCAATTTTATCAACACGCGGATTTTTTTTTTTAATCCGGTGGAAAATTGCCGGCAGCGGGATTCGAACCATAGGGACGATGAATTTTTAGAGGGGATAATGGACACCAGCGCTCCTTTATTCTTTTCTCCTGGATGGCATTTTACTCGAAAACAAACTTATCGTAAACGCAAGACCCGCTTGCACGACTTCGAACTTACTCGAATGTTATCGTTGATTCTATCTTGAGTGTGTTTCTAGCATCGGGACGATTACTTTTAAGGGGGAGGATGGACACGTGCGCTTCTTATTGTTTTCTCCTGGGCGGCACATCACTCGGAAAGAAATTTATCGTGAGTGCAAGATCCGCTTGCACGATTTCGAGCTTAGACGAATGTTATCGTTGATTCCACGATTAGTGTGTTCGTAGCATCGGGACGAGGAATTTTAAAGGGTTGGCGGGGACACGTGCATACATTTATTCTTTTTTTTTCCGGGCGGCATTTCACTCGGAAATAAACCTATCATGAGCGCAAGACCCGCTTGCCTGATTTCGAACATACTGAAACGTCACCGTTGATTCCATCCTTAGTGCGTTCGTATGATAGGCACAATGAACATTAAGGGAGGAGCATGAACACCGGCAGTGATTTATTTATTTCTCCTGGGTGGTATTTCACTCGGAAACAAGCTTATCGTGAACGCAAGACCCACTTGCACGATTTCGAACTTACTCGAATGTTAGCGTTGATTCTATCTTTATTGTATGTTCTCGCCGAAGCTTCGACAATCAAATTGTATGCGCGACAGGAATCGCATAGTATTTCCTGGAATGCACGCGGGCACCAGTGATTGGCCTTGAACTTTTGATGAGTCATGTGCGAACGCCAACGTCCTTGATCCGCCCATCAGATTTTCAACGATCGCCGACAGCGTTCGCCGCTATCATTGTACTGCAATGTAATTTGTTTTGCTGCACACAAGTTCTCCCAATAGAAAGCTAAATTTCTGACACATGTTTGAAAATGCATCATTTTGCGCCATCCGTACTACGTGACAATGCAAATACATGGATTATGCCTGTCTTCTAGGGAGGTGTCAATATTTACCGGTTTTTCGTGACTCCTCTGGAACGTTTGTGGCATGTGGATTCTGATGTCTTGTGCCTTATGGAAGTGTATTGGGTCTGTATAGTTTTAATTTATTGTTATCATTTTATAGTTGATTTATTCGTTGTCTTTGCATTAGGCTCTGTTTGTTGTTACGAAATATTGCCATATCCTATATGGTCGCCGCGGGTATGTGTAAGGCGATGAGAACGACGCTGAAGTTGCGCGAGAGTGGAAAAACAGAGACTACAACGACGACGCGTTGACTGCTGTGATAAAGTGCTTTCATACGTCCTCTACGCCGGCATTCCCGTCTCCTACTAGGCTGTGACACTGGTGGAGGTGCTGGGTAGGACTGCCTCATGCTCGGCACCCATTCCCGGAGCCATACCTCAAAAGCAGAACTACCTTCCTTCGTCGAAACTCCTGTTCACCGGTACAGTCGCCGCCTGCAAGGCCTGACGCCCGACTTCAACCCTTTGCAGGACCCTGCTGGAACGCGTCTACGTACTTGCGCCATGGCTACTACAACTCTATCGCAGGTGACGCTGCAGAATCCTAAGATACCGGAAAGTTTCCATGGCGACGCTTTTGAAGATGTCCAAGATTGACAGGACAATTTGAGCGTGTGGCCCGTTTTAATGACTGGGGGTCCCAGCAAAAGCTGTCTAATGTCTATTTCGCGCTTCAAGACAGTGCGAGAACGTGGTTTGTGAACCGGGAGAGAAGTTTGACCACATGGGATGCCTTCCGCACCCAGCTGCTAGACACGTTCACTAGTACAGACAGAAAAGACAATGCGCAGTGCCTACTCGAATCCCGTAATCAAAAACCAAACGAGAGTGTTACCATGATTGCAGAAGACATGGCCCGCCTTTTCTGCAGAGCAGACCCTGAAATGGCCGAAGAAGTTGCGCTATCTCTTGCGCGGAGTGAAGGAGGAACTGTTTGCCGGGCTCGTGAGGAACCCACCGACGACAGTCTACCGCTATAGAACGGGCACTACAGCAACGGTACCCCCATTATGACCGGAAGAGCTCACCGGCAAATGCTTCAATTCTACCTGAGAGCTGCAGCACGTCTCTGCGTGAAGTAATCCAAGAGATTGTGCGAGAAGAGATCCGGCAGCTCGGGATCTCTCCCATGGCACCAGCGGTGGCTTCTGTTGCTGATATCGATCGGGAGGAAGTTCGAGAGGCCTTTTCGTCGCCCGACTGGCAGGCGGTGCCGCGACGATTCACCTACGCGAAAGCTGTATATCGTCCACCTCCCGCCACTTTGATGCTGCTGACACCATCGACCACTACGACGCAGCCATCACAACCACCCCCGACGCCCTATTTTCGACAGTCACAGCCACCGCCAAATATGCCGTATCGCCGCTAGTCGATCGCTGCGCCTCGTTTCTACGGCGAATCCTCTGCCGGCTACCCGCTTCGAAAGACCGATTTGTGGCGCACCGCTGACCGCCGGCCGCTATGCTTTCATTGCGGCGAAGCAGGTCATGTTTACCGCGCGTGCCACTACCACGCGGCTGGGTATGCAAGATTTCCCAACTGCAATTACCCTGTGTCTGATGCTGCACGTAGCTGGGGCAGAAATTCTACAAACTTTCAGCCAGAAGGCTCCACGACGCCTCGATCGCGTTCACCTTCTCCGGCTCGTTACACCCCACCAACCCATCGCGATTTTTCTGATGCCTCTAGGGGCAGGTGCCCTAGCCCGCGCCGGGGAAACTAGATGCAGCGACCTCCGGGGGTGTGGTTGCAAACCGGCTAGATATCCAAGAGCCCCCATCTCCGACGATCGACGACTCTGTGACTCCGACGACTCCAACCACACCCCCTGTAAGCGACGCCGTCAGCGCCGATCTTGTCGTTTGCATTGACGGCCACCAAGTTTCCGCTCTCGTCGACACTGGTTCGCATTTTTCGATAATAAGTAAAAAGTTGGCCGATAGGCTGAGAAAAGTGGAGACGCCGTGGACCGGGCCCAACATCGTAACTACCGGTGGCCAGTTGATGACGCTGATTGGAAAATCCACAGCCAGGATAGTAATCGCCGGTGCAACCTTTGTCGCCACCCTCGTCATTCTCTTTGAGTGTTGTAAGGAACTTGTATTGGGATGGATTTCTTGAAAGCGCACTGTGCAGTGATTAATGTCCATGACCTCGTCGTCACATTTTCTACGAGCTCAGATGACTTCTACCCCGCGGAACACCAGCGACCCCGCTTACGTATCGCCGACGATGACGTCACGCTTCGGCCGCGAAGCTGTTCCCTCGTACCTGTAATCTGCGACAACTTAAAAACCGGGACTGGCGTCGCTGAACACATCGAAGCACTGGTACTGATTCAAGGGGTTTCCATTGCCAGGGCCGTAATTAACGTACACAACGGACATGCTGAACTCCTGCTGACGAATTTCACCAGGGAATGTCGGCACATTGTTAAAGGCATGGCTGTTGCTTACTTCGGCGAATTTACTTCAATACAGGGCTGCCTCTCAGTGGAGCACGCGACGTCCACCGTGGTTATGCCTGCCCCTGTGGTTGACATCAGTCCCACCTTATCGCCCGTGGAACGCAACAACCTTCTTGAGCTCATCGATAAGTTGAAGAGGTGCTTCTCATCCACGTCACGAGTTAGCCAGACGCGGCTCACTAAGCATCGTATTGTCACCGAAGCCGACGCCAGACCAATTCGGCAGAATCCTTATCGTGTAGCCCTAAAGAGCGCGAGGCAATACAAACACAAGTGAAGACCATGCTTGAGGATGGAGTTATCCGGCCCTCTAAGAGTCCTTGGGCATCGCGTGTCGTATTGGCGCGCTTCTGCGTCGGCTATCGAAAACTCAACCAGATCACAAAGAAAGACGTTTATCCGCTACCACGTATCGACGATTCACTGGACAGGCTACGAAACGCACGCTAATTTTCGTCGATGGACTTGAAAAGTGGCTACTGGCAAATAGAAGTTGATGAGAGAGATCGTGAGAAGACCGCCTTTGTGACACCTGACGGACTTGATGAATTTCAGGTGCTCCCCTTCGGTTTGTGTTCTGCGCCAGCAACGTTTCAACGACTAATGGACATGGTACTCTCAGGCCTCAAATCGCAAACCTGTCCTTTACCTCGACGACGCGACTGGTTTCTCCGTCACGTTCGAGGAACACATAGAGAGACTAAATACGGTCTTTGAAGCAATACGCTCAGCCGCAGCCTACTAGGCTGAGACAATATGTACAAGTGATCTATTGTTATTACAGGAAAGAATACAAGTGCTTCAACATTGGTGCACTCGTTGGGATAGGGAACAAATGCATATAATGGCGTGCTTCTGCAGGTTATGAGAAAGAAAACCGTAGTATGCTTGCTTACTCAATTAGAAGCACATAAAGAAAGCATCGGTGAGTTACATAGAAAAACAAACTAACCATCTCGTCTCATATATAGGCTATTTATACCTCGCCGCTTCGAAGTTTCTCAAAGGGAAGTTTAAGACTGCACTTCCTAATGCAAAACTTCTATCTTACTATAGTCTAGTCATTACCATGTGGCACAACGCATGAGGCGGCTCCAGGCGTTTCTGTTAGTGTGCTTGTTTCGTGGTGAAACCAAGAATTGCTGAGACATCGCGAATGGACAGAGCAGTGTTAGTGTCTTTCATCCGCATGTACAGCTGACCTCGAATTATCAAATACTCCTCCTGGTGATGCGCGCACAAGCACGGAAGCACGAAAGCAGCAACTCAGCTGCACTTGCTCTATACAGGACGAGAAATTGAAGATCACTGTAAATGCCAAACTACACGCACGCGTGCTAGTATGCGAAAGCTTGCGCTAACGCTCTTCACGTATGCCTAGATGATGCAGAACAGATCATACTCGTCCAAGCGAGGCGCGAGCACAGACATCTAATGTGCACGCACGCTCAGGAGTAGCGTTGTCCAACATGGCGGCACCCATGACTTACGCTTAAGCACGAATTCTCATGACGAGTACCTTCGCACTCCCGTGGGTCACCAGAACCTGTTGAAATGCGCGTTCGCTTTCTCTAAACTCTCATGAAACGTTAGTTATGAGCGTACAGCGTGCCCAATTTCAGAGATCATTCGGATATTCCAGCGCCCGCAGGCCTGATGAGGTGCGTTCGCGTAGCAGCAACTGAATTATGAGGTGTGCCGAGTGACCCATAGAGAAAGACATACATGACCGATCCGTCTGGAGCATAGTTCGGTTGTTCTCCTCATCATGACGCAAGAGTGGCGCTCGCTCAGTAGAATGATTCTAAGCGGCGCTTGTCGTCTGGTATTTGTGGCAGACGTCAGGCAACAAATAAAGCACGCAGAGTGAAAAAGTATCATCTGTAGCCGCCAGTATGGGTATTGACGAGATACAGGTCTCTGTTGTGTGTTTGCAAGTCGGTCAGATATGTTGAATCTTCTACGACGAAAAGGTGAACGACATGGTTAGCGGATTTCCCATGACGAATAAGCGGAACCCGCACCAAATGGTGGCGGTATTTCTGCTTCAGAAAAGATTAACAAGCACACTGATTTCTTTGTCCGGAGCTATAAACCACGGGCGCCTTAAGCAGCATTGATCTCAGCCCTGACAAGAGTTGCAGCAGACAACACTTGTGGGCGAAAGACGCTTTTAAGAACAATTGCACAGGCATGATTTCAGCCATGTTGTGGGCTAACAAATGTTTACAAAGGGGCAGTAATATGGTGTTTGCGTTTGCCTCTACAATATGATACTTGAAAAAATAAGACAGAAATCTCTTTGGGATCGTGATCGCACAACGTGTTTATGACCTCAACCCTCGGAGAGATCAAAGAAACAAACGTGAAATGAACCTTGCGCAAATTACGACGTCAAGATTTCTGCGCCGGCGCTTGCGGAGGTCGTCATCGCGTGCGTGTTCTATGACGCTCTGTTTCTGGATCAGGAAGGTTCCACAGGTGCTGCATTTTCTCTTCGAGCGAAATTAGTTTTTAACATGAAAATGAAATAAAATGAACAGATGAAACATAATGCTGAATAAAGCTTTCTTGCGTTTACGTTGTCCTCCGTTTAACTAAAAATCTTGAATGGTCACTAATGAAAACGTCCCGCAAAGGTACATACTTTTAATGTACGTAAGGCAAAAACCGCTATTCTAAAACTATGTCTTCTCCAGACAAATAGCGGGGTTCTGACTGTGTCACAAATAAACAAAACGATGTCTACCATGACGAAAATGTGAGCCAAGTAGAGCCAAGTAGTCGCCCGCACGTCTTGTTGGTTCAAACCGCCATTACTCGCTTGGCGCGGCAAACGCTACGCGCGAGCTTTCACGCACCGGCAAGCGTGCGCGTCGTTTGGCCGTAACAATCTCCTGGGGAGACCGACTGTTACAAGCGAAAAACAAATACCTCTAATGGTAAATTTTTAACTCGACCTCAGATTGACCAATAACAAGGGACGCAAGTGCGTGTGCGCTTAAGAGGAAGCAGTAGCTTGGGCCCAACTACAATGTCGCGTATTCAAATACATATAAAACGCCGAAATACTTATCGCAGAAAACCACTGTGCCGATTGTCAGGAAATATGTAGCAATTGAGAGAGACAGGTACATTCCAGTCAGTGTTGAAGCAAAATTTCGATTTAGGGCGTGAATTATTGTAAAGGAATTTTCGAAAATTTGTAGTCTGACAAAAATAGAATCCCCAAATTTACAAATGCCTAGCTCTGCACCAGAACAGATATCGCACTTCTGTAAACTACAACCACTAGAGCATCCAAAGCAGACAGATTAGGTATGTTAGTTTATGCTTTACGTCAATCGTTTACATTGTTTACAAGGGTATTGCAGGAATTCTACTCTCAACTGAGTGGTCTTTTTGAAAGCCTGTATAATTTTGTAACGGAGGTGCGAATGGCAGTGAGGAAGAAGAGAGGACGAAGAGAACAAAGAACTTTGGAGGGCGGACGGCGTCACCACCACCAGCCATCCATTGGGAGTAGGCTTCCAATGACAGGCAGACAGCCCGGGCGGAGAGTGTGCAGGCGGCTTGATGAGCGTGTTCGTTTCCCTAGAGTCCATCGTAACCGAAGGCCCGAATGAGGTTACGCGGAGCTGAATATACGTATCGGCAGCCAGATTGCAGTATGCCCCGGGCAAGCGGGAGAGCCCTCCCCAGCTCGTACTTCTGACAAGCCCCTATCGAGTCTGTGATGATGTGTTTCGACTTGAGATAAGTAAGAGCTAGTGACTCTGGCATTGCGCTGCTTATCTCGAGGTCGCAGGTTCGACGGGGAGGTGGGGGACGCAAAGCGAAGCTGCAATTATATGTTTGGAACATTAAAAACAGCCAGGTGGTCAAATTTATTCCGTAGTTCCCCACTACGGCGTGCCTCGTAATCAGATGATTTTTTCCCACGTAATACGCTAGGATTTTTTTTTCACGACAATAGAGTTGCCACACTGAGAAGGCAAAAGCGCGCGGGAAGGCAATGGTATGACGACAAGGGCGATCCTACTGGGGGCATCAAAATTCCTGCTACTTACTTGTTTGGTACTCACCTTGAGTGGGAACCGTCTCCACTCAATCACGTCACTGATTGCACGACCCGTAGTTAGATTGACCAATTACGAAAATCAAACCATATTGTAAAAAGTCTTCTGCTTTAACAAACATTTGGATAGAATAAATGGCACACATCGCGCAAAAAACGAGACAGTGTTTTCGCCGGTGTGTATAAAAAACGGATGCTTGTGCAGACATAGGCCTAATAAATGATCAACGACGAGAAAGTGTTGCGCGCTTGTCTGCGTAGTAGATTCGAGCGATGCGCTCGTTCTTCGCCCTGGAAGATCATTCCAAAAGTCGGTGCTTATACTCATAGTGGCTGGTGCATATCTGGAATAAACAGAAGCTCCATCGCAGGCCTAGTTGCATGAACTGTCAAACCTGGCAAGAGTAATTTCTTCCACGTAAATCATCCTCCTGGTAACGTCTTGCGGGACTCCAAATAACGTTGGATCGTCAGTTACCTGCAACATGCTTCTCATAACAATGATTACCGCAGTGGCAGTGGCGAAGCCAGAAAGTTGTTTCGGGTGGGGGGGGGGGGGAGGCGCTCACATACCAGCTCGGTCTGATCCTCGCAGAATTTGTTGAGGCATCAAATACATCATTGGTAACTGCACTGCCGTTGCCAAATATGCCGCAGATAAATTCTTGACCGCTACGCACTGTCAAGATATGTAAAATATGTTTTTTCATAAAAGAATATATCTGTATGTCCAAAAAAATGGCGCCAGAAATAACTGATATCAATATTTCCATCTTTTTTGTCTATTTAAAAAAAAGATCAAATGAACTGTAGAACTATACCGGTTCGAATCCAGCAAAGGAAGGCATGCCGCTGATATGAAATACGTGAAGGCCATGAAATGAACAAGTTGAGGACAAATACTTCAATGGAACTTTGTATTTCAAGAACCTTCTTTACAGTTTTGTGCATATGCAGCAGCCAGGGAAGAATCTCAATGACACAGTCCTTCCTTCCAATTTATGGGCAGGAGCAGCCATCACCAGTCGTGTATTGTAATTGCACCAAAATAGCACATACAAAGAGCAGGAGTTGTGCTAAATATACATTAGAAATGCAAAGGTACAATGGAATATACATATGCGATGATACTGCTTGGTAAAGGGCAAAAAAGTGTCACTGGAAACAAAGTTCGCCGCATGTGTACGACAAAGCTCGCCAACAACATATTTATATACGTATAATTCTCCAATCAAACTACTTATCTATACAAAAGTCACTGTATATAATGTATCAAACAAGGCAAATAACCATGTGGCGCAATCACAGATTCACAGATCACAGAGGTTTGGTGTGTTGCGATACCACGCACGCGAGCACATGAGGACAATCCTGTGTGTAGCCGTGGTGCGCGGCTTAGCCGTGTCTGGGAAAAGGGGGATCCGGGGGTTGAGCCGATGCCGGGTGTTCGGACCTTTATAGCACACCGGCGGAGGCAACACAGCACTTTGGCTTCTGCTTCACATAGACGGCATCTCCAAACTTACCCACCTGAACGAAATTGGCAGTGCCTTTTCGTGTCCTCCTCTTCAATCTTCATCTTCCTCTCTAGCCTTTTCATCTTTCCTGTATTCTTTTCACTTCTTCTTGCTTCCTTATTTCCTGCTGGGAAGAGTTAACCGTGTGTAGTATATCCAGTCTTCGGTACATACATTAGGTCATAGTGACGGTGCATAGCTAGCGTCTGCAGGTTTCTCGGAACCGGTAGCGTTCGCTTGTTGGGCTCGATAGTGGATGGCTACTACCGCCGCCGAATTTCGAAACCATGTTATGGCAGAAACTTTCCTGCGATTTATCCAAAGAAAGGCAGAGAAATCGTTATGGCAAAAATACATATATTCAATCAATAGTACAGTCACCTCAAAATTAACGAATGTGGTATGAGGTGAGGAAATTCAATGGAGAGTACTCATCAAACACAATACCCCTACACACATGTCCAGGCACACAAATAACACTGCAAGACCAGGCCAACATATTAGGCGAGCACATTTACGGCGTCTCAAGCTCAGCGAACTACTCACATACATCCTTAAAATGTAAAGAATCAGCGCAGAAACATAGACTGCCCACTACCGGGGATTCAAATGCGCTTTTAATAACCACCTCAGAACTCAGGAACTGAGCAGGGCTCTTTCTGCCGGCCAAAAATACCGGCAACGGGTCTTGATCGTGTGCACTACACAATACTTGCTCACCTATCTCAAGCATTGGCAGAGACACTTCCTAAATATTTCAACGATATATGGGAGTCTGGGGTAATGCCTACAGATTGGTAAAACGCAGTAGTAGTGCCTTTTCTAAAACATGGTAAATCCGCGACATCCCCTAGCAGCCATAGACCCATTGCACTGACAAATTGTCTAGCCAAATCCTATGAGAGCATTATAAACATAAGACTCACATTCATTCTTGAAACAAGAAACCTAATAGACAAGTACCAGTGCGGATACAAAAAGAGATGCTCCACCACTGACCATATCGTTCGACTAGAACGTGAAATACGTGACGTGTTTCTACACAAACAACACTGTCTCGTGGTTTTCTTTGATTTAGAAATAGTGTATGATACCACGGGGCAATATAGAATTTTGAGAGACCTGGTTGACTTAGGAATGCGCGGGAAAACGCTAAATTGTCTATGTGATTTCATGTCTGATAGAACATTTTCATGTACGTCTCAGCACAATACTTTCACGCACATTTACACAAGCAAATGGCGTTCCGCAAGGGTGCAATCTGAGCGCGACACTCTTCATATTCAAAATGAAATCTGTTAGTAAGATCGTCCATCATCTGTTATGCCCTCAATATATGTCGAGGATTTGCAAGTGGCTTGTCGCACCTCATTCTTACCCACTTGCGAACGACAACTACAAATAGAGAAAAATAATCTTACACAATGGGCTCACAAAAACGGCTTCCGGTTTTCAACACAGAAAACAGCTGCAGTTCTCTTTTCCCAGAAGGGTTACACTGTAGTCCAGTTGTCAAATTGGATGGTACTACGCTGCCGGTCAAAGACTACAAATTTTTAGGCTCAACTTTTGACTCAAAATTGCACTTCTTGACTCACATAACCACAACTAAACTCAAAGCAAATAAAGCACTAAATATCCTCAAGGTTGTATCGCACAAGAACTGTGTGACGGAACGTGTGTACTACGTATGTAGCGGTCACTTGTACTTGGAATCCTCGGCTTCTGTAAGGTTGTTTATGGTGCAGCTAAACAGTCTTACCCCCATTAAGCGACCGGATTCAGTTCATAATCTTGGCCTACGACTGGGGAGCCGTGCCTACAGAACATCCCCTGTCCAAAGTTTATACGTTGACGGCGATGAGCCTTCCTTACAGCAGCGCGGAGCACTACTTACACTTTGCTATGTACTGAAGGTTCGGTCATCCCAAGAGCATATATGCTACAACAAAGTAACCCAGTGCAAATCACGGATACACTACAGAAATAAACCAAACTTGATTCAACCACTCACGACACGGCCACTTACGGCCACTGTCGAACGTATGATGTTCCTTATGAAGTCATGCAGGTTGCTGAAAGGCGACCAAGATTGCCCCCGTGGTGCAATTTTACACAGATATGTGACTGGAAAATGCCACATCTAAAGAAAAACGACATTCCACAAAAACACACAAAAAAAGATTTTCTAGGTGTTCAAAAAAAATATAAAGACCACACGGAATTTTACATTGATGGCTCAAAAAAACACAAGAATGAGTAGGTGTCGGGATCATAATGACAAATTGGGAAAATAGCCCTCCAATAAATAATTTTACATCAATCTTTACCGCCAAAGTTGATGGAGTGCGGATGGCAGTTGAAATTCTTACTACCGACAAGCCGAAGAATGCTATTATTTACACTGATCCATTAGGTGCCCTAGCAGCTCTAAACTTAAACTCCGAGTCTGAACCGCTGCTTGGCAATATCTTAAACATGGTCTTTAATAAGAAGTACGGAGGGACCATACAACTTTGCTGGGTCTGAAGCCGTGTTGGAATGCCAGGGAATGAAACAGCAGATAGAAGCGCATCCATGGCAGCGCACAAAAGCATAACTCACATAACACTTCCACATTAAAGACAGTATCCGAGTGATTAGTAAGGCCCTAGCATCAAAATGGCAACAAGACACGAACTAATGCATAAATAATAAGTTACATATGTCTGAACCCCTGCTTGGCGAGTGGAAATCATGTAGTAACCAAGAACGGTTCTATGAGGTGATGTCATGTCGACTTTTAATTGTACACGCGCATCTAACACACAATTTTATATTTTGAAAAGAAAACCCACTAACTTGCGAGAAATGCCATGAATTGCTTACAGTAAGCCACATTATTATCCCATGTCCACATACTGTAACAAAGGCGGAAACATTTTAACAATTTGTATCACTTGCATATGCCTTTAGACCCTTCCTTAATATTGGGCGATGAGCCGCTAGTGCCATTCACCAACTTGTTCGAGATTTTAGATGAAAAAGGGCATTTACATCGACTTTAAGGTAATGTGGCTATTGGTGCCCTAACATGGGATCTTGTACTGCCCTGTGACTGGCGCACCATGGCCTTAGTCGCTTTTGAGCCATTAAACTCGAATTAACTAACAGATCAGAGGCTCCTAAGCCTCCCCCCCCCTCCCCGCTTCCTCCACTCTCCCCGAGGTATCGCGCGCAACATAAGGCGGCACGCTTCCTCCCCGCTTTTCTCTCTCGCGCACACAAGACTGGTCAACCATCGTCAGCTCATCTGTGCCCCCTCTCTCCTACTATTTCACTTGCACGTACAGTATGCGGCGCGCGATCACGATGTTATCGCCCTTGAAGTTTGATGAATAATCGCGAAAAGATACACCGACCAATATAACTGGAAACGTATAGACGTTTGGGCTCCCCATTCAGAAGCCTTCTAAAAAATAATACCTATAACAGAGATACAACGTATTTAAGTACATTTCCGCATGTGACGCAAGCAGCGAGTCTACATCGTGGGAGATGTCCCGTAATGCGCATTGAGCGCGGAGCCGTGGTCTGTATGTGCAAGGACTCTACATGCAGGCGTGACGCAAGCTTCGTTTTCTTGACCTGGACACGTGCAGTTGCCCTGTCCATATTTGAGCCTACAGATTCGACATGTTCAGCAACGGCACTTGAGGCCGCGTGCCGTTTCTTAACGTCATACACATGCTGTTTCACGTGTTTCTTGGCCACCTGTCTCGGCGATATACTTGCAACTCGCGCACGTTGTGGAGTAAACTACAACTGGGAAATTTTTCCGTAGAAAATAATCCCGTGGAAATTTGTCTCGTAGGTTTACCAAAAACGTTTCTCAGTTTGCGGGTTGGCACTCGCGGAATTTAGACGTCGTACCTTTGCATGATACGAGCGATAGTCTCGCTTGTGCCCGGGACATAGGGCATGGCAGCTCACTTCAGACACGATGTAGAGCGCTCTCTTTTTCGGAGGGACATTTCTTTCCTTACCGAAGACAGAAAGGACGGAGGGTAGCCACATGTTCTTAAATTTTCACAGATGCTCCCTATGTGATGCGTGCAGTCATCCTGTCTTGTGAAAATGGTTTTTGCTCGCTGGAACAGCTTAGCAGGAATGGACTTTCTGTGTGAAAGCAGATCTGCCGAGTCAATATGCAAGTACAGGCCTGTATGTGTGGGCTTCTTGTAGACGGTGAAAGAAAGGCGAGAGTTACCGCGCTTGCCAATAACATCAAGAAACAGTAGACAACCGTATGCTACTACTCGACAGTAAACTGGATCGCCTGTTCAACACTGTTGAGAAGATCACTGAAGGCAGTGAGAGCACCCTTGTGAATTGTGCAGAAGTAACCATCTCCATATCCCAGAAAAACCTTTGGAGAAGTGGCAAAAGATGCAAACGCCCAACGTTCGACGTCCTCCAAGGACTAGATTCGTAGCAGAAATTGATATAGATGCTCGCATAGTCATAGCATTCGTTTGTAGGTAAAAATGCTGCTTGAACATGAAGTGTGTATTCGACAAACAGAACCTAAGGAGATGGGACAGGTCTGAACAGTCAGTCTCGTACCTATCAGTCAGTGACCCGTCAACTTCGATGGCAGCCGTGCTAACCTTTACATCCAGTTTTACTGGAACGCTTGTGAATAGTGACTTAACATCAAATGAGACCATGACGTCAGCATGAGCAGAAACAACGTGCCGTATCTTTCCATAAAGTCGCCAGGATTGAGTACATGCGTGCCGCTTTTCCAAGGATGCCGAAATGATCCTGTCTGAGAAACTGGAAAGCCTGTACAGACATGTGCGAGTGTAGTGGACAATAGGTCACATAGGAACACCTTGAATGTGTATCTTTGGTGGGCCATAAATTGCAGGAGCTGATCCATTGTGTCAAACTGTCGGTAATAGATTGATTTACGCTGGGGCGGGACCAAATGGAGGCTGTCAGCTGCAAGCTTTTGGAAGCCCTATTGCAGTTTTCCTGCAGTATCACAATTCAGGCGAGCATAGGTACTGGCAACACTAACCAGTGCCAGCATCTTTTTGGCATAGTCAACACTATCAAGCTGAACAGCAGCGTTTTTTTTTCGTCAGCCGGAAGAAGGACGATGTCTGGATAGCTTCGAAGCCGGTCGATAGCCTCATGTTCTTCTAGGTACAGCACGGAGTTCGAACAAGGGTTCTGAAGCATCGAAAGCACGTTAGTCACACGCATGCGAACTTCGTCACATCTAGTGGCATCGACTTGGCTTACAGCCATTTCAGCAGCACAAACCAGCTACTTCGTATCTCGTGTAGGCCCTGTGCTAAAGTTTAGACCAAGGCTCACGATCAAGAGTTCCGCTTTGCCAGAAAGAAAGGTTATGTACAGCCTCTCTTGGCAAACTTTGGGACGTACCGTTTCAGGATAGTCGCAGCGTTTCCAACTTGGCATGGTGCGTGACGTAGTTATTTCGTGTTATCATGCTTGCTTGAAAGTTAGCGTGAAAACTGCATGGCACTGCTCAATTAAAGCTTTCAATACTACTAACTTGCAAGTTGATAGTATTGGAGCAAATTCGGCAGGGCACAGTAACTCTAGTCGGCGGCGGGCCTAGAAAGTATCATTTTCCAGCATAGGGACCTTAGTCTTGCACTTCGATATTTTTTCTTCTAGTAGTTGTCATTCAGCCCGTGAAATCACGCAGTCCTTTAGCATTTATTCTACATGTATTTTTCCATCCAGATGGGCTGCCGTCAGGCTTTCGATTTGAGCTCTTGGAGTTTACACGGAACGTGACCGCGACGACAGGAATTTCGCCTGAAGTGTCCGTATCATTGCTATCGTAATAATATATTAAGAATATCAGAGTCCCTTGGCTTATAAATTCCTGCAAAAGAAGAAGTAACAAAATCGAACTTTCACCATGCGGCAATTCGCTGTGCCTCAAAAATTTATTTGTTTGTTTTGTGGGGTGGGGGTACCGAAGTGAAAAAAAGAAAGGCAAAGCATGTTGGCCACAATCAATAACTCCTTTGGCCACCTAATGCGGCTACCGAAGGAATACCGAAGAAAACGTGAGACGTTTGGTCACAGAGAACCATACGCATACTGCTCGGTAACCTACACTGGCGGGACAAAAAACTTTTCGGAGAGGTTGCAATAACATCAAAGTGAAGGTGATGCCCTCAAGCGGAGGAGTTGCAATCGATCAAGCCCCCGCAGTGGTGTCGGCGATCGGCTGGCTCTGGCAGCTCGCGAGTAGCAAGAACAAGAAAACTGAAGAGGCTGAATGTGTCTACGCGAATAAAAGTCAAAGTAGAAGAAGTAAATAAGAATATGCCTTTGCTGGATTCATTTTCTTAACATCTGTGCTTCGGCGCAGGTGAAAAAAAATGTTGTTATTCTTTTCTGTGACAAACCGCACAAATGAAGCACAACAACGCTTCCTCTCATAAGACCTCGCTGCGTGCTCTGCCAACTTGTATGGTAGTGCGTCGATTTGGCTTGCCTCGTTGCGTGGTCCGATGTACGACTTTAAATATGTCAATCCGTTCTTTATCAAACGTTTATAAGAACATTAAAATTAAAAAATTTCGGAATATAAAATCTAAAGCACGACTTTGTAAATGTCAATGAATGCACCTTTCCAATTAATAGTTTGATAACATTATGCTCATTAAGTTTCGGAATTGAAATCCATGCACTTCATGCATGCGAGATGCCTCAGCGAAATGCTCCAACGAGCCCGCTCGCCATCTAAACGCCCTTGAAACTTTCTGCTCGGATGGGGCTCCTTGGATTATGTGACACCAGCTGCATGGGTGTGGCCACGAAATCCAGGCCGAGTTGGCATTGTTCGTTCCGAAATGTCTTTTCGGGCACAAAAGGATATTCTAGACCAAATCCACAATGATTTCCGGCGCCGGGGTTGTTTTTGGTAGGCGGTGCATGACAACAAGAAAAAATTTGTGGGGGCGGGAGCTGCAGCGCCATAAGCCTCATCCCCAAGGCCTCGCCTCCCTTGAATAGTGCGTGGGGTTTTAATAACTTTGCATTGCTGATGCTAAGTAAGCCCATTCAAATGTCAACATGTCCATGACCAGGAAAAATGCTGTAACGGATTCTCTCAAAATTCATTCAAAGAGAGAAAGACTGGTTTGCTGCAAATTTAAAAAAGAAAGACTCATACTAAAAAGCGGATATATTTATGAGCTCAAGAGAGTAACGCGATGTTCCTTCATTAATGTGCATGATGTTTTGGAATCTTATGATAAATACTGAACTCTACTGTTTGCCTTGCAGTATGGAATATATAAATAAAGTAAACAATAACAAACATTGCTTCATTTGCATTTTGTTTGTCAACTACAGCCAATAAGATATAGGTCGGTCTCGCCTGACACTACATATTTTGTAGTTTCCAGTGCTTCTCTTCTCTATTCTTCTTTTCGGACAGCTTCTCCTTTGTAGGCCGTGCGCACGTGTGGTTTAATTTGCGTTTCTTGCCCACCATTGTCTCGTTTGATGACTTAAAACTGAAGCGCATTCACTTAAAGTGTTAACAATGCTATTGCCTTGTAATTTGACTCCAATCTCTTGACGTCAAGTTTACGTACCCACCGACGCATGCGCACGCGGAGCAAGAAATCCTTCTGGGGACACACAATGTTCTTTTTTCTTTGACAGTTCAGACAAGCACTCTCCGCGTAAATGTTCTGTTTACTTATTGCGAATAGCATAAGCCTATGTTGATGATTCTTTTATCTAACCGGCTGACGAGAGGAGCTCAAAGATTAGAAAAAGTCTCGGTTTGGCCCTGCAAGTTGTGCAAAAGTAGATAAACAGGAGAGAACGATTGCGCCTGCGTATCCGACTGGTCCGGGTGGCACGGACGTCATGCCACCGCCACAAAGCAGAGCTCCAAAATACACGTAGCGTAACGTCCGCACAATTTTTCATGTGTTTTTCTTGTTTTAAGTGCACAGTTGGTTTTAAGTGGTTGTACATTTTAGCAGATATACTTTAGAAGACCAACCAGGCATTATTTGTTCCTCTTTTTTGTAGGGCCTTTTTGTTACCGGCGAGGCAGAAGGCTTCATTTCGGTTACGAAGTTTGCTGAGATAAAAGTGGAAGACTTTCATGAAGTTCCAGTGGAAGACCCGAAGAAAACCACGGTTGCCCTCTTCTACTCCTCCGGAACAACTGGCCACGCAAAGGGAATTGAGATATCCCACTACAGCTTCGTAGCGAACCTTCACATGACCGGGTAAAGCGGCTGTCTAATTTGCTTAGCTTTTCATGTTATTGCCATTGTTATGATACTTCACACATTTCCTGTTATATACCTATTTCTCTACGTTCGCGTGCAATAGTTTTTCACGACGCACCCATATTTATATGACTGGGTAGTCTATTCTGAAATAGGTAGGGTATGTGGTTACTGGACTCGGGAAGTGGGGCTGCCTCGCTGCTCCTCAGTGAACCTTTCCCGTACGAGGCGAGGTCATTGGGTATGCGCTACAAGGCCACTTTTCAATGAATTCTCGCACGCCAACTTGGGCCGCTGAGAAGGTGGGCATGTGCCACTTGGTATGTACCATTCTTCAATGACAAAAGAAAATTTCAGCCGAAACCATCTGTGTGTGACCTTTGACGTTAATTCGATTAACATTGAAGCAATGCGGTCACCGGTGCGTTTCGCCGGTGGCGAATGGCGAAATGCGCCATCTATAAGCCCTGTACTGCAGCCGGGCTACTTGACAGTTTTAGTGTAACGTAAAAAGATTGCGTTCGTGTTAGCGTGCGACGTAACGCCAACGCTAAGAAAAGCTGCACTGTGCGGCACAACCTAGTCTTTTAGAATAGCGGAACGGTGCAAAACGCTAACGCTAATGAAACCGATAAGGTGCCATTTACATGTAAAAACACGAATACACTGGCGAGCCAAATTGATACGAAATGTCGAGTTAATCCAATGCCTAATCCGCATGTGCCTTGCTAAGTCAAGCGTATGAGCGAAAACCAAGCTTTGGCGCCATCACGATGCAGCTACAGCAAACAGGAGCAAACTGTCTCGTTAAGCCTATTGAGCCGCTGATTGAGGACGTATCTCAAAAACAACGCCCATTTGTGACCAGTACGCCGCTTTCGCAGTATCATGACCCAAATCTAAAGCAAATACGAGTATTAGTGTGGGATGAGTGTGCGGAACAGTGCAGGCCGACATGTCGGTAGATCTGAAGTGGTAAGCTCTCGATTTGACTGGCGCCGCCATGTTGCCAAACATAAGGCTACCCTTGCATGCGTTAGCGTTCAACGCCAAATGCTGAATGTAGACTACTTACGTAAAAGATCCAGCATCGTTTAGGTACAATGCATGCGAAGTATGGTTGACGCAACGCTAACGCTAATGCTAACTCCTTGCGTTTGCTGCTATGAACCTGTCTACTCTCCTGAGCTTCCCTCTGAGCAAGGTGCGCCATGTAATTGCGCCAGCTGAATTTCGTGTGGGGCGCATGTTTGATTTATTATGAGTGCAAGGTCGTCAAACCGTAGTGTTTCTTTAGTGCGTTACCCTTCTTAGGGTACTTCACGCAATTTCCAGCGGCCAAATTTCGATGTGTGTTTTCGCGCCTACCTAGGTCACTTGGTATTCCATGGTTGAATGGATCCGGTTGCTCTGCACAGAGAACAGGTTTCGAAACCAACCATCGGGCCAACGTCAATAACTGAGCATATGACAATGGGTACATACCTGACACTCTTCAACGAACCTCTTTCAAGCTCACCTGGGCCAATATAGATGCAGGACTGGGTACGTACCACTGTTCGAAGAAACAATTTGACGCCGACTTGGAGTACTGGGTATGTGGCAACTGCTCGCCACTGGTCTGCCATGAGCCTCCTTGACGCCAACTTAGGTCACTGGGCACGTGCCGGTAGAAGCTTGCCGCTTTTCAGCGAACGTCTTTGACGCCAACTTGGGCGACTACGCAAGGGCCACTGTGACTGTGCCGCTCTGCGTATGAACGCAAAAGGTCCCTGAAATTTTGCCGATGTTGAGCGATATCCATATGGGTTCCTCAATGACAGCAACCCAACGCACTAGCAGGTTGCGCCACAAATGAACTAGTATCTGCGCTTTTAATGAATGTCTTCCACTACAATCCTATAGCGACCTGCGCCATAAACTGGGTATGTGGCGCTCTTGCATCAGCCTCTCATTACATTCTGACACTGAGTACCTGCCACTCTGTGTGCGGAAATCGAGGGAACAAAGCTCAGCGTTCACAGGTGCCGGGACACCACTCTTCTAGACTCGAAGGCCACGCACGGACATTTGGGTATTGCCACTAGAGGGCGCAGCGTATCCAGAAAGAAGCGCGAGAGGGGAGTCCTGTTGCCGCATGACCAGCGTTCGCAGGCACCAGCTGGCCATCAATCTCACACGCCACGCAATATCTTCGTGGTGGCGGCGCTAGAGATGGCGCCCAGTGTTCTTAGTGAAGTGCGAAAGAGTAATCCCATTGCAGTACACGTTCACACATCACTCGTTTCGAAGCTGGCAATACGTCGTTTTGCTATATTCATTCCGTACTAAACGCACTACCGTCGGCGGAAATCATGACTTGAGTTCCGCCGCATTTTCTCTATTTAGAACACTTTATTTAAAGCCTACAAATGTTGCTCAAAATAACTTACTACGGATGATTTTGCCCAGGCAGACGTCATATGCAACAGAACTGCTTGTTAGGCTAGTTGGTGCCGACAAGCCGATGTCACTGTAAAAGGCTTTCGGTGACTACAGCCGCCGAAACCGTTTTAGGTAATCAAAAATAACGTACAGCGCAAAGGACAAGGACAGTGATAGACGACATACACAGCGCTGACTTCCAACAAGATTTTATTGCGTCGCCACATCGTGTGTATATACACAAGTGTATATACACTTGTGTATATCGTGTGTATATATATCGTGTGTATATACCACATCGTGTGTATATACACAAGTGTATATACACACGATGTGGCGACGCAATAAAATCTTGTTGGAAGTCAGCGCTGTGTATGTCGTCTATCACTGTCCTTGTCCTTTGCGCTGTACGTTATTTTTGATCATGAATTACCAACTAGCCCAAGCAACCACCCTAGTTCACTTCGTTTTAGGTAAGGTAAGCGGTACCAGCTCCACAGGAGAGGAAGAAAGTGCCAGAACTGTAAGACCTACAGTGATTCTTTATGTTCATAAGGTCTCCCATAACCTCAAGAGGGTGACGGGCCGGTATGGCGTACCCATTGCCTTTTCTGCCCCCGTCAAGCTGGTCCGACTTTGCTCGAGAAACACTAGCGATGAGACCAGTTCGCAAGGCTGTGGCAAGAAACATGGTGCGTCTTACGGGAAATGCGCCGCGGAAGTGGTGTACGAAATTGCTTTTGAGTGCAGCAAGTCTTACATAGGAAAGACTGGATGCTGCACAAATGAACGAGCCAGGGAACACGAACTGAATCTAATGAAAGATGGTGTGGCTCATTTGCAAGCGCACTGCAAGGCCTGTACGTGCAAACAACGTTTTCTGAGATTAAGATTCCTTGTAGAAGCATAATTCAAACAGTACGTGAGCTGATGGATGCTCATTATACGAAAAGAAAAGGTTCAAGTTGCATTGGCCATACGTCTTTCTTGCTCTACAAATTGGAAACAAAATTCTTCGATCGCTGGCTAACATCAGCTCGTGAACAGCCTGCACATGCGCGTATGTGTATATATACTCCCGAGTCACCGCCCAAACTAAATCAGTTGGAAGTGCCGCCTCTGTTGTCTTCTTTGTGTCTTCCTGTTATGTGTGTTTTTCTTGGGGGAAAAATATGTCTTTTAGACGTCATTTGGGGAAACAGTCAAAGCATTAATAATAATTAGGCTAATGATAGTAATTACACACATAATTAGGAACATTACAGCGTATTGCAGATATGGAAGCAATAGTCATTAAAGTGTACTTCCCTGTTTCAACAGTTCAAAACGGTTTAGTAAACCGAAATATCTTTCCCCATATCGTTTCCATCATTACGCATGCAGCAGTGCCGAGTGTGGTTCTCGTAGCAACGTTCCTGTGGCGTAGCATATAGGCGTAGAATGAAAGCACGCTATGCAGCGCCATAAAGTGGTCCGTCTCACCCCTACTGCTGTAGTTACCCGTACATAGATGCATCAGTTCAAGAGTTGCGCACGATGCCAATCAGAATACGATTGTGGGAAGCGGAATGACAACATGAAAAGGTCCGTTCAAATGGATCCTGACGTTTCGGGCGTAGAGAGCCACATAATCGTCACCAACGTCAGGACATCAACGGCGTGATGTGGGCGTACCCATGCCGAGCGCTTCATGCCGTGACTCCAGTCACCTACGAGATCACCGCTTACTCCCTATCTGCTTCCCAGTCCAGTGATATCGTTCACATTACATGACTGAAGCAGTATCACCCTCCCAGTGATGACATTTAGACGCTCCGAGACGTCGCTTCTGCCGCCGGGGGATTATGCTACACGCGTATGGTATTTGATTGTTTGAACGAGGCGCGTGGGCGCCATAACTCGCGAAAAGAGGAGGAAAAACGAACTGTGCTCGCTCTGTGAATCGAACCGGTCAGCGCTGCAACCGCTGTTGTAAATATAACCTGTAAATAGTTGCTCGTCTTACTGACTCTGGCTGCACGTAACAGTATATATATATATATATATATATATATATATATATATATATATATATATATATATATATATATATATATATATATATATATATATATATTGTTGCAGCAAGAAAGCAGGCCCACGAGTGTCACATAACGTATATTTGCAACTGGCGTATGTGGCGTTCAGGCAACTGCCAGACTTCATCTTCGTCTAGTCCAATCCAACTTGTTCGTTCCCTTCACCGTAACAACACCCTCCCGGTGGAGTAGCTCCATCCCGGTGCAAATTATAGAGCCTCACTTAATGGGGGGACATAGGGCTTAAGCCTGGCGACGTCAACAAAACACTGGTGACGTTGCGACGCACTTCAGGCTGACCGACTGGGGCGATCTCGTATGTCACGTGGGACAGTTGGCGTAAGATCTGGTACGGACCAGAATACCGGGAAAGTAGTTTTTCCGACAAGCCGACGCGACGTGAAGGTGTCCAGAGAAGGACAAGGGAACCAGGTGAAAAATGGTAGTCTCGGTGCCGAAGGTCGTAGCGTCGCTTTTGAGAAGCTTGCGAGACTGTGAGGCGATGACGGGCGACATCTCGGGCCTGGGCGGCTAAGTCAATAGCATCGCGAGCGTAAGCACTGCTGGGTGATTGTACTGTGGAAGGTAGCAACGTGTCAAAGGGCAAGGTGGGGTCGCGGCCATAAAAAGGCAAAATGGTGAAAATCCGGCAGTGTCGTGACGGGACGAGTTGTATGCGAAAGTTATGTATGGTAAAGCGGAGTCCCAGTCACGGAAATCGCCGGAAACGTACATGGCCAGCATTTCAGTTAGCGTGCGGTGGAGTCGCTCGGTGAGGCCGTTCGTTTGAGGGTGGTACGCCGTAACAATCTGGTGTTCTGTTGCGCAGGAGCGGAGCAGGTCGTCGACGACCTTCGATAAAATATAGCGGCCACGATCCGTCAGCAACTGGCGAGGGGTGCAGTGGTGCAGAATGACGTCGTATGGTAAGAAGTCTGCGAGATCTGTAGGGCAGCTGGTTGGTAGCGCTCACGCGAAGGCATATCTCGTGGCATAATCGGTTGCTACAGCAATCCATTTTTTGCCTTCGATAGAAATTGGAAAGGGGCCCAGGAGGTCTAGGCCCACACGGAAGAAGGGCTCTGTAGGGGTGTCAATTGGTTGCAGCAAACCAGCGGGAGGTGTAGCAGGCGTCTTCCGGCGTTGACACAGGTCGCAAGAAGTGGCATAACGGCGCCCAGAGCGATAAATGCCGGGCCAGAAGAAGCGGCGCCCAGGCGGTCGTAGGCACTGGTGATGCCCAGATGTCCAGCAGTAGGAGCGTCGTGAAGTTGCTGGAGCACGGCTAGCCGAAGGTGCTTGGGAACGACTAGGAGGCACTCCGGGCCGTCAGGACGAACGCTACGACGTTATAAAGTTCCATCGCGCAAGGTGAACATCCGGACGGACGGCTCATTGGGCCAGGAGCTTAGGCGTTCCATAAATGTTCGAAGAACAGGATCTTTGCGCTGCTCGTCACGAATATGGAGCAAGCCGGAGATAGATAGAACACTGAAGTCCGAGTCTGCATCGGTATCGTCCGGTTGATCCATGGGATTGCAGGACAGGCAGTGAGCGTCTTTACGCAGGTGCCCTGACTTATACATAGTAGGAAATGTATATTCCTGTAGACGCAATGCCCAACCTGTAAGTCGTCCAGTTGGGTCCTTCAAAGAGGAGAGCCAGCAGAGGGCGTGATGATCGGTTACGACGCAGAAGCTCCTACCGAAAAGGCACGGCTGGAATTTCGCGACTGCCCATACGAGCGCGAGACATTTTCTCTCGGTAATGGAGTAATTTCGCTCGGGCATGGAAAGAAGGCGGCTAGCGTAAGCGATGACACGGTCTTGGTCCTGTTGACGCTGAGCGAGGACAGCGCCGATGCCATGACCACTCGCGTCATTTCGTACTTCAGTGGGCGCAGAAGAGTCAAAGTGTGACAGAATTGGGGAAGTTGTAAGCCGCTAAATCAGGGTAGAAAAGGCTTTCTCCTGCACAGGTCCCCTAGAGAAAAAGACGCCTTTCTTAAGAAGATCAGTGAGAGGGTGAGCGATGTCGGCAAAATTTTTCACAAATCGCCGGAAATAAGAGCTTAAGCCCAGAAAACTACGGACATCGTTTGTTGAACAACGTACAGGAAAATTTCGCATGGCGTGAACTTTCTGTGGATCAGGTTGGATTCCGGTGGCGTTTACGAGATGGGTGAGCATGTTATTTTCACGGCGACCGAAATGGCACTTGGAGGAGTTTAGCTGAAGGCCAGCCCTGCGAAACACGGAGAGTATGGTTGTAAGGCGCCGCAGGTGGCTCTCAAAGTTCGACGAAAACACAATCACATCGTCGAGGTAACAGAGGCATGTAGACCACTTCGAGCCGCGCAAGAGAGAGTCCATCATGTGCTCGAATGTAGCTGGCGCATTGCATAATCCAAACGGCATGACTTTAAATTGGTACAGACCGTCCGGTGTGATCAAGCCTGTTTTCTCGCGGTCCATCTCATCGACGCTAATCTGCCAATAGCCGGAGCGGAGGTCAATTGATGAAAAGTATTGGGATCCGTGAAGGCAGTCAAGAGCATAATCAATGTGCGGCAGGGGATAAACATCCTTCTTTGCTATCCTGTTGAGGTGACGGTAGTCACCGCAGAAGCGCCACGAGTTGTCTTTTTTCTTTACTAAGACAACCGGTGATGCCCACGGGCTACGGGAAGATTCATTGATGTCCTTGTCCATCATCCTGTGTACTTCTTTCTGTATGATAGCCCTTTCTGTTGCGGAGACACGATATGGCCGCCTATAAATGGGGCTGGCGTCACCGGTGTTGATGCGATGCGTGACAACAGATGTCTGGCCAAGTGGACTGTCGTCCAAATGAAAGATGTCTCGAAAAGACGACAGGAGGTGGCGAAGAGCTGTTGTTTACTCGGAAGGAAGGTCAGGGGCGATCATCTTAGAAACATCGTCCGTAGGCGTCGAGTACGGAGGAGTGGGTGACAAAGATCCCTTGCTACTGACGAAGGATTCAGAGGTCAAAGAATAAATCTCAAATTCTTCCGAAGGAGTGATATGCGCTATGGCGATATCGTGTTGCAGCACGTGCGACGAAAATCCAAAATTGAGGATGGGCACGCGAGCGCAGTTTTCGCGGATCCGGATTAAGGTGCTCAGTAGGGGTGCTATGCAGGATGCGCTGAGTTTCTCGTTCACCCGAGTTTTACTCGAGTTTGCTCGACGGCGGTCAGTGAACGGAGATAGCGCGGAACGCGCCGAAGGTGCAGGCAAGAAATATGTAGACAAAAAGCCGCGTATGACAACATGAGCGCAACCTGCGCGGCACGCTGCTTCCACGTTTCAAGCGCAGAAGGCTGCACAACGAAACGCGCCAGCGCCGCGTATTGTTATCAACGGATTATCGCAACTTAGCGATACCGTGACTGTCCCGCTGTCTGTATGCACACTTGCCGTCAGCCTCTTGCCACGCCTTTCCCGGGCGCGTCAAGGGCGTGCCTCCCCCTTCGGGCACTATCTTTCTTTCCTCCATCGAATGCGAACAGGGTACATGCGGCGCATTCTTGCACCAACACTTTCACTCAAACGAATACGTAAAATACAACGAATAAAATAACGAACGAACACTTTCATTTCTGTAAGTATCTGTTTTTCCTTTTCAACGCTAAAAATTTGTGATGGAAAACGGAGATCGAGCAAATTAATAAATTTTGCACTTCTTACCGCGAGTGGCGACAGTGAGGCGAAAGCTTAGAAGCGGTACATTGAAGCGGGTCGAAAAGGCTTCACAAAGGCGTTCATACAGTGATTAGTCACCTAAGGGCGCTGCAGTGCCATTCTCAACAAAGTCGGTCATGATCCATGGACGGTCATGGCCACTCTTTCTCTATCAGGGGAATAGAAACGCAGCGCCGCGGTATGGCTGTTCATCGCAGGCGCTTCACTAGGCTATTAGGGCCCCCGCTTTACCAACTAAAAACGACGCAATGGCTGTCGCTGCAAAATGGCTGTATGTTATTTAGAGTGCGTAGTGACGCAGTTCAGTGAAAATGTACCAGTTCATCTGTGTGCGCGAAGCCTGTGCGATACATTGCGAAAAGTGCGTGCTTCCCCAGCGACGCAATTCATCGCTTGTCATCGCTTGCCCAGTGAAGGTGCCTCTGAGCGCATGTACGCAGTATATGAGTGTTTTGTGCAGTCGAAGGGGCTTGCGGATTACCTCTGCGGGAGCCAGCAGCGATCGCAGGTGGATATTGTAACGACACCGCAGCACTCGCATTTGGGCTCTTGTGTGCAGTTATGAAATCAGATTTCGAACGGAGAGAGGTGTTGGAACTGTTGAGTGCGCAGTGCTTGTGATGAAGCAATGCCATTGCACTGGGTCTAGAAGAGCGAGCGACTCTCGGACGCTGATCGTGTTTGCGACGCTGTGGTTCCGTTTCATCACCGAAGACAGAGCAGCCATCTCAAACGACTGCTGCGATACGCACTCCTCAGCATCGTCGTCCCCCTCGGCGCATCGACGCCTTGCAAGCAGCTACAGTGACGCGCCGACGATTATTTACTGTGCGCTACGCGCCACAATGCAGGCAATGAAACCGTGTTGTGCGGCCATCTCAGCCCGAGATGTATGCATAAGCCAGCGACAGTCAACGCTTTGTTTTTAATAGTGGTGCTCAGTACATCACCGATGACAGTGCGTTGGGCGTGTTTTATGTCGGCGGTCAACATTGTTCATGCCTCTCAGCTCGACACCGCGTCTCTGTTGCCGGAAGATAAGTTGGGCGTGGCCCAACAGTAGTGGGTGCGCGCACAAGAGTTACATGCCTCGCGCGGGGCGTGACCTCTGATTTTGATTGACAGGCGAACTCGGGCTAAACTCGTACATCGCGAAACCCCATCCGAGTTCAACTCGGGAACATGGCGGCTGCAGCAGCAGCCTGTTTCATTGCATGCAGCGGCAGCAAGCGTCAGTATGACCGTCCGGACCCGTTCACCTACATGCCCGACAGGGAGTTTCAGCGTCATTTTAACCTGTCGAAGACATCAGTGCGCTGGCTGTGTGACGAGCTAGGCGAAGACTCTCGTCTGCGGAGACAGCGTGGCGGGCTTCATTCGCCCTCCGTCGTAGAGCAAGTCCTCTGCGCCCTCCGTTTCTACGGGACGGGGAGTTTTCAGGGAAGCGTCGGCGCCGAGCATTACATTCGACGCCATCAAACTACTGTTAGCCACTGTGTCAGAGATGTGTCTGGCGCGCTTATCGATGCGGCAGTGCGTAAGCGGTGGCTAGCTTTCCAGAATACTGCGGCTGAGCGGGCATATATAAAATAATGCTTCCTACTTCGTGGGAACATTACGAACGTAGTCGGGTGTGTCGACGGAACGTACGTAGGAATTAAGGCGCCTTCAATGTCAGCGTTAGTGTGATTAACATTGAAGCAATGTTTAGACACACCATATTGCCACATTTGTCACTTCTGTGTAGCCGACTTCAATTTTGTGTAAGCGACATCTCACATGCGGCTGCTTATGATACTGCCTTTTTCGCTGGTTGATGACTTTTTGCCGATTGTTCTACTTGTCTGTCAGGGTGCCTTCCAAATGGCTCGCATTCTTGGGAAAGAGGTTAATTAAGCATAAATAGATAAATGGTTATCACAAATTGTGTGAAGTAACCGATGAATAATAATCTCATAAAGAACTTAGGGTTCTTCATTGGTGACGTTACTTAGTATGCACAATGCTGAATTTTGGTCATGCGTAATCTGTCGGCCGCACTATTAAACAGCGAGGCATTGCACAATTTGTTGCAGCGCGAGATGTGGATGTTGCGCCAAGCCGGTTGTGCCTACGCGTTGTGGCGAAATGAAAATGCATTGAGAATCTTAGTCTGTTGGCTTGCATGAAGAAAGTACTTCAGATTGCTTGCTCTGTTCACTTTCGATGCATGTGCCAGAGGTTCAGTGTATCTTCTTTTTTGGGGGGGAGCGGCGTTATTCTGGATGGATAAATTGTATATTTTCGTCTCATAATGGGGCTCTAACTCTTAAGCAGTAGAACAATGCACATCCAATGCTCTGCAGAACACTCTGTACGTGAAGATGTCGTCAACCACCAAGACAAAATTACATATCGGGAGAAATGTGGGTCTTTAACCCACCATGATAAAAATAAAAATTTCAGAGCAAATAGACTATTTGTACAGCTTTAGAGCAATGATTACACAAAACGTGATATGCTCGAACGAGTAAAGGCTTACCGCAATGCCAAAGTAGGCTGAGCGACATGCAGCATATATTGGCATTGAACATGTCTCGTAACCGTTATTTTGATTGTAAGCCCTCGCTGTCACACCTTTCCATCCGTCACTCCCTTTACTGAAACGTGGCACTGTCTTTCCTTTGGTGTCATGATGATAATGGTAACGGCAGCAGCAAGGCTGGTTAATGCTTGCCCCTTTGATTGCTGTGAGTTTAGCGGTAAAGAATATGGCACGTGCATACATACGCCTGTGCTGCAAAATTTAACATTTCTGATTTTTTGGAGAGCTAATTTCTGTTGAAAAATTTCAAAGATGTGCACCATTGTGGCCTAATAACTAGAGCATTGGTGAGGTTGCAGACAGTGTATTGGCATAGAAGCTTGAAGTTTAATTGCACAACACTTCGACGGGACACAAAGAAGAGAAATACACACAGCAGAATGCTTTGCTGTGTGTGTTACTCTTCTTTGTGTGCCGTTGAATTGTTGTGCGATCCAACTTGAAATAGAGCATTGGGTGTCTTTGGTGCAGGACCGAGAAAGTGTGCCCTATTCGACAACATGCCAGTGCCTCGCCACACAATTATGGAAGTCGGAAGGTTTGCAAACAAACATTTGCTTTCAAATCCACCTGCTCATGTAATACAAGCACTGATTGAAAGAACCATCATACAAAAATAATGGTGAAATCAATGGCCTGTGGAAAGTGTAATTTGTATATAGACACTGTTGACATAATAGGTGCCATACCGGCCTCAAAATTATACTGGAGAGAGCAGTTTGTTTCCTATGTGAAGCACAACCTCCCATTACATGCTGTGCAGATAACCAAGCTAAGTTTGTTTTGACGTGCTACTCAACATTCACTGTAATCTGTTTTTGATTCTTAAGAAGTGCCAGACACCGCCTCTTTTTCAAGGACGTCATGGGAATATTTCGCGAGACCTTTTTACAGCCCCTCATAACGAAAGTGTGGCCAGCCAGCTTTGCTTGGATGCCATTATAGATTTCTGCTCCTGATCATTGTGTGCTATCAAGTTGCAGAAGTCTATGCAACTGGTGCAAGGCATTACGTGTTTCTGTAGTCGGATACAACTTTAGGAGGCTGCGGAATCTGCACTTCAAGGCAGGTGAACACACGCCTGCACCAATGGGCATGCACTCTAGACTGACATCGTTCCGCCGGACAGACCAATACCTGCTCGTTGGAGAGAGCCTATTTCTTTAGACGTGTAGGCAATTGGCTGCTGGGCTTTGATCGTCTGGCAGGGGCCTTTCCTGTCTTCTGAAGTTTTATCCGACTGTAAAGGATGCTGCTTTTCATACAACACAAAAGGACACAGTGTGCAATTATTTGGCCTGTGAAATGAATACAACAAAAGTGTGCTATGCAAGAGCTTAAGATGTGTGAAATACAGCACATGCAATTATAAGACAATGTTAAAGAATATGTGGTATCGAACATGCATGCAATGGCACATTTGAATCGGGGAGTGTTGCAGTGATATGCACAATCTATAGGTGATAGCATTATTAAGCTCCTGCTGTTTGCGGTCTTCATTGTGAATTACACGCACTCTTCATCTTGTGGCTAATCAACACGCACTGTATTCTTGCACATAGCAAGAACAAACAGCACAATGACATGTATGCTGCATTAGTGTATTTTTTATTTACATGGTCGAAAAGTGGCACAGGTTGTCTCACGTTTTTTGCCTATTTTGAAGGGACACCAAGTGCATGTTACAAGTCTCCTAATATGCACTGCACAATGTTTACTGCAATAATTTTATTCATGTCATTGAATAATAAACAAAATATTCAACTGAAAGCTCCTTTATAAGGCGCCTTCTGTGGGCTCGACAGGAGAGCAGTGAGGGCACCGATACTACTGTTGCAGAGAAGCCCTCTGGACCTCTGCCACACTCTCAAGAGCACGTGCCTGGCGCTCGCCTACTGCCGCCAGTCGGTTGAGTGCCTCCAGCAGCAGAATGTTTTGCTGCAAAAAAGTGTATTGGAATCAATCAGCCACATACAAACCATTATTTACGAAGAAAAATGCTCGTTGCACTATTAGTGCTAAGTGCCATTAACTGTGAAAGCCTCTAGTGGAGTATGCATAATGAAACAATGCGTTGGGTTTTCTTTTTCAGAGACAATGTCATGTTGATTAGTGTGCCAGCAGCTGAGGTGGCCCCGCACCTGCACGAGTCTCTACTATAAGCTCCACAAACCTATTTTTGCTTGCTGCAAAACAAATGCCTCACCCTACAATCCCGTCTTATACGAGCTCATTGCATCCTATGCCTACAAACATCATATTTTTGTCCCATTACGCAATTTTCTACCATCCTCGGCTGTAGTTCTCTCTCCTTGACATCCATTCTGTCACGCTTATGTAATCACCTGTTATGAATTGGCAGCAAGTGATCGAATACGTGCATGGCCTGCCTGCCGGTTCCTTTTTTTTTCGTAATCTCAACTAGCATATCAGCTGCCATGGTTTACTACGCCACTGTCTTCCTGCCTTAATGCTATCTCCAACAATTTTTGTTGCTTCGCTTTCTGCACAGTCCTTGACATCTCAAGTTTCTTTGTTAACCTCCAGGTTTATGTCCCACATTGCATAACTGGTGGAATGCAATGATTCTAGACATTTTTCAAGGATATCGGTATCGTGGCGATCACGATTCGGTAATGCCTTCCATGTGCTGTTCAACCCATAAAATTTTTGTATAAGTTTCCTGCTTTATATCAGTACTTGCTATTGATATTTCACATGGATAAAGATACTCTTCCATAAATTTTGCTGGCTTAATGTCACTCATGAATTTCTGTTATCTCACCAAGTTAGTGAAGGTTACCTTCATCTTTTCCATATTTTCGCGGGTCCACTTGCATGTAAAAGCACGAACACTCATTGATTCTCACTGCCTTCTTTAAATTGCTGGACATTCAGTTCGTTACTACGAAAGTGACTTAATCCGTGCACTCTTTTTAGGCTAAATTTGAAACAGTAGAAATATACTTATCTGCAGTTTGTCGATGTCTCCTTCACTGTGTTGGTAGCGAGATCCATCGTCGGTACCAACTCCTTGTCGCATCGCAGCTATATAGGATGTCTGCCTTTTGCCCACACTATGTTAATGTTCGTGACGCTCGCAGTCACGCAGAGCAGAGGAACTCGGCGCACTCGCAGAAGCAGCACCGGACAAGTTGTTTCTTCAGCACTGCGCCGTGAAGAGTAGGTGCGCGTTGCGATCTGTAAAATCGCCGGAGCTATTGGCAGTCTTTCGGGGTGCACGGAAAGATTGCTCACGGAGGAACAGAACTATCCAAGAAATAGTGGTCATCGTCGAGCCTGATCACTACGTCGCGCACTGTTAGCTCGTTGTACGAGTTTGTTTACACTGGGCGCCTCCGATGCTTAGCCGGCATGCTCGCCCGGTGAATGGATGTGATGAATCCACCACAGCGTTCTCTTGTGGCATAATGCGAAGCGTAATAAATTACAAATTAGTCTAATACGCATTCGCTGTACATGTTGTAAGCTTTAAAATGCTTCTAAACCACGTTAAACTAACTAATGATATTGTACTAAGTGCTTTTGTTTTATAACTCGATTGTGCATGTAATGCGTTCGGTGAAACGAAAAACAAGTGAAAGAAGGCACGATCATGTACCAACGGCATGGTCACGTGAGCCCCAGTTTGTTGACCGCCCAGAAGGCAATGGCGAAGGAATGATAGCCAGCCAGAGTGAATCTATATAAACAATGAAAGTGGAGGCTTGTCGAAAGATACACTGTGTCTCGGTACCATTCGTGCTTTCATCTTGGGGTGTCGCCAGAGCTCGTGAAGATCGCGAGTTTTGCCAAACTCGGCGCATCCTGCCTACCACCCTAGGGCAATATTGCGCGACAAAAGCACGTGAGTAAGCGGCGACACGAGGTACTCGCCATGAGGTACGGGAGGACAGGGCATCAGGAGAACATTTGTAGCCGCCTGTGGAGACAGCCTTGCAAACTCAACAGAACATAAGCGGTGTGAAACACAAGTCGTTGCGTCGGCTGGAAGCGGCAGATCCAACTGTAGAAAACCTGCGGAGCATTCAACTTGGGCAGAGTGTTCCGAAAGGAAGTCGAGGCCGAGAATTAGGTCGTGTGGAAAGTGTTCAAGGACGATAAATAGAACAACGGCATAATGGCCCCCAATGGTCACACGTGCTGTGCATATTCCAAGGACAGGTGAAGTACTCCCATCGGCGACTCGCACAGTGCACGGTACGGCGGGTGTCACAACCTTTTTGAGCCTTCGGCGGAGAGCAGCGCTCATAACTGAAAGCGGCGCTCCTGTGTCAACGAGACATCTAACAGGAACGCCATCAACTTCAATGTCCAGTAGGTTTCCACATGTAGGCAGGGCCAACAGAGGATTTGTGGGCCGGGTCGGAGTTGCAGCTTCACCTCCGGGAGCTGCAACGCCTAGTTTCCCGAAGCGAAGCGACCGGTTGCAGAAGGGGACGAAGAGCGGTGAACGAGAGGCGATCGGGACCTACGACCTTGCGGAGACGGGGAGCGGCTGGATTTTGGTGGAGCACTGTCGGCGTTGATGTTCCTAGTCGGATTATAGGGCGAGAAAGTACGATTGTCTGGTACTTGGCGGTAGTGACTCGGAGACGACCACCGAGAAGGCGACGACCAATGGTTGCGGCAATGACGGGCGATGCGTCCAATACCGGAACAATTAAAGCAGATAGGGTTATCATCCGCTGTGCGCCAGTCAGCTGGGTTGCGACGAGGGGGCGGAAAGCTTTGCGTCTGGGAGCGAGCGGCCGGAGAAATTTGGTAGGTGTTTGTAAGGTGGACCGAGTAGAGAGATGGAATGCCCAAACTTGCTATTTCCCCCCAAGCGACCGCTTCTATAAGGGAGATAGCGGGCACGCTTTCCCGACAGTCAGAACGGACTGGAGCCAGAGCCATGGCCTCAAGCTCACGGCGAACGATGCGCGTGATTTCTTGCGCTCCTGTGGGCTGAACGAAGCGGGGCGGGTCTTCGCAAGAAGATGTCGCGGCGGTATTAGGCAATCGGTCGAAAGTCTGAGTGACGCGGCGGCCCTACGCTTGTTCGAAGCGCCGGAACTCCTTTATAATTGCATCCACAGTGACACAATCCTTGCACATCAGGAGATTGAAGGCATCGTCAGCAATACCTTTCAATATGTGACCAATCTTCTCTGCCTCGGTCATGTTGTTATCAGCCTTGCGACAGAGGGCCAGCACATCATATATGTAGACGACATAGGATTCTGTGGAACTTTGAGCGCGACACGCATCTTCTTTTTTTGCCGCCAGCTGACGACCGACAGGTCTGCCGAACAAGTCTCGCATTTTTTCTTTGCAGACATCCCAGCTCGTTAGGTAATCTTCGTGTGTGTCGTACCATTGCCTCGCAGTTCCTCTTACGTAAAATATCACGTTTGCTAGCATCATTTCTGGATCCCACCTGTTGTTGTCGCACACTCGTTCGTACATCGTAAGCCAGTCCTCGACGTCGGCGTTGTCCGTGCCACAAAATGTCTCTGAGTCCCACGGATGAGTGAGGAGGACCGTTGGCACGGGCTGCTGAGGCGTTGTCGCTTGTGTCGGTTGATTTGCCATTGTGGCGGCAGGTAGATGACGTCCGCTGCGAACTTCCATGATTGTACCCCACACATTCCGCCAAAATGTTGCAGGAAGAAAGCAGGCCCACGAGTGTGAAATAACGTATATGTACAACTGACGTATATGGCGTTCAGGCAACTGCCAGACTTCCTGTTCGTGTAGTCCCATCCAACTTCTTCGTTCCCGTCACCGTAACAATATATATATATATATATATATATATATATATATATATATATATATATATATATATATATATATATATATATATATATATATATATATGCGAAAATGTAAACTACACCGCAAGTGGAAATAACTCCTGTGCACTGTGCGTGGCATCTGGCGTCGTTTTTGCCTGCGAGGATAACTTAAACGGCTGTTTCACTTGTTATCAGACATTGTGGTTTTTACGGGGCATGTGCATCGGTTAGGCCTGTATTATTACATTACATAAGTGGTAGTTTCTACGCCTGTGGTACTTATGTGGTGTAATTTTGATATTCCGGTAGCATTATATAACTTCGTTTTGATTTGTGTATCATTCGGGATTTCATTCTATGCCATTATTACTTTTCTTCTATTATTTCTTTTTTACTGCAGTAAGATTAGCCCTGCATTTCATTGTTTCATTTCACTTCTGTATTTTCTGGGTTATGGTAATTACAAAATATCGATCACCCCTGCCTAAAGTCTAAAATCAAAAATCGCGCTTACAGATGGCATAGGTCACTGTGGTATAAGGTTACAGACAAGGAAAAGGTGCCTCCGACCACCTGACCGGCTCAGTAAAGCCACAAGAACATGCTGCCAACGACACCCTGAATGCTCCCCACACATTTCCCCAACACCCTCCCATGCCCCTCATTTTCTTCTTTTTCTTCGCTCTTGGTGTCCCCCCTCCCCCGGTTTCTTCCATCCTTTTATTTCTTTTCGTTTCTCCCCACCTTCCCACTCTGCCGCTCTGGTTTCTTCGTCTTGGGAGCCACGCTCACAGGCGTCAGGCGACAGCGTTTATTCTCTTTGAAGTCCCTGCCTTTACAACCACCGCCATCGACAACAACCGCACAAAACGTCACTGCGCTAAGCCTTTAAAAATATGCCAAGGGTGACGAGGCCGCCTGTGACGAAGATAAGTCCCCCTCTCGAACCGTAGGGCAGCCTTTCTGAAGGGCGGAAGTATAGTTATTTGGGCAGTACAAAAATACAAGCACGAGGCTTACAGACAACTAAACAACCCAGAACACTACTGTGACCTAGATAACGATTCGACATTATCCTAAACAATGACAATTACCAACAGCCTGAAATCACTTTGGCTGATGAATTGATAACACCGTCAGAATACAAATTCATTAAACCAAGCAACAAAATTGCCGGTCGCTTCTACCTCCTTCCATCCATTGAACGATACACCGCTATTATCCCAGGTCGCTTGATAGTATCAAACAACAACCCGACAAAGAGCATCTCCATATTCCCTAACCAGTTCCTTGGTGGCCCCAGGTGCTCCACATGCAAACATATTCAATCTACTACTACAGCAAAAAGTACAGCGTCAAATTACTCACACAAGGTAACTTCGGCTTTCACCTGCACATCAAGCAACGTAGACTACTGTCTAGAATGTGCCGCTTCTAGCAAACAATACATAGATGAGACTGGACAACAAATTCATGCAACAATCAACGGTCACCACGTGGATACAAAACACAATTTACCTAAAGCAGTAGCCAGCCACTTTAATGAACATGGCTATATATTCCACAAAGCAAGGCTCTATATACTACAAACAAATTTCCGTTCACCTCGGGAAAGGAAATATACGGAATCATACCTCATACACAAGTTTGATTGCCTACACCCGACGGGAATTAATCTGGCACGTGGCAACTTAGAATCTTTAAAAGCGGTAACCTAAATATGAAATTCTCAGATCATCAACCAAGGCACAAAAGCGATTAAGCCACTAGCTAACCTTAATTCCTTAACCTCACCTATGCCTCGATTTCGATTTTCTTTACCTGCCAACTACTCAATTTAATATACTCTTCCGTGTTTTTATGTTTATATCAACTGTACCACCCCTTTTACCAAGTACACCTGCCCCCGCCCGCTTCCGCATACGTCATTCTCCTATTTGTTATTTCGGCGTCGGTTCCCCCCTTTCTTTGTCTGTTTTTTTGATTATATATGTTTTTTCGAAACATCCTCACTAACACATTCCGAAGTCCCAGACGTCAGTATGCTTTTCTGGGTGCCTAATTCTCACACAGGGTATCGTCATTTCTGTATAGCACCGTGACGACACCTAGTGGGGCTAACGTCCCTTGAAAGACCTTGCCGCTGCCTTCCAGTTAGACCATGCATTCCACACCCCAGGCTCCTTGTCGCCATCTTAAATCCTTGAAAATTAGCCGACGCATTGCTACTACGCTACTAAAATCACTCTTTCAGCTGATATCTTTCTGGGTCATTTTTGTTACTCAAGCACTGACCACCTGACCAGCTTTTCTAAAGCCACAGAAACATTCTGCCAACGACATCCCTGAACGCTCCCCGCTTCTCGCTTCCCCACCGCTTTCCCATCCCCCTCTTCCTTTTTCGTGTTCTTTCTTTTTTTCTTCCCTCTTGGTGTCCCCGCCCGGTTGTTGTTTTTTTCTCTCCTTTGCTTTTTTTTTTCTTTTCTTCCCGCCTTTTCACTCTACCGCTCTTGTCCCCTCGTCTTGGGAAGCACGCTCACAGACGTCAGGCGACAGCACTCATTCTCTTTGAAGTCTCTCCCTTCACAAACAAGGAACGGGGAACGCCTGCTCGAGGCGATAAGACGCGCGACGGAACGGCTCCGTTGAAATCACCTGAAACACCAGAAATATCAACAGCATTGGTGCCATTTTTGGCACAAAGCAACGCGTAGTGGACCGGCACCTGAGGACGCAATTTGGGGTGAGTTGAATGGTTTTTCGAAGCTCTACGGCTGCTCCTCCGAAGGCGACGTGTAAAGGAGTTACTAACCCTAACCGCCGGAGCCTCGCCGGCGGCTAGGCACGTCGACGCCTGAAGCGTCATGGACGACGAGGCAGCCATGGAACCACACGATCAAAACGGTGAGGAAGAATTCATTACTATTGCAACCGTGATACGCCACGCCAAGCCCAAGATCGTCATTCTGCGGCTGGGGACTAAAATCAACTTAAGAGAAGCCATGCCCTACCATGTGAGCGCTGCCATCACGGCAGCAGCTGGACTTACCACAACCGAATCTCGGGACGTCACTACCCAAGTTAGACAGCTGCAGAACCTTGTAGTTGCGGAAAGCCGGCGGGAATCTGCGACGCAGAAGCTCGCCGCACTCAAGACGTTGAAGTTCGGAGGGGAACAACACGAAATAACAGCATACGTGGCGCATGAGCCGGACAACGCAAGGGGTGTAGTTAAAGGGCTCCCACTTGACGTCCCGGACGACGAACTGACAAAAGTCATAACTCTTGAAGATCGGGAACTTCTAGCAGCGAGAAGACTGGGCCGATCAACAGCTATACTCATCACTGTCAAGGGACCAGAGCTACCCAAGAGAGCCCTTCTTGGAAGATCAGTCACCAAAATACAACCATTCCGTCCCAAGGCGGTCCAGTGTACAACATGCTTCACCATTGGGCATCGACCCGACGTCTGCCCCAACGCGCGGAATTTTGTGCGGTGTGAACAGTGCGGGCTTCAATTCCCACCGGACCAAAGACCGGACAGAACACTGCACGAGTGCGAAATGAAGTGCGTGAACTGTGGCGGGCCTCATGGGGCAAGAGATCCCGATTGTCCAAAGAAACAACAAGCAGACCGCATGGCCAGATTGGCGGCCGAAAAACGCAAGCAACACACATCAAGGAAAGAAAACACGAGCAATCGACACCCGCAAGCATACCGCAATAAGCCACCACCTAAAAACGACACCAACTACCCACCGCTGAAGACACAGAATCGCTTCGACTGCCTAAGAGAACCATCACCTGAGAACGTCCTGAGGCGTTCCGAAAACTACGGCAGCCTACCTGACCTCAGTAGGCGACAACCACACAAGGGCACTATACCACCAACGAACAACGCCAAGAACAAGGCAAACAAGAAACCTCAACAAGGCAGTGCAGAAGTCAAAGGAGCATGGAGGTCACGGGCAGAGGTAAGTCCGCCAGCTCCCACTTCTCAGAGCCGTACTGACTACAAAAACAGAACTAATCCTCCCCACAACCCCACTCAGTCACATGCAAGACAAGAATCATGGTCAGGAAAGCTGCCTACAGGAACACAGCGAAACGCAACCCACGAAACAACCAATGACAGCACGCTTGCCTACATTCTCAATGAGATAGCAGAAATTCGAAAAGAACAAGTAGATTTCAAAAAAGAAGATGCAGAACGCGACAGAATAGTAGCGGAAATGCAAAAACAACTCGTTGCTATTACACAACAACTTGCCGCGCTAACGCAAAGCGTGGAAACTTTACAACGAACCTTTAGAAAACGACTTCCCGCCAGGGAGGAAGCGCACCCCTATAAACAAGGTCATTCTAGCAATTATGGCGATTAATGACAGCAAACGTAACTCACTACACGAAATGGCTGTTACTGTATGGCAATGGAATTGTAGAGGAATACGCCGTAAAAAAAAACTCTCTAATACAATACCTCACACACACTGCGCATAAGCCGGACGTAATAACTCTTCAGGAGACCAATGCACCGATCTCCCTACCGGGTTACACGGCCTACCACAATCCAAGTATTACACACCGGTCCCGAAGGCGAACCAATGATGATCCGATTAGTTATCCTACAATGACGGTGACACTGGTGGCGAATCAACATACGGCCTTACACGAGGACCTCAGTCATATGAACAACGGGGAAGAGGAAAGCGTATTGGTTAAATGCCGCTTCTTCAAACGATACGACTTAACCATTATTAACACCTACCGTACTCCTAAAGGAGGGGCTTATCGCAAAGCATGGACGAGCTTGCTCAAAGAGCATGGCAAGAAGGACTTGCTATGGGTAGGCGAATTTAACAGCCACCATGAGGCGTGGGGCTACAATCATAGTACGCCAAATGGAAGGCAGCTCCTACGAAATTCAAGTGATGCCCACCTATCGATTCTGAATGACATAGAAACTCCCACTCGTATGGGAAATTCAGTGGAAAGAGACACAAACCCAGACCTGACCTGGGGCCGGACAGCTAAGGAAGTGGAGTGGAAAAACACCGGGGAAACGTTGGGTAGTGATCACAGCATCATAGAAATAATCATTCCCGTACCACAGAAGCAATGCACGACTAAAGGAAATCGCACTACAGCCACAAATATCACAGACTGGGATGCTTTCAGGAGTCTTCTCCAAGGAGCGCGTTCTGATAACCCGGAAGAATGGGCGAAAACACTACGCACCGTGGACAAGGGCACAACCAAGACCGTACAAAGAACTGAAGACCACCCGCAAATAGACAGACACTTACTCAATCTATGGGACAATAGGCACAAGCTACTTAGAAAATGGCGAAAGAACAAGCTGAAGAAGCGCTTAAAATGCCGTATAGATATCATCACCAAGGAGGCGCAAGAATACGCTGACAAACTCGCAACTGACAACTGGATGCAGATATGCGAGCAAGCCGGAAACAACATGCACACAAGCCGAGCCTGGTCGCTCTTTCGGGTGCTTCTTGGGCAACCCAGGAGAAAGAACCACCTGGAGGCTATCCAACTAAGGGAGGAAATCGGAGCGCGCGATCTCGCAGAACAAATAGCCAACCATTTCTTCCCTTCGGCCACCTTACAGAAAGATCAGCGACAACTACCATCCACACAAGATTGCGGCGAGGTACCTGCAGGCCAGCCATTTACAATTGGGGAGCTTAAAGCAGCCATCAATGCAAGTAAAAGACACACGACACCTGGAGCGGATGGCATCACAAACAAGATGCTACGCAATGTGCCAGACACACAACTGGAACAGCTTCTGGCTATCATAAACCAAGCTTGGGAAAGCGGTGACATACCGGAGACCTGGAAAATGGCTACTGTGATCCCAATACCAAAGCCCAATAAGACCCCAAGCGCCATCAGCCACCTGCGCCCCATTTCTTTAACATCATGTCCGGCAAAGATTATGGAACGAATGGCCCTAACACGACTCCTATGGCAGCAGGAAAATTGCACTGCTATCGATCCTCGAGTCATTGGTTTTCGAAAGTACATGTGCACACAGGATGCGATGCTTGCCATACAAGAAATATACAGAGCACAGAGCAGCAGCCAACTCAGAGCCGTAGTGGGGTTGGATATCAAAGGAGCATTTGATAACGTTACCCATGAAGCGGTACTCGAAGGACTGCAAACCATACAACCAGGTCAAAAGCTTTACAACTACGTAAAAGGGTTTCTTACAAACCGCACAGTTACCGTGAAGGTAAACGAAGAAGAGTCCGAAAAAAGGTACCTGACAAGTGGTGTACCCCAAGGGTCGATTCTTTCACCCACACTATTCTCGCTAGCATTAAGCAAGCTGCCAACTCTCTTGAGGCGTGTAGAAGACCTTCACTTTACAATTTATGCGGACGACATTACGCTCTGGGCCAGCAGAGGATCTCCAGCTGAAATTCAAGAGACACTGCAAACAGGTATTAATGTCACTGCGCTATACCTTCAAGAAAGGGGCCTCGCCCTGTCCAGTGCAGAGTGCGAGCACATAGTGGTAACCAACCAAAGAGAACCGCAGGCAGAAAGGAACGAAAACTAATAACACTACAAGTGAACCAAGATATTGTCCCGAGAAAAACGTATATCTAGGTCCTGGGCTTTTGGCTGCAGGACAATGGTAAGGCCGACGTTTGGGTGCGGCAAACAATTCGGCAGCTCCATGAAGTCAAGAGGTTACTTACAAGAACAACACAAAGGGTGAGAGGTATCAAAGAGCACCAGCTTAGAAGACTCACCATGGCCCTGGCTATACCTCGGATAATGTACCAATACCCATACTTACTGTGCTGACTCGCGTCCATTTCAAGTTTCCCGCCCTGGCGCCGCCCTTGTCTGCGAACATTGGACTCCTCTCCCGTCCCTTGTTCTTCCTTCTCCCCGTGCGCCCTCACTCTCGTTTTCTCCCTCTCGGAGTGCCTTGTTTTACGGAACCTTCGCCTCTTTTGTTCTTTCGCGCTGCACGACTGTGGCAGCACCGCGTTTTTACGAGTTTGTAAATGCACAGGATAAAGTTTTAATTTTCCTGGTGTTTGTGACTCGTTAACTATCTGAGGAGTGGCCGCAGCCCCAACGCGTGCCACGGAATCAGAACAGTAAAAACGCGATGAACGCCGAGTCGGCGTCTCACGCGCGTCTCCAAAGCGCCTAGGCCTAGGCGGCTCGACTCGCTGGCTCCGCGCTTCGAAGCTTCGTTTTCGCCTCGTAGCCACACACGGTATGGCGTCGCAAGACCGCAAGTCGCCCGCTGCTCAAGTGAGTCCGGACCAATCTCGTCTCGCATGCTCTGAGAAAATGGCAAGCTCTGTGCAGTCACGGCATTCGTCGCGCTCAGCCCGTTCGGAGCGTTCGACCGCCTCGACATCGCCAAGCATGCTCGCCGCCAGAGCAAGAGCGGAGGCCGTCGCGGCGCGAGTGCAGGCTTCTCTTATGAAGAAAGAAGCCGCGGGGAAATTGGAAAAGGCCAAACTCAAAGAACAAGAGAAAAATGCGGCCGCAGAGATCGAACGCAAGAAAGTCGAGCTAGACACCGAGTTACATGTGTTGCAGTTGGATAGAGAAGCGGCCGCCGCGGAAGCGCAAGCAGAGATCCTGGAGGCTGCCGTAGATCAGCACGGCGGGGAGCATCACATCTGTCGGACTGTTGAGGAGGCATCCGAAGACCGCGCTCAACGTACCTTTGACTACGTGCTTGACCAGGCTCACGTGCGCATTGGCCCGCGTCAGCAATCGCAGCGGCTTGACGGCGGAGAGCATTACGTCTCTCAGAACGTTGATGAAGCACCTGAAGATCACGCTCCACGCCCTCCTAGCGCTCACAACCAAAGAATCACCCAGAATATTGCTCGTCAGCAGGGAGATGAAGCTAACGCCCCAGAACTGACCGCCATGGCAAAGTATCTGATTCGACGCGACCTTGTGAGTACCTCACTTACGAAGTTTGACGACTGCCCTGAGAACTACCGGGCGTGGAAATCTACATTCAAGGGAATGACACGGACTCTCGAGGTCACGGCAAGCGAAGAACTTGACCTTCTCGTGAAATGGCTTGGTACCGAGTCGTCGAGCTACGCAAAGCGGCTGCGTTCCGTGCACGTCGACAGCCCCGAAGCCGGTTTAGAGGTAGTTTGGGAAAGACTTGAGGAATGCTATGGTCGTCCGGAAATTATAGAAGAGGCCATCTTCAGGAGAATCGCAAGTTTCCCCAGACTGTCCGACAAGGACACCGAGAAACTGAGAGAGCTGGGAGACCTGCTTCTTGAAGTTGAGGCTGCAAAATGTGACCCTCACCTGACTGGGCTTTCCTATCTGGACACGGCAAGAGGAGTAAACCCCATTGTAGAAAAACTGCCGCAGCGCTTGCAAGACACGTGGATAGCGAAAGGCTCGAAGTACAAACAAGATCATCGGGTCGCCTTTCCCCCTTTTTCGTTCTTTGCCAGCTTTATTAGGGACCAAGCGAAAACGAGAAACGATCCTATCTTCAAACTCAGCACCGCAAGTGGCACCCCTTCAAGGCTCCCAAGAGCCGACAGATGGGCAGCGAATGATGGCACAAGAAGAACGCCCATCTCAGTGCAACTGACGGACGTGGAGGCAAGCACCGACCATCCGCCCTCAAACGCACCAAAGTGGCAATATACAACCAAGTATTGTCCTCTGCACAGGAAGCCTCACCCCCTCCAGAAGTGTCGTGCTTTCAGAGAAAAACCGCTGGATGAACGAAAATCTCTGCTGAAAAATTATGGGATATGCTTCAGGTGCTGCGCTTCAACAGACCACTTTGCAAGAGACTGCAAAACAGTTCTCAAATGCGACGATTGTGGTAGCGAGAGGCATCCCACAGCACTTCATGCTGGCAATGTCAACCATAGGTCTACTGTGGCTCATCACGACTCTGAAGATGTAAGTCTAGAACAAGATTCCGCACTTGAGGTGTCATCTAAGTGTACAGCGGTCAAAGTGGCGGTGGCAAATCCTGCTCTAAGATCTGCTTGGTGAAAGTCAGTCACCCGACTCAGCCCCACAACACTGAAAAAATGTATGCCATCTTAGACGACCAGAGCAACAGGTCCCTTGCAAGAACAGAGTTCTTCGACATTTTCGGGCTCAATGGTGACAGTTCCCCCTACACACTAAGGACATGTGCTGGGACTACAGAGGCGATAGGAAGAAGAGCATCCGGCTTTCTCATTGAGGACATTCATGGCTCCGTGAAGCTACCCTTGCCAACACTCATCGAGTGCAACGAGATGCCTAACAACAGGAACGAGATTCCAACACCGGAAGTGGCATCGCATCACCCTCATCTCAGAGCTGTAGCTAAATTCATTCCTCGTTTGGACCCAGAGGCCAAGATTCTACTTCTCCTTGGGAGAGACATCCTCAGAGTACACAAGGTTCGACAACAGCGCAACGGACCGGCTGATGCTCCATTTGCTCAGAGACTGGATCTGGGATGGGTCATCGTGGGGAATGTCTGCATAAGTCGAAGTCGCACACCGGACTCTGTGAGCAACCTCAAAACAAACGTCTTTGAAAATGGACGTCCTTCCCTTTTCGAGCCATGCCAGAATCATTTTCTGGTCAAGGAGAAGCTCGCTGACACGCAAGGGTCGACACAATGCTTCCAACCAGCTCAGAACGCTGCTAGGAATGACCACTGTGACGATGGGGTCGCTGAAACGCTGTTCCACACAACGAAGGAGGACAACAGACCTTCCCTTTCCGTCGAGGACAGAAAGTTCTTGAAGCTGATGGACGAGGAGTTCTCAAGGGACGAATCCAACAGTTGGGTAGCGCCTCTTCCCTTTCGTTCTCCAAGACCTTGGCTTCCGAATAACAAGTGCTTGGCTGAGTCAGGCCTCACTGCTGTCCAACGGACCTTGAAGAGAAAGCCAGAACTGAGGGAACAGTTCGCGAGCTTCATGGACAAGATGTTCAAGAACGGCCACGCCGAGGAAGCTCCACCGGTTCGAGAAGGAGAAGAATGTTGGTACCTCCCCATCTTTGGTGTTTGCCATCCACGAAAGCCCGGGGAAACGCGAGTCGTGTTCGACTCCAGTGCACAGTTTAAGGGCGTGTCTCTAAACAGTTTGCTGCTTACCGGTCCAGACATGATCAACGGCCTGCTTGGAGTGCTCATCCGATTCCGGAAAGAGCCCGTAGCCATTACTGTGGACATTAAGCACATGTTCTACTGCTTCTTGGTACGAGACGACCACCGAAATTATCTGAGATTTCTGTGGTTCCGCAACAACAACATCTATAGTGACGTGGTGGAGTACCGAATGAAGGTACACGTATTTGGAAACAGCCCTTCACCAGCAGTTGCAACGTACGGGCTGCGGAGAACAGCACGAGAAGGAGAGGAAGAATTTGGCAGCGACGTCAGGCAGTTCATCGAGAGGGATTTCTATGTCGACGATGGGTTGAAGTCTCTCCGCAACGTCAAGGACGCCATCAGCCTAATACGTCGCACGCAACAGATGTTGGCCGCATCAAACCTCAAGCTCCACAAGATAGCCTCTAACTGCCCTACAGTGTTGGAAGCCTTTCCAGAAGAAGACCGTGCCAAGGGTTTGAAAGATCTTGACTTGAGCAATGGCTCACAGCCGATCCAACGCAGTCTGGGAGTTTCTTGGAATCTGAAGAAGGATTGGATTGGATTGGAAAAACTTTAATAAAAGTCCTGCAGGACGCACGTCAGCGCGCAGTGGGCGTCTCCCACGCAGGGACCGACAGGGAATACCTGGCGGCCGCTGCGCGAGCCTGCTGGACGGCCCATTGCTGGTCTTGTAGGAGCGGGCTCCTTAGGGTCTTCTCCCACTTGTCGGAGGTAGAGTCGGGCGGAGCTTTTCTACACTCCCAGAGCACGTGTGCGAGTGTCGCCGTGACCCCGCACGAGGGGCACGCATCGTCTGGGTAGACGTCCGGGTAGATTATGTGTAAGGTGGCCGGGTTTGGATAGGTATCCGTCTGTAATAAGCGTAGCGTTAGCGCCTGCGGCCTATTTAGTTTGGGGTGCGGGGGCGGAAAGAGTCGTCGTCCCAAGGAAAAGTGTTTGGTTATTTCATTGTATGTTATTGGGGCATCCCTGTTCGCCTCCAACTCATCGAGACGTAGTTGCCCGGGGGTGACGGCGCGGTCGGTAAGCGCGCGCGAAGCGTCGTGGGCTGTCTCGTTGAGGTTGGGCGGGGCGCCCGGAATCCGACCCAGGTGGGCGGGAAACCAGATGACGGTGTGGTGTTTGAGGGTGCTTGGATCAGCGCCGCGGAGGATGCGTAATGCCTTGACGGAGACGACTCCTCTCTCGAACGCTTTGATGGCTGGTCTCGAGTCGCTAAATATTGTGGTTCGCTTATCGTCGAGCATTGCCAGGGCTATGGCCACTTGCTCCGCCACCTCGGGATCACGTGTGCGTACCGTGGCGGCGTTTAAAGTTCGTTGCGAAGACGAGACCGCTACCGCGGCGAAGGCTCGGTTGGAGAAGGATGTGTTCACATTTACGAGTCCAGACCAAGAAAAGCCATTCACTCGGCGCGGTGTCTTGTCAGTGGTGAATAGCCTGTATGACCCACTTGGGTTTGTTGCTCCAGTCATCGTTCAAGGAAAGTCCCTCCTCCGAGAGCTAGTCGCTGAGACATGCGACTGGGACTGCCCACTTCCTGACGAAAAGAGAGCCGCCTGGGAGGCGTGGAAGGACTCCTTGCAAGTACTCGAGCAGCTGGACATACCTCGCACCTATGCCCCTACCTCACTTACTACCGCAGAGAGGAAGGAACTGCACATATTCTCCGACGCATCAACCAAAGCTGTGGCTGCAGTGGCGTACCTCAGAGTGACATATCCAGATGGCGCGTGTCATGTCGGGTTCGTCATAGGAAAGGCTAAGCTAGCACCGCATCCGGAACACACCATCCCAAGGCTTGAACTGTGCAGCGCGGTGTTGGCAGTGGAGCTAGCAGAGCTTATCAGTCGTGATATAGATATGGAACTTTACGCTGTAAACTTCTATACTGACAGCAAGGTCGTCCTAGGCTACATACATAATGAGACGCGAAGGTTTTTTGTGTATGTCAGTAACAGGGTGGAACGCATAAGGAGCTCTACACGGCCAGACCAATGGCACTATATTCCTTTTGACATCAACCCTGCGGATCTCGGAACCAGGTCTGTGCCAGCAGCCCAAATGGCAGGATCGACCTGGCTGACAGGCCCGGACTTTTTGCATCGTCAAGAAGGCTGCTCGCAGGTATTGAAGGGCAAGTTCGACTTGGTCGATGCGGATTCCGACACGGAGGTGAGGCCCCAGGCAAATGTTCTCGCAACCAGTGTGGGCGTGAAACAACTCGGCAGCAAGCGGTTCGAGCGCTTCTCAAGTTGGATTACGCTGACTCGCGCAGTTGCAACGCTTGTACGGCTAGTGGACAAAATTCGGGGCACTTCTGAAAACGTGTCAGACTGCCCGCATAACAGCTCATCTCACCAACTCCGACCTTCTGCAGAACACGTAGCCCAAGCAAAAGCAGTCGTCATTCTATCTGTCCAGAAGGAAGCCTTTTCAGAGGAGTTGAAAAGCTTGCAACGAGGAAAGCGACTACCGAAGTCAAGCCCTCTGTGGAGACTGGATCCATGGGTTGATTCCGACGGTCTTTTGAGAATCGGTGGCCGACTAGGCAGGGCCAACCACTTCGACCAGCAAGAGCAGAAGCCCATCATCATGCCAGGGCGACACCACGTCACCACCCTGGTTGTGCGGCACTATCACGAAGAGGTCAAACATCAAGGACGCCACTTCACTGAGGGAGCAGTCAGGGCAGCTGGGTTCTGGATCGTCGGAGCTAAGCGTAGCTTCGCCTCATATATACACAGTTGTGTTACATGTCGCAAGCTCAGAGGAAGGCAGCTACAGCAGATGATGGCAGACCTGCCCGCAGAAAGACTAAGCACCGAGCCACCTTTCACTTATGTCGGACTAGATGTATTCGGCCCGTGGCAAGTCACGTCTCGTCGCACCAGAGGCGGTGAGGCCAACAGTAAACGGTGGGCCGTGCTCTTCACTTGCATGAGTATCCGTGCTGTTCATATCGAAGTAATCGAGAGCATGGATACCTCAAGTTTTATTAATGCGCTCCGCAGATTCTTTGCCATAAGAGGCCCGGCAAAGCAACTGAGGTCTGATTGCGGGACAAATTTTGTTGGAGCATGCACCGAACTAAAGGTGAGCACAAGTGGCCCAGACCACGAGAAGCTAGGAACTTTCCTGTCAGACCATGGATGCACTTGGGTGCTCAATCCCCCTCATGCTTCTCACATGGGAGGAGTGTGGGAAAGGATGATAGGAGTCACACGGCGAATTTTGGACTCCATGCTTCTTGAGAATACCTCTCGTCGCCTTACTCACGAAGTCTTGGTAACCCTCTTGGCAGAAGTCTCAGGGATTATAAATTCGCGACCCCTCGTTCCTGTTTCAACGGACCCCGAGTGCTGGGAAGTGCTGACTCCGGCAACGCTTCTGACCCAGAAGGTCGGCGGCAACACAGTGCCACCAGTCTTTAACGACAAAGATATATATCGGCGACAGTGGCGGCAGGTTCAGTGGCTGGCCGACGCCTTTTGGTGCCGCTGGCGACGCGAGTTCCTTACCACCCTGCAGAGTCGTCGCAAGTGGCAGGGCCCAACGCGGAGTCTCAAGGCAGGTGACCTCGTCCTCCTGAGAGACAGCCAGGTTCACCGCAACGAGTGGCCCATGGGACTCATTGTGAACGCTATTGCGAGTGAGGATGGCAAGGTGCGAAAGGTGGAAATTAAGACGGCAACACGGGGAGTGATTAAGACGTTTCTCCGTCCTGTGACTGAGACAGTCCTGCTTATTCCTTGTGAGGACTGAAAACATCATATAGTGGTTATATGTATAACCAGACGGGGAGTGTGCTGACTCGCGTCCATTTCAAGTTTCCCGCCCTGGCGCCGCCCTTGTCTGCGAACATTGGACTCCTCTCCCGTCCCTTGTTCTTCCTTCTCCCCGTGCGCCCTCACTCTCGTTTTCTCCCTCTCGGAGTGCCTTGTTTTACGGAACCTTCGCCTCTTTTGTTCTTTCGCGCTGCACGACTGTGGCAGCACCGCGTTTTTACGAGTTTGTAAATGCACAGGATAAAGTTTTAATTTTCCTGGTGTTTGTGACTCGTTAACTATCTGAGGAGTGGCCGCAGCCCCAACGCGTGCCACGGAATCAGAACACTTACAAGTCACCAAAACACAAAAAAAAAACTTGAAACCATGCTCCGGCAGATAACGAGAGTTATTCTAGGCACCCCTGCATATTCGTCATCTAACCGAGTTGATGAGACGGCAGTACTGCCTAAACTGGATGAGCTGAAACAACTCCACCAAGAGGCACAATTTAGTCGCCTGAAGCTATCTAGACAGGGACGGGCATTTATGCGTGATCTAGGCTACGATGTCCCACAATGCCCAGACAGGGAACAACAATATCCCCCGTGGGACACGCTAGACCATATTACCGTCGACCCAATACCTCGAAATATGGGGGCAGACACACAACCAGAAAGACGGCAAAGTCGAGCACTACACCTCAAGGACGACACCGACGACTGGATCCTATACACGGACGCCTCTCCAAATAATCGAGGCTTCTGCACAGGGGTGGCAACCGACTCTACACCTTTATCATGGGGCCTACACTGCAATATTACGTCACAACATCAAGCGGAACTTACAGCTATCGTGGAAGCCGCGACCATGCCAAATCCACACGAACGAAATCTGCTCATTCGAACAGATAGCCAGGCTGCATGCAGGGCACTCGCCGCCAGAAACGTTTCCGCGGCACTACACTCAGCATTAACAACGCACCTCAACGCACACCCTAACATTAGAGTGCGGATTCAGTGGATTCCGAGTCACACAGGGATCAGAGGGAACGAAGTGGCACATGCAACATCCCGCGCAAACCTCCCGGGCCCTCCTCTGTGGTGGCCGGACCCACTGAGTCTGAATGAGCAATATGCCTTCGCGCGGGCGGAAAGGCGCGAAAAACTTGATGATTTACTAAACAACTCCATGAAGTATCCACAAGCGGATACACACATGAATCGAAGAGAGGCGGTACTATGGAGGCGTGCACAGACGCACTCTCTCTTGTCCCCACACTTCCAACACTACATACAAGGTTTGCCTGGTAAACCTGCTTGCATGGCATGTGGCGGCTTCCCGGATAATGCTCACATTCTGTGGGATTGTCCGGGGAGCCGTCTCGCTATTCAGGCTAGCCTTGCCAAACTTTCACCCATCCGTAGACCTACGACGCTTGAGGAGTGGCTGGCGGACTCCTCCCCCGACTACGTACGTGCCATGATCGAGCTCATCACGACGCTCGGCTTGGCAGACAATTAGAACAAAGCGGGCGAACCCGGACCGGGGTTCTTGAATAAAGTTTATTCTCTCTCTCTTCACAAACAGCCGCCATCGACCGCAACCGCGCGGGACGTCACTGCGCTAACCTTTTAAAGCTAACATGCCGAGGATGACGAGGCTGCCTTTGACGAAGATAAGTCCTCCTATTGAAATGTTGTTCAGCCTTTCTGACGGCCAGCCTTTCTGAGCCACCTTATCCGCATTTATAACATTTATACCACAGTCTTCCTAAAGTCTGACATTCACACTGGCAGTATATTCTTAAATAAATAAATAAAATAATGCTTGTCCTCTAGCAACCCCCATTTAGGAGTTTATTGTGCTCCGTGTTATCGAAGTTGAATTTTCACTCCGTGCAATCGGAATGTTTGTGTAGCCTTGGGAGTTCTTTTTGCCTTTTTTGTGTTCTATTTCGCACTGGCCAGAGCTCCTTTGAGGTGCAACAGGAGTATAAACGTCGCATGGCATAAATTTGCGTAAATGTTTTTATATGTACAGAATGCAGGTCAAATTTCGAGATATACATACAAGACCGTCTCAAATTCCACAAGTGAATGAAAGCAGCTGAAACCATGACATACATACTTTTGTACCGACTCAAATTTTTGTATCTCATCCTGCATAAGCTTCTGACACTTACATTTCTCGTAACACTTCCAGAGAAACCCGTCATAAACATCATCTTACACTCCAAGAATATTCTTTCGCTAACAATACATTTAGTTTTTCGTTCTTCGTGAGATCTGTTGGTGACTGGAATGTTTTACTCCAGGCGGTGGTCGCACAGCGCATGGTTGAAAATTTGTTGAAATTTCTGGCAAAAAATAGCTGTCAGAAACGAGTAAGTGATGCTTTCAATATTGTGTTTATCATTGTGTTACTTACCAGGTAAATTTGAAATCTGCATGTGATAGTGTGGATGATGTTACCAATTCTATATCTGATGCACTTGTCTTTATTTTTTTCCTTTTGGAGCACATCATATGTAACTGAAATAAGTTGGTCACGTACTATCTCTTCACCCTATTCAATGCTTTAACATAGGTGCATTATCTTAAACAGTTGCTAGCTGTCCTGTTCTATACTTATGTGAATGACTGTACCACAATGTCTACAGACCCTTCCAACCCACTCCAGTAAAAATGCCTGATGGGATCGACAATATCACAAAATAAATAAGTAATGAAGTTCAGAGACAAGAGGCAGAAAAATCAGAAGAAATATTAGGAGGGAAGAATGCTTATTATGCGCTTCCTGGACAAGCAAGTCGCAATACTTTCAAGACTCTTTCCGCGCAGCATGGTTGACCATTCGATTAAGTACCAGAAATTGGAAGCTATTTCACGGACATGAAGGCCTGGTGGGGAGCAACAGTGTCCCCAAGTTTTGTGCGCGCTCTCGTCTCATGTTTGTCTGTGGGAAATTTGTAGCGCCGATGCCACCTCAGCAGTTATGACATAGTCATGGTTAATAGAATCCGGAATGAGGTAGAAGCGCGCCATGAGTGGGGCCGCAATTTTCTGTGCATGAGAGAGGGGATCACCCCAATGGCGATCTTCCTTCGGATCGCCATCAGACTTCGCCTTGCCATTCAAGGTTTCCCTTGCATCCATGTCGCTCTCTTGGAGACCACCTTAAGAAGCTTTCTGTTCCGTAGAAAAGGGGGCGAGGACGGGGTTGATCCTCCATACCCCACCCCCCTTGCAACGCCAGTGTGTGGGGTCACGGCGATGCCCTCCCCTGTGGCGCTTGCGCGTAACGACGCTTTCGGCCGCTCTGCTCCACAGAGGCCCGCTCGTGACGTGGCGTCGCAGACAAGGAAATTCGTCGAAGTGCCACTGGCGACGTCGCGTCACAACCAATGTGACTTTAGGGTGCATTTCGCTGATGCATACCGCAGACGCCGGGATTTTCTCTCAATAGGCCATCTGGCGCTTTCGCATCAAAACAAAAAAAAAAGGGTGGGGGGCCCTTTCGGAACCCCTTATCCTTAGTGGCCTTAACATTTCTTTCATTGTGAAATGGAGACCACGCCCTCACACTCGTTACGGACATTTCAAATGAGCTTAACTGTGCAGGTCGTGCCTGACATACGAAGAGAATCAGAATGACGTGCTTCTGGCGTGGTACCCTTTGACGTATGCCTCGGGCTTTCTCTTCACCATTGTGGCAGCCTGCGTCGGCTCCACCTGCGTTATCGTGAGCCCCGGCATCTCCTTCGACGAATTCGTGTACTACATCAACAAGTACAAGGTGAGTGCTTAACCTTGCGTTTTGTACGATCGTTCTAGAGCAATAAAATAACGAAAAACATGGAGATTGCTATAGAAGGGAGCCGTCGATCGCAATTCTTAGCCAAAAAATCGACTTCTTCCGCAACCGCCTTTGACCTACACGTGTTCAACTGCGATGTAGCTGTATTTTTAGTGTGCGCATGCGTGAGAAGATGCTACATATGTGACACCCTTCCTGCTATTAGGCAGTTGTGAGTGCAGCGCTCCTGATTGCCTTCCCTTACCGTGGGGGTTGCCTTTTTGTTTGCTCTCATTTTTCTCGTCAGCAGTGTAAAATAGCACACATCGTAAATCTGTACCTCGACTGTCCTCTTGATACACATATAACGATCCTATTTACGCACCAACGTACCATAAAGGTTGAGGAGAAATACTCTCGAATGGAAGCGGTTAGGCCATGACTTCAAGGTAGAAGCGTGAAACCGCGATATTCTTGCAGCTTTTCGTAGCCATGAAGGTGCAGCCCGTTCACACGTGCAGTATCTCCGAATAGCTTCGCTCGCTTGAAGCCGCCGTTCGTCACCGCGTCGGCACATTTACGACGCCCACCACGGCGGAATAACTAACCTCACAGTGAGGACAGCGTAGTACTTTCGCATTTTGTGTGTTGCCCAACAAGCGAACTTATAAACCTCAGCGCCGTGAAATCACACAAGCACACACTAAACACGTGGAACCTGCGATGAACTTGATACAAAGTATTTATTCAGTAAGTAGGAATCGTCGGTGTGACATCTATTATTGATTTTTATACTCCCGAGGTTCATGTGAGTACATTGAGAGGAGAGGCGAAAAACACCAAATGCACCACGGAAGCAAAAAATGAGAAGGGCGCTTAATCTTCACCTTTAACAGTGGAACGCGATAGCATTCAAAGATCCTTCGCTGCTTTTCAAGCTTCCCGGCAACTGCAGCTTGTGTAACCGTAACGTTTACCGGGAAACGCAGGCGGGGAATGCTGTGCAGGAGGCGAGCTTTTCCTCAGAAACTTGGCGATTTGTGTCGGTCGATCGCCTCTTATTGTTTCGCACTTTTAATAAGCCAGTCTGAGAAGAGTTACCATAAGAGATGTGCGCTGTCGCTGTTTTTCCTTTCTTTTTTCACTGCCTTTGTTTGTGAGCTGAAGTTCTCAAAATTTGGAAGAATAAAATTGTAAAGAGTGGAGGACAAGGTATGAGCAACTTTGTTGGTAGCAGAGTGGTTGGGTATGCGTGGTTCGGAACTAGGTTCGAAATTCTTTTAGCCGACGCGATGTCCGACGCCGACGCCGTATTTCCTGCGAGTCAAGGCCCTTAACGCTTTCGCATTAAAATACAGCTTTAGAAGCAGCAATCAATAAAACGGTAAACCTATACCAAATACCCGAAATAGACAGATAAATGAGGCGAAAAGATGAAAAGACACCAATACAAAGCAAGCAAACCATAAATTATTTGAAGCAAGAATGCTCAGTGGAAATTGCAATGTGTCGAATGTTAAACAGTGGATTTTTTTTTTTTTATGCGAACAGTGTCCTTTGGCTCTTCGCCTGTTCTCGTGGTCGGCGGTCCGAATGTCGGCCCTCTCGTCGTCGACATGATTGCGTCTTCTCTCAAGCAAACACTGTTGCGGTGCGTGCTCCTTACTAAGTGTGGACAACTACGCCAGTGTATGCGTGGTAGCCAAGCTTCAAAAAGCCCATATGCAGGGCGATCACTTCTAACATTTACGAAATTTTCAAAAATCGCCTGTGGCAGATAAGATATTTCTTCTCCTTCAGCTGGATTACTCTGAGCCCTTGAAATAGCAACAGATGTCCAAGTAACTAAGAAAAATTTACTAATTATTGTTCTAGTTAACTACATTAGGCACATATTGCAATTCACGAATTGCAGCCGGTGAAGCTTGCAAGACGCATTCACTTGAAATGAATTTCCAGGATGACAATAGTTTCAATATATGTTTCGCAAAATCTGGATCGAAATACGTGGCCGTTGCAGTTACTTTTGCACTTCATTGCATAAAAGAACGTTTTTTTAAAAAGTAACTGGAACAACAGTGCATCTTACGGTGAGTTTGATGCCGATATCTACAAACAGGCGTCATTCTGGAAATTTATTCCAATTGCATTGGCCTTGCAAAATAACAAGCTACAATTCGGAAATTGCAATGCGTGCCGTAATGTAATTATTTCAAATGATTATTAGTAGGTTTTTTTAGTTAGTCAAACATGTGTTTAGATTTCTTGTGCAAGTAATGTCCACCTCTATGAATAATCGAGCTCAAGGACTCCAGTTAGGTTATCCACAACAGGCTTGAGTTAAAAATTCCATAAAATTAAACGTATCATGGCCCAGTATGTTGAAAAATTGGCGATGGACAAGTGGTTCATCAGGCCACGTGCCATCTGCGTGACGAGGGAGCACTTCGGACAGAATATAAATAGGAAAAAACGAGAACACCCGACCAATAAAATTTCATCCTTTCATCGTGCCCTGCTCCCAGCCCGACGGGATTCCGACAAGCCCTTGATTTTCAACATATAATAGCGATGTCATATCGGTTAAAAGAGCATGGACGTCATTTTTCTTGACAAAAATGAGAAACTTGTGGTATTGAGCTGACATTGGGGAAGTATTTTCAAATGGCCAGCCATGACTCGATACGCGTTACGAGCTTTGCCGCGTATTCTATGCCGTGAGACACCAAACGTATGAAACGAGAAGAAAGGGGGTTAACCGAGAGGCCCGATTTTTTTAGTCATATTTATTTATTTATTTATTTATTTATTTATTTATTTATTGGTACCTCAAATACCCCATTTGGGGTTTTACATGAGGGGTGGGCATATTTACATAATATTCTCAATAAATGCCTTGAACGATGAATGACTGGAGTGGTGCACCGCTTCAGCAGGCAGATGATTCCAGTCTTTCGCTGTTTGAATGAAGAAAGAGTTAAGATGAGCGGAGGTGCGAGCTGGAGGGGGATAAACAGCCTTTGAATGGCCATGACGGGATGAAGTGCGATGCGCAGGCGTGATGTCGGTCTGATGAAGTAGTGAGTGATAAAATTTGTAAAAGAGGCACAGTCTTGCTGTTTTGCGGCGCTGCTCGAGGGTTGGAAGTTTCAGAGATGATTTAAGTTTAGTAACGCTAGTGTGGTAAGAGTAGTCGGAATGAATGAACCTTGCTGCACGATTCTGTATGGATTCTAGTGCTGTTGCCAGGTTAGATTGGTGTGGGTCCCACACTGAGCATGCGTATTCTAGTTTGGGTCGAACGATTGTTAAGTATGCGAGTAGTTTTACTGAGTGCGGAACAAGACGTAGATTACGGCGCAGGTGGTTTAGTACACGATTGGCATCATTGCTAATGTTGCAAATGTGTGAGGACCAACTGAGGTTATTGGACAAGTTAACGCCTAGGTATTTATATGAAGTTACAGCACATATTTCCGAACCGGCGATAGTGTAATTAGCTGACATAAATGATTGGCGACGATGGAAAGTAAGTAGTGATGTTTTGTTGATGTTGAGGGACATTAGCCAATTATTACACCATGTTTCAATGACGTTAAGGTCGGACTGGAGGGCGCGAGAATCAGCGTCGTTAGTAATAGGACGATAGATTACACAGTCATCGGCAAATAAACGAATTTTGGAAGAACAACCTATAGGTAAGTCGTTAATGTATATTAAGAAGAGTAGTGGTCCCAGGACTGTGCCTTGTGGCACGCCAGAGATAACGGGTGATAAGGTAGACGAGCATTGGTTAGCGTAAACGAACTGTTGACGGTTAGTGAGAAAGTTGCGTATCCATTGAAGAACATGAGGGTTAAGATTAAGACATGATAGTTTTAGAAAGAGCCGTTCATGAGGAACCTTGTCGAAAGCCTTTTGGAAATCTAGGAAGAGGGCGTCTATGGGTATGTTTTGATCAAGATGCGAGCTGATGTCATTAACGAATAGGGCTAGCTGAGTCTCGCAGGACATGCCTTTCTGAAAACCGTGTTGATTTGGATTAAAGAAATTAGCGGATGTTAGGAAGTTTACAATATGAGAATAAATTATATGCTCCATTAGTTTAGAACAAACACTGATGAGGGAAATTGGACGGTAATTGTGGCACGATGATGATGATCCTTTTTTTGGTACTGGAATTATCTTACCTATTTTCCAGTCTTGCGGCACCACTCCAGATGATAATGATTGCTGAAAGATATGACACAAAAATACACTAGAGATGTGCGTGGTGTTCTTAAGCATTTTGGAATTGATGCCGTCGATGCCGGCTGAGGATGTTAATTTGAGGGATTCGATTAGCTTCGTTATACCATGTGCTTCGATTGTTATGTCGGGCATCGTAGGGTTGTTGAGGTAAGGACAGTCTGGGAGGTCGGTGTTAGGTTCAGAAGTGAACACGGAAGAGAAGACAGAGTTTAGTACTTCAGATACTTTATGGTCTGGAACACGGTTATTATCGTTATCACATAATAGTAATGGTTTACGGTTATTTGGGTTAATGTATTTCCAGAATTGTTTGGGATTATTTTGCAGCAAGTTAGGGAGTGTAGTTGAGTAGAAGGTTCGTTTAGCTGTTGCGGACAAGGAATCAAACTCCTTTTCAGTGACGTAATATTTTTCCCAGGCCGGAGCGGTATTGGAACGCTTGGCTTTACGAAATAATCTTTTCTTTTTATTATTTAGTCGTTTTAATGTGTTGTTGAACCATGGGGACGAAGGTCGCTCTGTTAAAATGATGGTTGGTATGTAAGTCGTAGTGAGTTCGATCATTTTATTTTTAAAAAGCGTCCAGTTGGCGTCTACTGTGCGCTTCGGGAAATCTATAATGAACCAGTTGTAAAACTCGGTTAGTGCATTGTTGATGCTGATGTAATCACCTTTATCGTAGAGTGTTATTTTCTTTTTTGATTTTTTGCAATGAGGTAGCTGCCAGGATAATTCTGCATGTAGTACCGAGTGATCACTTAGTTCTGGTAGATGTGTTATAGAAGAAACACTGTCGGGATGGGATGTTAAGATAAGGTCGAGTATGTTAGAGCACTGTTCGTTTTTCCGCGTTGGGGTAGATACTAGCTGTGTCAAACCAAAGGTGAGGCATGTGTTAAGAAAATTACATTCAAGGTTATTTTTGGACAGTGTTATGGCTGGTTCGGACCATGTTATATCAGGAAAGTTAAAGTCACCTAAGAGGAGTAGTTGCGCATGATTAAATGACTTAGTAACAGTTTGCAGTGCCTCGTGGAAGTGAATAGTGAAGGAAGCATCTGCATCGGGGGGTCGATAGCATACACCGATAATAGTTTGTAGGTATGAAGAACTGCACAATACGAATAATATTTCCAGAGGTGAAGTGATATTGATAATGGAGCAACAAAGGCTACGATGGGCAGCTATCAGAATACCTCCTCCGCGTTTGCCTACACGATCTCGCCTAAAAATGTCAAAATCAGGAAGGAAAGAATTAAGCTCTGTGTTATCGACGGTAGAATTCAGCCACGTTTCTGTTAGTACAAGAAGCTTACAATCAGAGGAATCGATAAGGCTACAGAGTGCTTCGCGTTTGGGCAACAAGCTTCTAATGTTAGTATAAACGAATGATACAGGGGTGGTATATGGTTTTGCGATAGCGCGTGATGGTAGCTATGAAGTTGAGGTAACTCTATTTGTAGTGTTATCATACTTGTAAGTTGTGTTATCCACGATTAGTTTATCGTACCGGAGTTTGAAAGGTTTCTGTTGCGACTTGCCGAACTCGATTAGTTGTTTACGTGCATGCCGGGTGTTAGCTGAGTAGTCTTCCGATATGCTGTAGCTGGACGCTCTAAGTTGTTTAGCATTTGAAAGAATGTGTTGTTTTACTTTGAAATGAGCTAATTTGATAATTATAGGTCTGTTTCTACTAGAGCTATATCTGCCAATTCTATGAGCGCGCTCAATATCTAAGGGATCCAACTTGACATTAAGGTTAGAAGCACAAAGTTCCACAATTTTCTTCTCAGATTCTTGCCACGTTTCACGCTCAGTATCAGATACCCCAAAAAACACAAGGTTAGAACGACGAGCCCTATCTTCTGAATCGTTTAGTCTTGATGAAATGTCGGAAATGGCTTTAGTGTTTGTATCGACCACTGTCCTGATGCAATTAACTTCGGTTTTTAGTGCAGTTATGGCGGAAACATCACCTTCAATTTTTGTTAGTCGCCTTTTAATGTCGTCAAAAATTTTGTCGTTCTGCGATAGTTTATTTCGAATTGATTTCATTTCACTTAGAAGGGATGCCTGACCTGAGTTTATTTCCTCCAATGCAGCCATTATGTCACAGGATGCCTGCGTAGAAGTGGAACGGGTGTTAGGGCCGGGATTTGATTCTATGTCGCCAGAGAGAGAAAGAAGTTGTAAGATGACATACGTGCAGTCGCGAACAATGGTAATGCAGCAGCCTGGGCTTGGCAGCACTAGCAAAGCGGCATAGCGGGAACGACGCGCATAAATAGCGTAATTGGTTGTTACCTGTAATGCGAAGAGGCGTCGGGCGTCAGTAAACCGCATTGTCGGAGTGCTGCCAAGCCCACTGATGAGAGCGAGGGGGTGACGTGTTTTATGCGTGAAGGTTGATGTCTGTTTCGATGCGTCGGCTGAGGCAAGGTTGTATGAAAACGATAGATGCGATGAATTTCCGTTCAGGGGCGGTGCGGCGCAGTAGTCAACGGCGCTTGCGTCGTTTTCGGAGCACTGGAGGGTAGACGAAGTTGGCCCGTCTGTAACACCAGCGCGCTCAGGGTAGGGCAAGCCTACACCACGCACGAAGGCATACAGCTGACTGTAGACGTGAGGCGGCGCTGAACGTCGGTCGGCATTGGCATTCCCGGGCAGACGGTAGAGGATGCTCCGCCAGGTAAGTGTATCCCGCAAGCCAACACACCGTAAGCCGGGCGTGCCCGCAGGCCTCGTGACGGCACCAGGAGAACAGCAGGTGCCAACGGGGAAGCAGAAGCCTGTGAGCACCTGTAATGCGAAGAGGCGTCGGGCGTCAGTAAACCGCATTGTCGGAGTGCTGCCGCCCGATCCATATCATGAGAAGCCAACAAAAACTGACACCAAGGACAACATAGGGGTAATTAAATAGGAGAAATGCGAAGGTTGTGGGTTCAGTTCCCATCTGCGGCAAGTTGTTTTTTCATCCGCTTTAATTTCAAATAATGTATCGTTCCTTTACTTCATTTATTAGGCACAACTAATTTCTCCCATGTTGTCCTTCATGTCAGTGTTTGTTGGCTTCTGATGATATGACTAATAAAAATCGAGCCCCTCGGTTAACGTCCTTTCTTCTCGTTTATTACATAAGGAGGGTCTTGAATCCGGCAACATTGATGCCTTCAGGTAGCATGCGTGGCTTCATTGATCAGTTGCCTTCACCCAAAAACATCACGTTCTCGTGACGCCTGCGGCAAAAAGGACGTTCCACGTCCGCCGCCACGGTCTGTGAGTAGTGGCGCTGGCTAACACTCCCACAGTTTTACTAGTGCACATAAATACCCAATAAAAATGGATGGGGAAACAGCGCCGCGGTAGCTGAATTGGTAGAGCATCGCACTCGAAATGTGAAGGTTGTGGGTTTGGTTCCCACCTGCGGCAATCGTTTTTTCATCCACTTTAAATTCAAATGATGTATCGTTTCTTTACTTCATTTATTAAGCACAAGTAATTTCCCCTATGTTGTCCTTGGTGTCAGTGTTTGTTGGCTTCTCATGATATGACCAAACATATGGGTATCACAATCGCACCCAAGCACAGGACATCGTTCTTTTTTTTTTGCCTATCGAACAAATTATTGGTTGTTCGGTGCTGGTCGCATCGTCGTTAAGGACAGCAAGCGCGTCGGCGAGCGCAGCCACAGAGGCTACTAAATCGAACAATGATCGGATGGTGGTATCCGACTACTTTCGACTGAACTCATTGTACCACAGTGAAACACTCCGCGCCACCGGAATTTAGACAAACCTACACTAGCAAATCTGCAAAGCATGTCAGATAGGCATATAGTAACACACGAACTGTTATGAGCCTGCCTTTCTGAACAATACGAGAGTTCAATTAGATTGGCATTGATAACGGTGGAACAGTTACTTTTGCGAGCGAGCACCGAAAAAAAAAATGCTATCGGTAATAATAAAGTGAAAGCAAATTTTGCTTTCTTTCCTCGGCGCCCCAGAATAAAATCAATTTGAAATGTCTTTTTATAGTGAAATAATGTTTTCTGTTATACTTGTTTATTAGGTTAATTAAGTTTATTAAGGTATTAAGTTATACTAGTTTATTAAGGTTAAACTGCTAGCTGGAGTCGGTGAAAGGAATTGCTGGAAAAGTGCTGAGGCTCAGAATGGCGTGTATGAACCGCATAATTTTTGTGAGGGCTGCGCTGGAGCGGCAACGTTTGGGCGATGTCGGGTAGATAATAAATTGCCTGCCAAATTTTCCTCATGTTCTCATCGTCATCATCATCATCATCTTCATATGAATACCAATATTGATATTTTCATACGCGTCATCATCATCGTCATCCTCAGCATGGCTCCCAGAATTTCAAAATGTTTATAGTTTCCATGGCCGAGAGGCCAGTTAAGGCGACCGCGTCTTTGAGGTAGACAAAGCAGTTTTGTCCCTTCAGGATACCAAAGTTATGTTTGTCATTTTGTTAAAAGTTGTAGTTGTCGGTGCAATCAGAAGCCGATAGGAACTGATCGTACAAAACAATCTACAATAACAGAATCCGTATAATTTCGCCTTCTCGTTTATCTGCCCAGATTTGACAATTGGCCATTTAAAATCAAAATGGAGGAAATCTTAGCCCGCCGGAGTTTACTCAAGGAGTCACTGATACACGGCAGCTTGTACACGTCTTGTTTTTCTTACTTTGCTCTAACATAAGATGTGAAATTTCCGAAAAGTTCTAAGGCAACAAAAAAAAAAGCAACTCAAGAAGCAACCTTTTGCTAGCAATTTCAGTAACAATGCGAGGACATCCTTAACTATTTAAGCACAGCAAAATAAAAAGAAAAGTTTCAGACAACGGTCTATGTGTGGAGACGCTCCTACTACACTCTTAGCACGGTAACGTTTAAGTTTACCTTTATTTCCAAGTACCCTATAACATAGAGGTCACGAGGTTGCTAAACCAACTTGATATTTGTGTTTTTGTCAATTTCAGTCGTGGCTAGAAGTTACATGTGTCGAAGTATGCTATTTTAGAGGTTGCTTCAACCCCAAATGTCTCGTAACCTTTAGATTGTAAGGTATATAAAGAAAGTTGTAATTCGTGGTTCCGGGGACCTATTGTATGGATTGGAAGTTTGCTGATTATTGTGTCGCATTGGCGATTCTGATATGATATTTTCAGCCAGGACTAACGTGTAAAATATGGTGTGCGGCCGCGGGACGGACGCAGGTTGGGCTAAATTAAGATGTTATTTTGCCGGTCGGTATGCTTGATTTCGCAATATAAAGAAAAGCTTAAATCTTACACGAGAGCATGCTCAAGTCATCCAGCAGCAATTCAGTGACCAATTTTATATACTGCATACGTGCCATTATAATGTAAAAGCAAGCCACAGAAACATCAAACATACATCGGAGAATATTGTGGCGAACGATGCTGTGGCATAAATTGTAACTACGGTTCAGTGTGAAGGAAAGCCTACCGCTACCACTGCAGGCATATTGTGCTGTGGTATGAAACCTGCCTGCACAAAACGTAAACGCAGATGCACTATGGTGATTTAATATACATTTGTACCGAATAATTTCTCTTTAATTTGAACATCAACGCTTCCTTTAGTCGCATTTGTAATCTTCTCCTGAAACACGACACCCTTTGACAGCAGGACGCACAGTGAAGGGTGCACGCGGGTGCACGCTGGAATACTGTAAGAGCTCGACGACCGACAGAATGAAAGCGCCGAGCAGGCCCAGTAACTATTATGTAGGGGAGCAAAATGTTTTGTGCACTGCAACAGAATGCAATATGCCGATGTGTTCTTTTTCTTTATAACGCATAATAGGAGGTGGTTCCTAAACTGCAGCAAATGTCGGCTTCCTTATAGAGAACGCCAGACACGCACCGCTTTTGCTCGCTTGCTAACACGCGATAATGATGCCGCTACATTCCCGTGACAGCAGGCGACAGCCGCTCCAGGAAGGTCTCGTAGCGAGATGAACGTGCACTCATTGTATGAGGCCACAATGGCGGCCGGCCAAATGAGCAAAGAGAATATATACAAATACATACGAACAGCAACATATTTAAACTATAGAATATTCGAATCTTGATAAACTGTTACGTGGCACTTTGGCGGAACTATAGCTTCATAATTGTTTTTATTTGCGCTCTGTAGATGAACGCCATATTTAAACGCGCTTCAGCTTCAGCTAAACGCGAGCGCAGTCACATCTCCTCTGTGTTGTGTAGCTCTCAAGAAGCATGCCGGGAGGAGCATCGCTGATGCCGTCGTTTTGAAACGGTCGTGCCGCGCTTTGTTTCATCGCTTTAACCACGTTTAAACGCTCCCCGATTTCGTGGTGTGCGCTTATCAAGCGTGTTGTGTGTCTGAGTCGCTCGTGACACGTGGGACAGTTACCAAAAAGACTCGTAAAGGTGCGCGAGCCGCTGTAAAGAAGCAGTGCCGCCGTGGAGCAGCGACATGTTGGCGCGCTGCAAGCAGCCGCATTGCCGATGGAATATGGTAAAGGTTCTTCGCTTACGCGAGAGTGGTGAGCATCGCTTATGTTGTGACTGCTGTAACGAATACTGAAGACTGCAATAAATGTGACCCAGGTAAGCAATGCTTCTTGTTCAATTATTTATTTGCTGGTGTGTGTGTGTACGTCGTATACTTCACCGTCAATTCATGCTCATGCTTACGCTACTGAGGTTTATTGAAGCGCACGGCTAGTTCACTTCATAAACACGTTTTTGTTTTTAAATCTCTATGAGTCACCGTGTTGGTTATTCTTAAAGCTCGAGTACATGTTGCACTTTTTTGCATAAGCACAGCATTATACCTCATGCATGGAACTGGTGTTTTGTGCTGCTATGGTCATATGGTTACAAATGAATTCTAGACTATCCTTAATTAACGAATAATAATTGCAGTAGTTCATTTCGCAATCACTTGATCTAGCGTTTTTACTGTTAAACTGTCACATTCTTCTGGTGTTGTTTTTTGTACTGAATGGGAGTACGAACTGACTTGGAAATCAATTTTCATGATTAGTTTGAATTGATTAATATTTTTTTTAAATATGCAGCTGTGAATATTTATTGTTACCGAAATGTCTTTGATAAAACATACTTAACTATTGCGTGTTTAATTACATGTTCTGTGGTAATATTTTGTCTGTGGTTAATTTATGCCTCTTTCATTACATGTTGATAGCTGTTTGCAGTGCGACTTATACAAAAAAAGAAACATAAGAATTTAAGATTACTATTCTGTTCTTGTAGGCTCCACTGCAGATCGGAGAATTAACAAATGACATACTGGCCGCAAACAGACATGATGGTGCTCTCAACAGGGCAGAGATCGCCTTCCTAATGATAGTACAAAACTTATATGTATTTCTATTTAAACATATTGTACACGAACCTTGAACATTTATATCAATTTGCATCATCCCTGGTGCTGCTGTAGTAATAAATGTGTTCTGCCACGCAGCGCTGTGCTCGAAAGCTTTTTTCATTAATGCTTCGTGGCCGCGAAGGAAAAAAGAGGGTAACCTTGAGCTCCGAAACTGTCAGCGTACAAACGAACATAGCATCTATAGATGCCATAGGTGTCCTGTTAGTGGCACATGGCCTTCTGTGATCCTGATACATTATCGCAGTAAAACAAAACAAGAAGCTTCTATCATGCTTAGACGACAGCTTGTTTGACGAGATCAGCGTGCTTTAAAGTAGACTTTGAGAATGAATACTTGTGGTGCCAGCAATAGAAATGTACATAACAACGTGATCAAACTCAGTAGCCTTGATTTTCTATTTGCAATATGAGCATTTACTTTAAATACCTACATATGTTAACTAGGGCCCTATAACGTAAAACTATTCCAATATTTTTCTATTCCAATTTCCTGACGTCAAATTTGCGTAACCACCGACGCAAGCACCGGGCGGTCACCCGCAAGGTTGTCTGAACGGACCAATCAAACGCTCTCCTCGTTCATAGGAGGTCACTTTTGTTTGATTGAACAACGAATAACATTGCCTACACTGAGCGGCTTGTCGTATCTAATTGGCTGACAAGAGGCGAGGAGAACACTCAAGTGGAGAGGGATTCACTGAGGCACAGCCAGTGCACTGAAAATTGATAATCGGATGAAGAGGGTGGTTGGTGCCGGCGCCTGCGATTGGTCGACTTTCCCTTACTTAGCTTGTGGTGGCTGGTCGAAAATCATGGCGGCATGCAACGGAAGCTTAAGAATGACGCTAAAACTGACGCTCACCAAAGAAGAGTTGGCAGAATGAGGTGGTAATCGTGCCGAAGGGGCTCGAAAACGTTACACGGCCACGCAAGAAGTTTTATTATGCGCAAATACACCCATGCTCTCCGGCAGGTGCGAGTAGCCAGCGTCTCAGCGATCGGCGGCAGCCATCTTTTATTCCTTTTGGAACGGGGCAGCCTGCGGCTATTCCGAAGAAAATACAGTTTTGTTCGGCATATTAATGCATCTTTATCGCGTTCACGTCACTTTGATGCGGCGAGTTTGTGCGGTTTTGTGACGTCGCGTGAAAGACAGGCGAAGTGGGTGCAGCCCGAAAACTTTTCACCAATAGCCGAGGGCTAATGACAAAAAGGGGTCGAATCAGAAATAACTGTTTTGCTTTTTTCTGTCAGATCATGCACAATCAGTGTGTACACACCATATCATATGGGGAGGTGTTGCGGTTTTCGTGACGTCGCGTGACAGACAGGTGAAGTGGGGATGGTTGAAAAAAGTTTTCGACCAATCGCGGAGGATTGATAGCAGAATTGGAATAGAAAAGTTTGGAATAGTTTTACGTTATAGCGCCCCTAGAGAGCTATACTTTATTTAAGGTGATACTTGATATTTGTGGTGGCGTGAGTGTTGTATCACGCAAGTGCCACAATTGAAGTGTGATGATGTTACTATTTTACATTGCTACACATTAGACAGCATGTTTGAAATATTCGGCTGGTATATTCGCTAAGATTTTAGTATTAGCTTGCATGTATGCAAGCATTGTTTGTACTACTTGAATGAACATGTACAGACGTGTAATTTCAATATCCATTCCTAATTTCATTCTTGTTCAATTACAGCATGAAAGGCTTCTGTTTTCTCTCCCTCCCGCTTTCCTTATAATATTGACTTGGAAGCGCTGCACATGGCTCTATTGTAGTGTTTCTTTTTCAGATGTTACCCATAATCAAACATTTATAATCTTGCATTTTTGCCTTTGCTATATTGCCTTTGTGGGGTCTTTTGGAACCATATTCCTAATGTACACCAGGGTGTGCAACAATTCTTGTGTGGTCTAGCTTCAAAGGTGGTGTAATAACAATTGTCCCATTCCTGTTGTTGGGCCTGTAATATCATGGTGCAGTTCAAATTTTCCTGGTTTTCTTGTTTGCTTACCGCAGTGCGAACTTATACAGACAGTTAACAGCATTTCACTGATGTCATGTATAGCTCTAGTGTATTATGATGCAAATGTTACTACTTTTGAGAGATGCTTATTGCTCATATGCACAGATAAAATGCTTCCTCCAGTGCTTACATGGATATGTATAGAGCTTTAATTTCAAAATTTGTTTTTTTATCTTATCTTTCTTGAGACGTAGGCTGAAAGACTAGTCTTTGGTCTTGATGCCAATTTACATTTATATTGGCAATGAAGCATGCATGACCTTATGGCCCCGTCTTCTTTTTTAGGTGTTGCCATAGCCGAAACTCTATAATTTTTGCATTTGCTACATTGCATTGGGAGCGTCTTTATTGTCTAGCTCTAAAGCTGCGCAGGATGTGTAAAGCTTTTTTTTTTCGGTAGTGTCCAAGGTGGACCTGAACACAAGTGTCCAATTCATGTTTTAGTGCCTCAAATCTCATATACTTAACCTTTGCCTTGTTTTCTTGCTTCCTGACTTCAGTAAAAACTTTTACATAGACAGTTAACTCGGATTTAATGATGACATTCATGGATCAAACACCGTGATATGATACAAGTGATTTCCTGTGATGTTAGGCAAGTGCTACTATTCTTTTGAAGTTTCAAATCTGGCCATGTGCCAGCAAGGCCTGCTGTATTTGTGGTGTATCCTATGTGGCATTTTCAAATAAAAATTTTGCATTCTAATCAACCCTAAATTATAGTTGTGGAACTGTCAGTTTATACTGGAAATATTTATACAAGCTAATTGTGCCTTCTACTCAGGCGTTCATATTGTGTTTTGAACTGTATTGTTGGGAACATCACCGTTACATATTTGCTGAAACGTTTGGCAACAGACTATCTGGCGGAGAGTTTCATTTCCTCAGAAACCCGAAAAAGATAATAGCAGTAGTCCTTTACTGGTTGATATACAACGATTTGTGTGATTTAAATGGAAGTAACCTTTTGTTACCCCATTCGGCTGAGCGGTTTTTTTGCAGAGAACTTTATATGGACCCCGCTCTTTATATGGTCCGCCGAGCCGGGTGCGGCTTAGCTACGGGAACGCGCCACTTCTTGGGTTTTTTTACCAGAAAGGCCAAATCCGCGCATGGTACACCCAGCCAGTTGTCGCCAAACAACATGGGTGCGTCATTTCCTTATTTCACGCTTCTCTTTGCTTGTGCCTCTTTCTTGTGCGCTTCTTTCCGTGGCAGGATTAAGCAGACTACAACCGTGCGATGAGAAATGTGAGCCCTCGCGGAGGACGCCACTCGGCCAGTGCTTCATGGACACTGTCTCTTCACGCGCTTGCGCTTCGAAATAGTTCACCTGTCCAACCCGTATGGTTTTCACAGCAAAGGGTGCCCCTGTGTCTCTCAGCCTAAGCAAAAAAAAAAACAGAGTTTTGCTGGCAACTTAGAATTTACACAAGCCGTAGCATCTATTCGACCGCAAGGATATGTAGTGCAAAAAATGCTCTCTACCCCTCAAAAAGCACAACAAAGGTGAGCGCGGGAGAACAGATCTTTACTTACGAATGACATAGTAAGTGACAGACGCACACCCATTTGGGATACAATTGTGTAGCTGTTAAGCGATTCATAAAGGAATTTTTTTTACTTTGCCTGTGAACAACGTCAAGCGTTCAGACCCTTGACCCGTATTTTGCTGTTTTTCTCATCTTGCGTATGCGTTTACGTTTACTGTGTGGATTGTTCCAAAGGTATCATTCAGCATGCAAAAATGTTTAAAAATCAGTCAGCTGAAATTATTTTCTTTTTTTCATTTTCGCATGCTAAATGATACCTTAGGGGCAATCGACCGAGAACACACAAATGCATGTACATTGAGAAAAAAAACAGCAACAGCGCGAGCCACTGGTCGGAACATTTGACGTTGGCAAAGCGAAAATTGGCCTCATTTATTGGTTAGCAGCTGCACTATTGTAACCAAAGAATATGAGTCTGCCACTTACATACTATTCGAAATTTCAAAGAAATTTCTGTGGCTCCCGCGCTCACCTTTGTTGCGCCTTTTTGGGAAGTAGGTGGCATTATTTTGTGTTCATATCCTGGAGGTCGAACAGGAGATGTTGCGGTACGTGTAAGGTCTAAGTTGCCTGCAGAACCCAATGTTTCTTTCTTTTTTTTTCTTAGGCTGAGAGGGACAGCGACACACTTTGCCCTGGAAAGCGCACGAGGGGGACAGGTGAACTATTTCCAAGCGCAAGCGCGTGTAAAGGCAGCCTCCGCAAAGGACTGGCCGCGGGGCGTCCTCCGCGAGAGCGCACATTTCTCCGCGCATGGTTGTACGCTGCCTAATACCGCCGCAGAAAGAAGCGCGTAAGAAAGAAAAGGCGCAAGCAGAAAGAAGCCCGAAAGAAGGAAGGGCGGCGTCGCCGTTGCTAGGCGACACCGGCTATACGGAGCATGCGCAGCGCGGGGGCCATCTGGGACATCCAGCAAGCCGCTTTGTGTAAACATTTTAATGGTTCAACCGGTATACTGTAGCAAGTAACCTCTATATTTAGGCAAAAGCGCTCAATACTGTATGCCTATACTAGAGGTTAAAGTGTTGTAACCTCTAGTTTAGATGCACGCCTACTTACCTTTTAATAGAAGTTACATTTGTAAATGTTAATGCTTAACTTATAGATTACAGGTGCACAAATCTGTGAGAATATACCCCTTTAATAAGCGTTACCGTGCTAAGAGTGTACGTATGGCTGAATGTCGGTAACGTTTAACTGAACCAGTTTTTTATTCGCTCGAAGATGCTTCGTTGCTTTTAGAATCCTCGCCTACAAAACGAGAAAACCCCTCATTTGCTCTATAAGGAAGGTGAGGCCTTGGGCTTCTGTCACTTTGTGTTTTTGATGCAGTACTGTCGGAGGTAATGTTTATTACGTGGCCAAATTCATTTGCCAATTTTTTCCGGTCGTAAGATCGGTAAATTGTCTGGGGGCCTATAGGCGCAGAGAGTCGCGCTAACACGAGCGCTGGTGATTGTGTGTTTATGGCTCATTAAACTGGTTCCATTTGAGCTCTCCAGAGCACTCTCAGAGGGCGATGTGTACTCGAAATAGAGCGCTTGGAAAACAATCGCCCGGTCGATTGTCAGCGCTCCACCTCAGAACTGTCGGTGAGGCTCCCACTTTCCACCGAGGAGCACCTGGGAGCATGACCAAGATTCTACAGACACCCGACAACGTGGCTAGGGTGGCTTCAATGGCAAGGTGGGAAAAGCGCGGCACGTTGCTCGACAGACAGGGTCCCTCCGGGCGCCGCTGCTGTTAGGGCCGTGCCGCCATCGCAGATTCCCCGTAAGATAACGCGGCGGAGCCACGTGAATGCTACTGCGTTGTTTTAACAGAGGCGCTGTTTAAGCTTTTAGTTCCGCCGTGGATCGCTACCAGAAAACTATGCCAACGCCTCGTGTTGCCTAGCAACGACCGGCAAGAGCACAGAACCACGTAACCTCCTCGCACCCCATGGCAAAGGGCGGAGTGGTGACGTCACAAGCGAGTAAAAGATCGCAACAGTCGGCGCGGTGACACCTCTCGCCTCCGCTACTCCGTGCGTACCTGTTGCTGCCATGGGAAGACCGAAGAAAGTCCAGAAGCCAGAGGAAGAAGCGGCTTACCAGGAAGAGCGCCGTACTGCCAAGCGAGAAGCGATGCGTCGGCGCTGAGCTCATGCGGGACACCATGCCAAGCTGCGGCTGAGAAGAGGCGACGCCGAGTCGAGGATCGCGAGCTTCAATCCAGGGAACGCGAGAGTCGGCGCCTGAACGCTCGACGTCGCCGGAAAAGCAATCCTGGTCTGCGACTGCTTGAAAGCTTCCAGCGTCAAGGCCGCCGAGACAATGTAACAAAACATTGCGTAACCTTGAAATACCTATAGAAAGCACTTAGGCAAGGCACGTCAAAGCTAGGCGATCAAAAGCTCCACTGTTGACTCCAGCTTTGCACCACTAATGCAAGCTGCGCATAATTTTTTTTCTTTACCGTTTGCGTGGTTATTCTTTTACGCAGCTCATGCATTTTTGAGCTGTGGTGAAGATGCCCTATGATACAAAAGAAGAAATTGAGAGCTGGTGCTTCGTTCCTGTCTAGAAATGGTACAGGTCGGCCACCGAACTAGTATAATTATTCTGAATACGGGTGTGCAGAGACGTGTTTCAAAAGTTAGCTTGTGCAAAACCTAGAGTTGACAGACAACCTCAGACAAATCAGCCAAGTCAATTCGTAGCGAGCTGTATGTGGCATGGAAGCAGATTCTGTGCTTCAATTCTGAACGATGTAAGACAGCTTGCCTCATCACCAAAGGCAATGTGCTCCCAAATCTGCCCGTGGATGCCTCTCTGCTGTGAGGTCTTGGTTGACTCCTTTATGCATCGCATAACATGTAAGACTTGATTCAGATGCTTGAGCAAAAGCTAACGCATTTTTTTTACCACAGCTTGCCTCCACGCAGGGTCTGTCGCAGGCATGTGGCGAAAGATTGGGAATGCATCATATGCATAGGTTGGCTGCATTGAGCATGCCGTTACACTAACGTGATTGGTTGTGCGATTATGTTCCCTAACAGGGGTTCATTTCTTTTTGAAGATAGTCAACTAAAAGGAGGACGAAGGAAACCGAAGCAGGTTTAGCCCTTTCTTTGGTAGTTTGCTTCTTACTCCAAAGGTCATATAAACTTGTTTCGTGTATGAAGAGTCAGCATGATTTCAATAATTAATTTTTTCTTTGTGCGCACAGAATGTATTCACCATTTTTAGATCAGCAGCCGATGCTTCTTACAGGGTCTGAATAAAGGCTTTGGCAAAGTAGCAGGCAAGTTTCCTACAATAGGTACAATCACGAAAAAATTGTTTGAATTAGTTGCAGTGATAGATAATAATAAGGGAAAAACAGCAAGACACTTGACTACACTGGAATTAAAATTAATACGAAGATGCTATTGGGGAAATTTTCGAATAGAGCGTCGGGAATAAAATGTTTTGCTTAAGAAAAAGTTTGGTTAGTAAATTTCTCTATATCTGTAACTGCAATGCATGAAGCTAATATATAATTTTATTTGCATATTTGATAAGGTTTTATTTTTGAGCGGAATGTGCTGCCGCTTACACACCAAAAAGACAAACGATATATTCGACTCTTGGCTAAGCGTGTTACATAGCAATCGAGGCGGAATGTAATCAAAGTTTCGCGTTCTGACCTAACAGCGCTTGAAAGGCGGATCTGAAGAACAGGATCTAAGGTGATCTGAATGAACATGCAGCTCTCTGACACTCTCTCCTCTAAATCGTGTGCACTTCTGCGGCGTCGAACCGCGTCGTCAAATCCAGCTTCTCGTCGGTGCGCACCACCTCTCACTCCCGTCTCGACAAGTACACTTTCGCGGACATCGGAGCACAAGCTCCCCGATTAGAGTACGTCATATGTTAGTGCACGTGCTCAAGACAAAAAAGAGACGCTTAAATATGCTCAAAAATGGTGCGCGCAAGGTACCGCGATTCCTGGGGCGGGGGCAGCGCCACGCAGTAGGCCGCCTGCTCCAGTCAGATGGATGGATGGTGTGAGCGCCCCCTTCAGAAAGCGGTGGTGGGTTGTGCCACCAAGCTCTTCCTGTTACACTGCCTAATGTCCTAACTAGGTTAAAAAAGAAGAAAAACAAACAAAACGCCATGAATTCCCATAACCAAAGTTTCTGACCCCCTATGGTGAAATTTGATTTTGTACAAAGTACCAGTCCGTCCGAACATTAGAACGTTATCTAGTGAGGCGAGTGTAGCAGTTTTATTGGAGGAATTAGTAAATGGGATATAGTAGGGCTCAGTGAGGTTAGGAGGACAAAAAAAGCATATACAGTGCTAAAAATCGGACATGTCCTGTGCTACCGGGGCTTAGCGGAGAGACGAGAACTAGGAGTCCGATTCCTGATTAATGAGGATATAGCTGGTAATATACAGGAATTCTATAGCATTAACGAGTGGGTGGCAGGTCTTCTTGTGAAACTTAACAAGAGGTACAAATTGAAGGCCGTACAGGTCTACGCCCCTACATCCACTCATGATGACCAGGAAGTCGAAAGGTTCTATGAAGACATGGAATCGGCGATGGGTAAAGCCAAAATAAGATACACTGTACTGATGCGCGACTTCAATGCCAGGGTAGGCAAGAAGCAGGCTGGAGACAAGTCAGTGGGGGAATATGGCATAGGCTCTAGGAATAGCAGGGGAGAGTTATTAGCAGAGTTTGCAGAACAGAATATTATGCGGATAAAGAATACCTTCTTCCGCAAGCGGGATAGCCAAAAGTGGACGTGGAGGATTCCGAATGGTCAGACTAGAAATGAAATAGATTTCATACTCTGCGCTAACCCTAGCTTCATACAAGATGTGGACGTGCTCCGCAAGGTGCGCTGCGGGGACCATAGGATGGTAAGAACTCGAATTAGCCTAGACATGAGGAGGGAACGGAAGAAACTGGTACATAAGAAGCCGATCAATGAGCTAGCGCTAAGAGGGAAAATAGAGGAATTCCAGATCAAGCTACAGAACAGGTATTCCGCTTTAACTCAGGAAGAGGACCTTAGTGTTGAAGCAATGAACGACAACCTTGTGGGCATCATTAAGGAGTGTGCAATGGAAGTCGGTGGTAACTCCGTTAGACAGGATACCAGTAAACTATCGCAGGAGACGAAATATCTGACCAAAAAACGCCAATGTATGAAAGCCTCTAACCCTACAGCTAGAAAACAACTGGCAGAACTTTCGAAGTTAATCAACAAGTTTGAGACAGCTGACATAAAGGACTATAATATGGATAGGATTGAACATGCTCTCAGAAACGGAGGAAGCCTAAAAGCACTGGAGAAGAAACTAGGAATAGGGAAGAACATGATGTGTGCGTTAAGAGACAAAGCCGGCACTATCATTACTAATATGGATGACATAGTTCAATTGGCTGAGGAGTTCTATAGAGATTTCTACAGTACCAGTAGCACCCACGACGATAATGTGAGTGAGAATAGTCTAGAGGAATTTGAAATCCCAAAAGTAATGCCGGAAGAAGTAAAGAAGGTTTTGGGAGCTATACAAAGGGGTAAGGCAGCTGGGGAGGATCAGGTAACCGCAGATTTGTTGAAGGATGGTGGCCACATTGTTCTAGAAAAACTGGCCACCCTGTATACACAATGCCTCATGACCTCGAGCGTACCGGAATCTTGGAATAACGCTAACATATTCGTAATTCATAGGAAAAGGCACGCCAAAGACTTTAAAAATTTATCGACCGATCAGCTTACTGTCCATTGCCTACAAAGTATTTGCTAAGGTAATCGCAAATAGAATCAGGAACACCTTAGACCTCTGTCAACCAAAGGACCAGGCATGATTCGGTAAAGGCTACTCAACAATAGACCATATTCACTCTATCAATCAGGTGATAGAGAAATGTGCGGAATATAAGCAACCCTTATACAAAGCTTTCATTGATTACGAAAAAGCGTTTGATTCTGTCGAAGCCTCACCAGTCATGGAGGCACTACGGATAATGTGTAGATGAGCCATATGTAAAAATACTGAAAGATATCTATAGCGGCTCCACAGCAACCTTAGTCCTCCATAAAGAAAGCAACAAAATCCCAATAAAGGAGGCGTCAGGCAGAGAGATAAGATCTCTCCAATGCTATTCACAGCGTGTTTACAGGAGGTATTCAGAGACCTGGAGTGGGATATAAGCTTACTGGTTACCGAGTTGATTCCTTCAATAAAAGTAGCCTTTTCGTTTCCGTTCGTCTCACGTTACATTCGAGGCTTTATTTATTTTTGTTTATTTCGGAGATTGAAAAGTTGACCCTCGCGTTGTAATCCCGTTACATTGGAGTAAATACGGTAAGTGACGTACCCGTGGCTGTTTTCCCTGCAGGTGACGACGTTGGCCAGTGTGCCGACGCGGCTGCACTACTACATCTCGGACATGGAGCGCACAGGCACGCGCCTGCCCTCTGTGCGCAAGCTGAACGTGGGCGGAACGGTGCTGACGCGCTCGCTGGCCGACCGGCTGCGGGCCGCCTTCCCGGGACTTCGCTGCCTTCGCAACCTGTACGGCATGTCCGAGTCTTGCAGCGTGCTCTGCTCGCCGCCCACCGACGAGCTGGGCGCAGCGAACATTGGCTTCCCGGCGCCGATGGTCGAGCTCAAGGTTAGGCAATGTCTGCATATCTAGCATGCGGCAGAGGTTCTGCTTTAGCCTTTATACAACTTTAAAAAATCGCGTGTCGATTAAAGCACAGTTCTACCTATAGTGCTAGATAAACGAAGCGGCTCGTAAAACCTACACTGGAAACCAAAACGTATGATTGAAGAAATAGCAAATATTTTGGAACAAAACTTTTACCTAATTGCTATAACACGGATATTCGCATGCGAGAATGAAAGCCAGTAATTTGAGGAGACCCATCTAGGAAGAAATTGGCCAACTAGCACGAGTGTTGAGAGAATAGCGCAGAAGTGTCGGGATTAAACTATAACGTCGCACTTACTTTTACAGCGAAGCGAATTTTAATGCTTACCCTCCTTGGTTGCTTAGTGGTTGTGATGTTGGGCTCCTAAGCGCGAGGTCGCGGGATTGAATCCCGACCGCGGCGGCCACATTTCAATGGGGGCAAAATGCGAAAATACCCGTGTACTTAGAGTTACGTGCACGTTAAACAACGCCCGGTTGTCCAAATTTCCGGAGTCGCCCACTACAGAGTGCCTCCCAATAAGATCGTGGTTTTGGCACGTAAAACCCCATTATTTATTTATTTTATTCGTATTTTATTTACTGGAGGTTTCTCGATGGCGGTCTGCGCCGAAGAATAGTAATAATGATGTGGGTGACTGAAGTACATATCAAAGTAAGCGCGAAAACACGGGCACGAACCATTTCATTTTTCAACGCGAGACTGTTATAAGCAAGGCTCCTCCAAAAGTGCTCCCGTGTCAGTTCGTCACAGAAGTGGCATGGCTAGAAGAGCATGCCCCTTTTCTAGCGTCCCCGGGAGGCGGCGCGACATTGTCGCTCTCTCTTGCCGCAGCGTACAAGGTCGAATGAGACGAGCGGGCGCACGAGCACGAGCTTTGCAGTCAGGCGACAAACGACGACAAAATACTGCGGTGGCGCTGCAATTGAAGTAAATTGGCTTCGCGGTTGCCGCACTAGATGGACGTGCTTTACGGGGCTCCGTGGCGGCGACGAAATCATGTCTTTGTGCATGCTTTGAGCTTGCTTCTGTTTCTTTATGTGGTGATTTTTGCCTTTAAATAGTACTTGGTTGGTTTTCTTTTTCTTTCCTTTTTTTATCTCTCGTATTTCTGATGCGCGGGTGTGCTTCGTGTACATTTGGTTTTGCAGGATGGTTAGAGCGTCCTTTCATGCCACGTGCTCCAACACGTGCTGCCGGGTGGGACGTCAAGAGTTTGTAGTCTTTAAATGATAGCTTGGAAGTGGCAAGACAAATAGTTATTAGTGGTTTAATCTGCGTGTTTTGGTAGGAAAATGAGAACGTGGCCGCGTGGTTGAGCACGCGCGAGAGCGTGTCATACCTTCGGTCTCCGCGGCATTGATTGCTTTTGAAACAGTGGTGAGAGTTCCTTTGCGACATTTTGATGATTTCGATCCTGTGCATATCGGTTTTTGCTAAAAGGCACGCGCTCTGCATTGATATAATATAATAGTATTTGCATCAGTAGTAGCATTATTTTAGTATTGTAGTATTTGCAAAAACCCGTGCAAAACATGGCGAGAAAGACGGAAAAGCAAGCAGTGCGCGGGCGGTCCCTCAAGGCAGATGAGGAGACGGATGAGAATGCAGAGGCCATCGAATCAACCGGCACACAATGTGATGGCGATACTAGGCTGCAGAAAATGGAGGCTTTCCAGTAAGAGCTTCTGAAACAGGTGCAAGAGCTCAAAAATGAGCTAAACAGGCAGCGTGATGCACGGAAGGCAGTTGAAAAGAGACTTGAAGTAGCCGAGGAAATGCTGAACAGGATCCCCATTGTGAACCAGAATGTGCGTGAGAATGGAACGCATACCCCCGACGCGACAGGCAAGGGAGTGTCAGCAAAGCACATGGACTGCATGCAACGTGATGAAGGGTTAGCTGGAAAGAGCGGCGCCGACCTTAATGCCGCCACGCTGAAAAAGCAGGGAAAAGGACAAAGGGAAGCAGGGCGAGGTAGGAGAAAGTGAAAGGGTGATTATCGCCGGCGACTCAAACCTGGCTGCGTGCTCAAAAGCAATTGTAGAGAGGGTGAAAGGCGATAAAAGAGTGGCGGTAGGGACATTTCAAGGGCGGACACTGGGTTCGGTCATGGAGTGAGCAAAAGAAAAGGTCACGGAAAATGCCCACGTGTGCAACCTTGTCAAAGTAGCAGACGGGCTAAGTGACGTCCTAAACAAAAAAGGGCCAGGTCTAACCCAGCGCTTGGCGAAGGGAGTGGACGACTTGCGCGAGCTATCCCCTCAGGTGCAGATCGTGGTGTGCCCGGTGCCGGGGGTGCCTGTACGTGACAGTCACGTACAAAGAGCCGTAGTGGCTGCTAATGAGGCGATATTGAAAATCAGCCGAGAGAAAGGCTTCGAAGTTGTTGGAGTAAGCAGGGAAGTAAGAAGTTGTGGCTGTTTTAAACGGGACGGGATCCACTTCAATTAGAGTCTGGCACGAAAAGTGGGCTGGTGACTTGGTGGTCGCGCTGTCGCTTTTGTAGGGGGCCCGCGGGTGCTCAAGAGGCTAGAGCAGATAGTAATGAAGAAGGTACCCTAGGGGAACATCAGAAGAGCATCGCCGTCGATAACAGAAAAAGGAAGAAAGCAAGAAAAAGAGCTAGCCATGCAATAGGCTACATAAACATGCAGGGCGGCAGAAGAAAGGAAAAGTGGGCGGAGATTGAGGAGCAGTTACATAGAGAAGCAATAGAGGTTTATGCGGTTACAGAAACGCCCCTTAGAGACTCAGAAGAGCCGCCAGTTATTGAGAATTATGTTTGGAAAGAGTGCAACAGAACTAAGTCGGAAAGAAAGGGAGGGGGAGTCCGAATGCTCATTTACCAGGGAGCCAAATGGACAAGAGTAAATTCACAATGCCAAGAGCATCTTTGATTATCACGTACAATGAGTGGGAAAAAACTTGGCTGGCCGGTGCGTATTTGTGGACCGGAAATAATTGCGCAGAGAAAAATAAAGATTTAGTGGAATGCATAAGCGCGGATAATAAAGGTTTCCGGAATGGTGCTGAAATTATCCTATTAGGTGACATGAATACCCACATACAGGATTTAGGTGGCTGTACCGACAACAACGGGAAGTCAATGCTAGACCTTTGTGAGCAACATAACCTCGTTATCGTGAATACAGGGCCTGAGTATGAAGGACAGATCGCGTGGGAAGTGCGAAACCGGCAATCGACCATTGATTACTGCCTTATGAAGGAATAAATTAACGATAAGTTGAAAGAAATGGTTATGGATGAGGAAGTGTTTAGCAGCATAGGGAGTCACCATAAACGCATCATTTTGAAAATGGGATATGTAGTTGGGAAAGAGAGCAAGGAGAGCAAAATGGCGAGTCAAAATTTTAACTCTGAACAAATAGTAAATATCCTCACTAGAGTTGAGGAAGAACTTGGCAAATGGCCGAGTAAAGAGTGGGAATATGGTGAGCTTCTAAGTGTTATAACTACAGAAATACGGAAAAAAAAACATGTTCGTTGGAAAGGGAAAAAGAGACCGAAAAGCTGGTGGAACAAGGAGATACGAGAAGCGATCGCCGAACGACAGAAAGCATTTAGAGACCACAGGCAGGTAAAGAAGGCGCACTTGTCGCCGGATTGAGTAACCAGTAAATGGGAAATATACCGAGAGAGAAATCTATGGTTCAAATACTGGTGCAAGCAAAATTAAAAGGTAAAAGTGAACGTTGGTTGTCAAAAATACGTGAGAAAAAGAAGGCTGCACGTAGAATATTTTCGAACCACATAAATCTATTAGGCAGGAAGTCAACAACAATACAAGAACATATCCTAGACGAAGGTGAAACCAGACTGGAAGGAGAAGCAGCAATAAATTACATCCGAAAAATAACAGCCGAATCTTTCCAAGCCAATGACGAGTTTGTATTTGAAGACAAAAAGAGCATGAAAGAGACCCAAGTGGAAAAGGAGCTGGTGCTGACAAATTTAAACTGGAAGAAAGCGGAAGAGAAAATTCCTAAGCGCACAGCCACAGGGCTAAACGATGTTCCCGTTAGACTGATAAATGAACGAAGACCAAAAAGTAAGGAAGCTCTGGTGAAAGCAGTGGAAAAAACTTTTAAAGATAGACGAATACCAGACAGTTGGCGACAAAGTAGAATGAATTTAATTTTGAAGGTAATGGGGAGAAAGATAGAATTCACTCGCATAGACCATTGAACATAACAACGGTAACATACAGGGTAGCAATGCAGGAAAACAAATTAAAGCTTCAAGCATGGACAGAGAATAATGGCATTTTGGGATAACTTCAATATGGCTTCAGAATGGGTAGGCGCTTCAATGATAACTTATTTGTTCTTACTCAGTGTATTGAAATATCAAAAGTAGAAAGCATACCGTTATATGTGGCCTTTTTAGACATTACAGGAGCCTATGACGACGTAGACCGCAACATTATGTGAGATATTCTTGAAGGGGAAGGCTTAGGAGACGATTGTCTACCTTGTCTAGATTTATCTAGATTGTCTAGATTTATCTATAAAATACCGCTTGCGTTGAATGGGAAGGGATGAGGAACGAATAGAAAGTTCATATCAACAAGGGACTGAGGCAGGAGTGCCCTTTATCCCCACTGCTGTTTGTGATGTACGTTGTGAGGATGGAGAGGGCGCTAGAAGGAAGTAATATCGGGTTTAATCTCTCATACAAACAGGCGGGTACAGTAATAGAGCAGCAGCTCCCAGGTTTATCTTATGCGGACGACATTGTGTTGCTAGCTAACAAGCAAAGTGATCTGCAACGTCTGTCTAATATCTGTGGGCAGGAAGGCAACAATTTAGGTTTGAAATTTAGCGTTAGAAAATCAGGTGTTATGGCATTCAATGAAAGGTTGAGATGTAGCGCCAGGGAATGCCTCAAGTAACAGAATATAAATATCTTGGTATATGGATAAACGAAGGCAATAGATATATGGAAACACAGGAAAATACAATAACAGTGAAGGGGAAGAGAAATGCAGCCATAATGAAGTACAGAGCGCTATGGGGATACAATAGGTACGAGCTCCTCCGAGGTATGTTGAAAAGTGTAATGGTTCCAGGACTTACTTTTGGAAATGTGGTTGTTTGTTTTCAATCAGGAATACAATGAGGATTCGACGGGAACCAAATGTCAGTGGGTCGCCTCGCATTGGGCGCTCACGGGAAGACTACAAATGAAGCTGTGCAGGGTGATATGGGCTGGACTAGTTTTGAAGTGAGGGGTGCTCGCAGTAAAATTGAGTGTAAAGAACGGCTGAGGAATATAGAAGTAAATGGGCTGGGAGAGTGTTCAGGTATCTGTACAGGAAAAACATTGATAAACGAAATCAGGAAAGAAACAATTTAGGATAACTCAAAGAGGAGCTCATTACTTTTCGAAGTGAGATCGGGATGCCTTAGAACACGCACCTACAAAGCCAGATATAAGAAGGAAGAAGAAGCATGTTCTTGCTGCGGTCAAGCTAGGGAAACGATGGAGCATGTTTTATTAGTATGTGAAGACGTCTTGGCAGTGGTCGATTTAGGCACCACTGGCCTCCTTGAAGCCCTTCCGTTCAGCAGGAGCAGTGGAAAAATAAACATGTCCTCAATATGCCTTAGTAAGAGGAAATTGGAGGATTGGTGGAAGAAGAGTGGGGAAACGACAAAAAACGGAGACGTACAAAAGCACAGTTCGAAATAGGGGATCAGAAAATTTGGGTGTGGTAGTTCAGAGTGCTTTTTTTCATTTTTCATTGTTTAACCTAGGTAGGACATTAGGCAGTATGATAGCAAGAGCTTGGTGGCGCAACCCATCGGCCCGTTCCAAAGAGCACTCTCATAACATCCATCCATCCATCCATCCATCCATCCATCCATCCATCCATCCATCCATCCATCCATCCATCCATCCATCCATCCATCCATCCATCCATCCATCCATCCATCCATCCATTGGGCCGCACCAAGGTCGCGCTGTTGGAAACTGCTGGCGATTCTCTTCGGTGGGGCCGGGCCGCTCATACTGCTTCGCGTGCTGCCATTTACCATCAGACCGCTCAAATTATGTTCCTAATTACACGTGAGGTGTACTTGCGTCTTAAAAATACATTCATTTCTTTGAATCTTTTTTATGCCCCGCTGTGAATGCGGGTGCATTGCGGCCACAGTGTTGGCTTTCGTTCTGCTATGTCATTGTAGTTGCCTTGGGGTAAAATTATTTTGCTTGTTCTACAAGAGTGCGGACAAGCAAACATCGGCTCCCGATATCATCAATGATTTCACGAGGTTATTCAGCCCAAATCGATGTGAATTGCGCACCAACGAAGGCAGCAAGTTACACGGATTCCGTGGATACTGGATTTCTTTCGGTGGGTGGACCCTTTCTCAACATTTTCTGCGTTGGAATTTTCAACCTCGGCGTGCAAAGGCAGGTAGGCCTAGGGCGACCAACGCAAGTCACTCACTACCGACATGGAAATCGTCCCCGGTGAGACGATATCGCCGGAAGACGCGAATGAACCGGGCTGGATCGCGGCATATAACTGCAAACCACGCAAGGGCAAGGCCAGTCAACCCCAAGGAGCAAGTTCGTCATGTACACGTGGCAGACGAAGGGACGGCGATCGCACCGCCGGACCGAACAGCGCATACCAGCGCCTCGTCGCCACCTCGAGACTCCCTCAGCTACCGAGGGACACGTTCCGTATCGTAAGGCCCCGAGACGGTCTCAACGTGGCCAAATCGACACCAGTGCAGGTTGAGCAAGCCCTGGCAATGGCGGCAGCCCTGGCTCCTCAAGACCTCACGGAAGACTCCATATGCCCCAACGTTACTCAGAATATCTTCATCATCTGCACCCCCAGCGAACGTAACGCAACAGCATACGCCACGGTGCAACAGATTCGCATGAAAGACTCTACGTATCGGGTCGCGGTATACCCGGCCCCACCCGATAATACCTGCAAAGGCGTAGTCCGAGGCATTGACCTCGAGCTCAACGACTCCCAACTCCGAGAACTGATCGTCACGAAGCGCAACCCCAACGCCTTGGAGGTGAAGAGAATCAAGAACACCACAGCCGTGACAATCCTTTTCCAAGGAATGCGAGTACCAAGTTACATCTACTGCGGAGCAAGCATTGTTCGATGCACGCTCTTTCGCAGGCACACGGAAATTTGCTACAACTGTGGCAACATCGGTCACCGCGCGGATGTCTGTCCTAACCCCAGCACCACGTGGTGCCGTAAGTGTGGCCTCAAAACACCACTAGAAGATCACCAGTGTACTCCTCACTGCACTCTGTGTGGTGGACCACACCCCACCGCCGACAAGGACTGCAAACGCAAGTTTCAGGTCCCTTACATCGTGCGACAGAGACGCCGCCGCAGACGCAACCAACGCGGCCGCAACCGCTCCCGAGGACCGAGTGGCGCCAGTCACCGCGATTCGAGCGCCACCTCGGGAATTCCCGTAGCGACCACAAGGAGTCGCTCAGTCACGCCGACACCCGAGCGCCGCAGCGCCCTCCGCAGCAGCCGCTCCCGCTCCAGGGGACGACGCAACAGCCGCTCCCGCTTCAGGGGGCGCCCTACATCCGGCCACACCGAACTGACGTGGGCCGACCGAGTGCGAGGGAAACACCACCAGCAGCAGCAACAGGACGCCTCATCTATGAAACAGGTAACGCGGTCTTCATTGCCCGAGCATGAGAGCGAGATAGTCACAGCCCTACGACAGGAACTAGCGGGTCTCCGAGCGACCATACAAGTGCTTACAGCGCAGCTTAATGACGCGAAACAGGAGATTCAAAACCTTAAATCTCCCAAACAAGCACCACCCCAGGAGACAAATGTAAAAGTAAGCACAGCGAAACGCAAACCACCTCCGCTCCCAGAGACGGAAGAAGAGTGTAATGTACCGCAAGACACCCTAGATGAAATTCTGCGCCTCACGCGAGAGAACCTACAAAGCATTCGTACCCTAGCAAATCGTGTAGAGGTTGTCGAAAACAAAGTCGCCATAAAAATTAAAAACAAAGCTAGCCAGCCACAACAAATGGACACGACTACGCAGCCTTCGGCGCCAATAAATTCCTCACAAAACCATCATGGCTAACACGACACGGGATACTTTAGAAATTTGGCAGCGGAATTGCGCTAGCTACGCGAAACGCAAATCCTCGCTGCAACAGTACCTCAAAATTCAACCCCAAAGACCGCACGTAATACTATTACAGGAAACCCTATGCGAAACCCTCACGCTCTCAGGGTACTGCTCCGTCTCAAAAAGAGAAGGGGACGCCAGGAGAGGCATCGCCACGCTCGTTAGTAGAAAGCTCGCGCACATCGTTCACGACGTCCCACCAAAAAACAGTCGCATCGAGGCGATCCTAATCGAGCTCGTCCCTAACCGATTCTTAAAACAAAGTGTTTTTGTACTAAACGTCTATAGTTCCCCCGCGCACTACAACCAATCCTTCCACGCGATCCTCACTAAAGCCACGTCATTGGCACGAAACTTACCGCTCATAATAGCAGGTGATTTCAACGCCCCCCACACGTCGTGGGGTTACCCCATAATCAAGCCTAGCGGCAACAACCTCTCGCGCGCAATAGACGACCTGTCCCTCACCCTGGTGACGGACCACAGCTTCCCCACCAGATTGGGTACGTCGACGCAGCGCGATACTACGCCAGACCTCACGTTACTCCGAAATGTTGCAAACTACACATGGACGAACACGCAAGAGAACCTGGGCAGCGATCATTTCGTCATACGCACAGAAATACCGAACACGACGGCCCCACCCCGATCGTTCACCCTCACAGACTGGGATACCTTCCGTAAGTTACGGAAGGAAGATACGAATACGTATGACTCCTTCGCGGAACTCCTCTCTGCGATAAAGGGCGACGTTACCAGAGCCACGAAAACCATAGAGACGGAACTGGAAGTCCCAAGGGTTGACCCTCACCTCGCACACTTACTCGAGGCCAAGGCTTCGATACTTGCGCGATGGAGAAAGCAGCGTCTCAACAGACGCCTGCGCAAACGCATCGCGATCCTCAACCGAGGCATAGACGAATACTGTACGGAGCTCACAAGACTCCAATGGCACGAACTCTGTTCGGCAGTAGACGGCCGCATGCGGACAGGAGGTAAGTGGAACCTCCTGAAACGCATGTTAGATGACAGCCAAAGGAAGGATAATCAAAGTCACGCGCTAGACCGACTTCTACACTCACATAAAGGGAAAGGGGGAACGGAAGAGTCCTTCTTGGAAGAAATTGCCAAACGGTATCTTCCGCTAGGCGTCGCTCACCCCAATGATTACCCGATCATAAAGTGCGAAACCACTCCCGAACTAGACGCTGCCTTCACGGAAGCAGAAGTCCGAGAGGCGCTACACAATCTAAACAGCAGGTCTGCTTCAGGACCCGACAGTGTAACCAACCGACTGTTGCGTAACCTAGACAACCAAGCCGTTACATTACTGACGACACACGATCAAACACTTAACCGCCAAAACCGAAAACATGATCAGACTCATCCACAGAGTCTCGGGGCGCAGGAAGGGTCTCCGCGAAGATAACCTTCTGCGCGTATACCACGCGTTCCTTATGAGTCACATTAATTACGTCGCCTCTGCCCACAACTGGACGCAACTAGAAAAGACGAAGCTAAACACACTCATGCGCAAAAGCATCAAACAGGTCTTGGGAATTCCACAAAGAGCAAGTACAGCAAAGGTTGACCAGCTAGGTATGCACAACAACATCGACGAAGTGATCGAGGCTCAGACTATGGCGCAAATACTCCGCCTATCCTCGTCCAAAGCCGGTAGGCTAATCCTAAATGACGCCAATGTCTCCCCGTCTCGCTATCTCGAGCACGCGGTTACCCTACCGAGCGAAATTAGAGACAAATACAAAGTCTCACCGTTTCCCAGAAACGTCCACCCACAACACAACGTGGGTAGGCGCCGGGCCCGCGCCCGCACGATTCTCGAACGCATCGACGCGGATCGTGAAGCCACCGCATTTGTGGACGCGGCCCAGTACGGCAGCACATCCACTTTCGCAATAGCGGTCGTGGACGGCAACGGAACGCTACGATCATCCGCATCGGTTAAAACGAGCACCAGCGCTAAAGCGGAACAAATAGCCGTAGCCATCGCCATGGCAGACCCCACATTTACCTATGTCTTCACGGACTCGCGTGCCGCAATTCGGGCCTACGAATGCGGCAGCGTATCTAAAGAAGCAGCGCGTATACTACTAGCGAGCTCAAAAGAGAGCAAACGGTGCCTCTCCTGGTTCCCCGCTCACATGGGGAAAGACATTCACCCGCAAAAAGCTAACCTCAATGAAACGGCCCACGACCGTGCGCGAGAACTTGCCAGCCGCGACGGTCCCACGGCCTACGAGGGGCTCGACATTCAGTTTAATGACCCGCTGCTCACTTACCAAGAGATCACCTCCCACTATCGGAAAGGCAGAACCAAATTCCCGCTCCCACACGCCAAACTCGAACGCGCGCAGGTGGCCGCGTTTCGAATGCTACAAACGGACTCGTATCCGTCACGAGGCCTTCTAAGTCACTATAACTCAGAAATCCCGGCAAATTGCCCAGACTGCCCAGAACTTTATTGCTCACTCTCGCGCATGCTATGGCAATGTACCGCGTTACCAAAGGGCCCTCTCTCCAGTGAGCCCGAATGGGAAGAAGCCCTCAAAAGCCCGGACCTCAAACTTCAACTCAAGGCCGTCCAGAGGGCCCAAGAACTGGCGGAGCATCACCACGTTCCCGTCCCGACTTGGGTGTCGCCTACGGTTTCTGCCGGAGGAGTTCCCCGCGTGGGATCTCCAACGGATTGAAACTCCTCAGGACTTCAATAAAGTTCTTGACTGACTGACTGACTTGCTCTAGAATCAGCATGTGTCTCCTGTGTATTCTTGTGTATATAGTTTTCCATGAGTACGCTTTGCGAAACGATATGACGAAAAAAGAACTGTAGGCTCGCGGCTTACTGCTTGACAAATATAACATATCTTATCGTAAAATAAGATAACTAACATAAATAACATAACATAAATGTAAGATATAACCCACCCAGCGCCCTGCTCCCGTGTTGTCGCATTCATTTAGAATTGAATTTTGGCATTATGCGTGCCAAAGCAATAATTTAAATATAAGGCGCAACGTATTCAGCGACTCGGGAATGATTTTCGCCACCTGGTCTTCTCTAACGTGCACCGAATGCTCTGTCAGCGGCAGTTTTTTGCACTTTGGCACCGCCGTAATGCTGCCGCCGCGGCGAGATTCGATCCTGCGCCCTTGGGCTTCGCAGCGCAACGCGCTCGCCGCCGCGGTGGGTCTTCTCAGATTGACGTGAAATGTACTCACAAAATAACAATGCATTCCGTTAATGTTTGCAACTTCCTCGCGTAATAGAACGCGGAATAATTGTTACGGTGTCCTTTATTAGGTGGCACATCGGGCGCCGGGAACTGTTTATCTAACAATTTTATACACTAATGTTTGGCCACTAAGCGATGTTAAATTTTCGGCAGCCCATGCTTAAAAACAAGAGAAGCCGGTGCGCTAGCTTTATTAATGGCAATAGTGGCTATGGCCTTTGGCTTCTAAATTACAACTTACGGCTTCAATCCAGGCCGTGGAATTCAATGGGGGCGAATAGGAAAAACGCTCGTGTGCCTATCTTTTTGTGGATATTAAAGAGCCTTCGGTGGCAAAACCACAAATGGAGTGGTTGTCTCATAGCCATATATCCTTGTTCCGACACGCAAAACCACAGAATTTGTTTATTAGGAAAAACAGATACGTGTTTTCTTCAGCTCGTTGCTAGGAGTGTAAACAAAGTGAGATTATTGTTGAGAGTGATTCCCCAGAAAAAAGTCGCCGTTTCTCCCAAAAGGCGAAGCATCGAGTGCTGCAGCAAATTAGTCGACAGCTTTGTGAACTAAGGATAGTAGTTTTATTGGCCTATAAGCTCGGAAACATTCTCTTACCAACTGAATTAAGAAGCATGGTGTCAGCGCGCACAAGCAGACATGAACACCTCAGACTCTATGAGCGCGGGCAGTGAAAACGCTGGCGTGAGCAAGCATGGCAGCAGTAGAGAGCGAAGTTACCTTACTGCGGTATATCGCTTCAACGCAAGAGCGGCGAGTACATAGCGCGCACACAAAGGTATGGGCCATCTGCAGATCCCTTTCAACATACGGTGCGCGCGACCACGTGTGGCCGTGCAATGTACGCACTTTTTTGGCGCAGCCACGCACCCCCCCCCCCCCTGCTGCCTCCCGCTCAACCTCCCCGCTTTCCTCCATATAGATAGTATGCACGTACGTCATTCAAGGATACTCCGCGACTTCCGGTTTACGGCGGCGGCATGTTGGGGAACCTATAGGCCTATGCGCGCGACTGTCGATAGGGTGGCTAGAATGGGGAGGTGTGAAGACCGGCCTCCGGAAGCTGCCCCAAAACGCGTTCGTGCCGCGTGACGGCGCTGCCGGCCGGGGCGCCGTTTAGGATGCCGTAGTTTGTCGCGCCGTCTGCATACCTCCGGGCTGGAAAATGATTTCGTAGCGCTTAGTTTTAGCCTTTGAATGCGTTAGAATCTGGCCAGACTTCTTTCTCTACATTGTAGATGCAGAGAGAATTTAATGTTTCGCTGCTCTCATTCCAGATGGAAACAGCGAGCACCGACTACGCAGCCGACACAGCAACGGTTTTTGCGACCACCTCTCGCCGAGATTAGCGCGCTTATTCTTTGCTGAAAGTATAGTTCATAGGAATCGCCGCGCAAGGCCAGCGCATTGGAATAACCTTGAATGTGTTGCCCGCACATAAGTCACATATCTGAGATTGTAACATTACTTTAAATGGAGGAAGCTCATGCAATATATCAGCATTGTGGTGAAGAAATTCTAGAAAGTACAAAGCGCTTGCGATTTAATACATGTTTATTGGAAATAACACAGTTATTGCATAACTGTGTTATTTACATTCCATTCATTACATTACATTACATTACATTCATTACATTTACATTATTCACCTTTTCACAAAACACAGGGCTTAACCTTCTTGGCTTTGTTGTGGATGACACACTGATTTAAGGCTTTGAGGAGAAAGTGAATACATGTTATACAATAAAACCTAGACACCGATCCTGTTAGATCAGCGGAATGCTTCCTGCAGCCAATGTGTCGCACATTGGCTTCTAGAAGCAACAATTTCTTGACAACTTTTGCGTGCACTCGCGTAGTGCTAAATGCACGAGTGAACCTGTCCTCGAGTGTCGGAATGATGTTGTATAGACAGACTGAGGGATACAGAGGACCCCCCCCCCCCCCCCGTGTCCCCATGCACCCCCAGACTGAAATGCATAAGCTTGCATACTTCATTATAATGATGGACTGCGCAGGAGTGGGGTGATCATTGGCTCCGCTGGACTGTCTCACAATACCAAATGAACGCTCCACGCAGTACTGACTCAGGCGGGAAGTCATCAAAAACCTGAACCGAGCCTTCTCAGTTAGATACGTCAAGAGGTGTTTAGTGGAATGTATGGTCACACGCAGACCTTCTGATGTGCCCTTGCTTAAGAAGCCGAGCCCTTTTGCATGGGCCTCCCACTGATCCAGAAATGCTAGCATGCTGTTAAGTCCAGTTTCTTGAGCACTGCCACGTCTGAAACACGAAAAGCATTTACCACCGGCACACGAAAATGAGCACAGTTGCTGCGGTCATACCTCAAAGCTTCAGCTGGAAATCGTGATGTCATGGCTTCAATTTCTTGAGCCATCACGTCAATGAACACCCTTGTTGGCTCCAGATTTGAGTACTGTTGCTCATTTCTTTCTTTGTTTAAGTCCATGGCGTGCACAACTGCCCTGTTGAAAATATTGAAGGCCAGATTTAATAGTATCTTTTCAAATTCACTAGAATATATATGTCAATATGTCAACTTGGGTGCAACTTTCAATGTCAAGGCACTGCTGTCGACCTTCTATGTCGTTGTAACATGTTCACGGGTTGTCAAGGCATAGCGACAGCAGCTCACACCGCCTACTTTGAAGAAAAACTTGGGAAAAGCGACAAAAACACAGCTTTACTACACAGACCACGACAGTTACTTTGCACTGCACCGTGGCCTACGAGACTGACAAGCTCACGGCGCCCCGCGCTAGCCACCCTACCCGCGCCCCCGACGGAAGCGCCAAATGTTCCCCCAGTGGGAGGAACGCGCAGCAGGGCCTCCCTAGGCAATGGGGAACCAGCGCTGGATAGGCGGCGCGTCGAAAAGAGTGCGTTGCACGCCGCCCTGGCGACGAAACGCGGCATATCCCAGCCGCTCGACCAGACGACACACACGTGCGCGTATGTTTCGTATAAATTCGTATGTTTCCGTTTTCGCGCCGGTACAAGTGGACAGTTTTCCTAAAGAAGCTAGTGCCATCAAGCGAAGAAATGACGAAAGAAGCTTTTTAAGCTTTATATATTTTTCACAGTGTGTCGCGGCGAGCACGTGTGTTTCTTTAATGGTTGCGCTGTGTGCCGTTTCCCTGCGTGCGGGGCAACCTGCCTCGCAAATCTAGCAGCTATTGCTCCGGTCGTGCTGCGCTGTGGTTTAGGAGTATAAGTTGGCCTGAAGACTTTCCATATTTCTGTGGCTAGACATGAAAAATTCTAATGTTACTTCGCCACAGCAGTCAATGGAGAAGAAAGCTTTATCGCATCAGCTGACTCGCGCAAGCAAGGATTTGAGTGCTCCGCTGCTGGATCCGTAACATCGTTGGCTACATTTAGCACTAATTACATAAATTTACCGGATGCATCTCAGCGCCGAGTCCTCATCCGCATGCGCATTTAAAAAAAACACATAGGCGGCTTAGTCACGCGTGCGCCGGCAGTATGAGCACACAACTCGTATTACAAGGCCGCTTCCCTCCTACGTAATTCTTGGCAATTAATGGATAATATTTACTTTTCGTATCGTTCGCTTCGTGCGCTGGCATTGGAAGGGGCTTAGCGGTGGTATTGCGAAGGAGTAATTGTTGGTACATTTGCCGGATGGTGCATGCTATTGCTCATTTTGTTTCCGACGAAATGCCGACTGCACATTCTGCTGTTTCGTACTAGCTGCCACGGCTGACCGTCTTCACTATCGAATAAACCAAGCACACACGCGAAATTCGATTTAGAAACCAGCCCGACGCCGCTTGACAGGGCGACAAGACAGAAACTTACTCCGCTTGCCTGACTGCTAGGGTCCAACGCCGCCTCCGTTCTTGTTCGTAGGGTTTAAATGGAAAGACGCAGAAGGATACATCCTCCCTCATCCTGACGTAGTTGCGGTAGTTTATACGTAACAGTATCGTCGGCGTATTTTTGTTTTCCTTCGACTTTCAGCGTACGCAATGCCACTACCAGTAGCAATTTTCGTCCGCGGGAGCGGCTGAATTGCGAACGTTCTGACCACCAGGGCGGCGCTGTAGGTGTTGTGAAAACTCCAGCGCTGGTTCCCCAAGGCGGCGGTGCCGCGGTCTTCGCACCTCCCAATTCTAGCCACCCTACTGTCGATAACGTTCCGCAAGATGGCGGAAGCTAGCGAAAGCAGACGACAGCAGCGGATGTGATGTCACGTGCATACTATGTATATGGCGCGCGAAATTGAGCCGCGATCGTCAGCTTCGCTCACGTGATTTCGCACGCACATACAGCATACGACACGTGGTTTGTCGCCCTTAAACTTTATACGATACATCACGGCGATAGTAAAAATACGCCTGGAGTGTGTATGTAATTGCTATCTCAATAAAACAGGTTACGCTAATTTTATATTTCAAACCTGCATGTAATGCCGTTCACAACTGTAGGGCTTTCCCAATGTTACGTCAGCAAAAATGAGCAGCTTTTATATATACACGGTTGATTTCGGGTATCTCGAGCATCACAATACAACGACAATAACAAAGCATTTAAAGGAACAGCATGCCTCGCATACATGTAGTGATATACGCCGATTTAATTGGGTTGTGGAAGGAGATATGTGTGCTAAAACATGCACCATTCAGTTTTAATGGGATGAAAACATGGTGAGGCTGCCCAGAATTCCTTTTTTTTCGCCTTAGTCGAGTTGGCAGATTTACAGGCCCAGCGCAACGGTGCTTTTATATTGATTGGCAGTTGGGGACGTACTATGCAGCAATTATCAACCCCCATGGAATAATTCGCTCAGGAACTGGTGCGCCTCGGCGCAACAGCCGCCACTCGCCAGCAACATTACCATTCGGAACAGTGCTCTCTTGCATCGGTCAATCGCCCTTAAGAATTCAAAGTCCTGTTATGCGTTGCATTCGAAAAGAAATGTATGTTCGATTGTATTTTATAGTGACTTCTGGAATCGAATGTGATTTGAATAGCAATTCAACGGCCCTCGGTGAGACTTGCATGTTTTGGGCTTCATTTCACCTGCTGGCACAATGAAGGAGATTGCTAGACCAGCCATGGTGATTACAATGGTTTTTACCTCTCAGTCTCCCCGATTCAGCTTGAGTACATGTAGGTAATATCATCTCAATAACACCGTTGCTCATATTAGAAGCGTCGAATCATCGCCGTGATTAATTCTCTAACAGCCCATTGAAAACTTGGGGCATGTTCCATCTAGAGTGTACTAGGATGGTAGCACACTCTAGTGCCATCCATTATGAGACTCCTGCCAAAGGTCGTCGGTTGAAACTTCCGTGCGCGCTGCCACGAACACGTACGGCACCACCATGGAGAAAGGTGTGCTGGCGGCGTGTTTGTTACTACAAACGCGCGTATTCCGGTAGCGATTTCTCACTTCTTCGAGGAATGCACCTAGTATCTTATAATTTTTCCAATATATATATATATATATATATATATATATATATATATATATATATATATATATATATATATATATATATATATATATATATATATATAATTTCTCAATCAGGTGATAGAGAAATGTGCGGAATGTAACCAACCCTTATATATAGCTTTCATTGATTACGAGAAGGCATTTGAGTCTGTCGAAACCTCAGTAGTCATGGAGGCATTACGGAATCAGGCTGTAGACGAGCCCTATGTAAACATACTGAAAGATATCTATAGCGGTTCCACAGCCACCGTAGTCCTCCATAAAGAAAACAACAAAATCCCAATAAAGAAAGCCGTCAGGCACGGAGATACGATCTCTCCAATGCTATTCACAGCGTGTTTACAGGAGGTATTCAGAGATCTGGATTGGGAAGAAATTGATATAAAAGTTACTGGAGAATACCTTAGTGTTCATATAGGAGGTTGGACAGGCCGCCAATGGAATATGAACCTGGCAACGTTTAACGCTAGAACGTTATCTAGTGAGGCGAGTCTAGCAGTGCTATTGGAGGAATTAGAGGGCACAAACTGGGATATAATAGGGCTCAGTGAAGTTAGGAGGCCAAAAGAAGCATATACAGTGCTAAAAAGCGGGCACGTCCTGTGCTACAGGGGCTTAGCGGAGAAAAGAGAACTAGGAGTCGGATTCCTGATTAATAAGAATATAGCTGGTAACATACAGGAATTCCATAGCATTAACGAGAGGGTGGCAGGTCTTGTTGTGAAACTCAATAAGAGGTACAAAATGAAGATTGTACAAGTCTACGCCCCTACATCCAGTCATGATGACCAGGAGGTCGAAAGCTTCTATGAAGACGTGGAATCGGCGATGGGTAGAGTGAAAACTAAATACACTATACTAATGGGCGATTTTAATGCCAAGGTAGGCACGAAGCAGGCTGGAGACAAGGCAGTGGGGGAATATGGCATAGGCGCTAGGAATAGCAAGGGAGAGCCATTAGTAGAGTTTGCGGAACAGAATAATATGAGGATAGTGAATAGCTTCTTCCGCAAGCGGGATAGCCGAAAGTGGACGTGGAGGAGCCCGAACGGTGAGACTAGAAATGAAATAGATTTCATACTCTGCGCTAACCCTGGCATCATACAAGATGTGGACGTGCTCGGCAAAGTGCGCTGCAGTGAGCACAGGATGGTAAGAACTCGAATTAGCCTAGACCTGAGGAAGGAACGGAAGAAACTAGTACATAAGAAGCCGATTCATGAGTTAGCGGTAAGAGGGAAAATAGAAGAATTCCAGATCAAGCTACAGAACAGGTATTCGGCTTTAACTCAGGAAGAGGACCTTAGTGTTGAAACAATGAACGACAATCTTGTGGGCATCATTAAGGAGTGTGCAATGGAAGTTAAAAAAAATTACCGACGATTACGTTACTTCCTAATGCGAAATTTGAGCGCAGCAAATAAGCTGTTTCACCTTTTCGATAGATTGAGGCAAAGAAATCGAGAAACACATGTATACGCTATCACAGAATTTTTTTTTCACACGTATCCCTTTAACAAAGACTCCACCAACAGTTCTTGACAGTCATGAAGGAAGCTTTGTGGTCGGAGAAATAGACTGATATATGTTCGACTTGGTACACCAATGCTTGATTCTCAAAGACGAGATCTATACAAGTGCCTCGCGAGGTTGTCACAGCCGTGGGACGCGTTACGAGCGAGAGGAACGGGATGTTCTCCCGCATAAGTGTTAGGAAATTGCTGTTTGTCTTTATGTCAACATTAAAGTCCCCCACTACTAACATCGGTGTGGATCGATGGACGGTTAATGCGAGTTGCAGGAAGTGCACGACGTCTTTCGTGAGTGCGGTAGCGGACTCACGAAAGCGGTATCAGTCGGTCGCTGCTAGCGCTGGGGGGATGAAAGGGGGGCGGAGCTGGTTACGAGGCCGACGACAACGCCGACGCGAAACCCAGGAACGGACGCCAAAGAGCCATTTGTGTAGCCAGCCCTCCTCCACAGTCTCTCCTCCTCCCTTCCATCATCCTCCCTCGCCCGGAGAGCCGACAGCGCGCATGCGCGGCGGCGGAGCAGCTTCGTCGGCGACCTGGTTACGAGGCCGACGACAACGCCGACGCGAAACCCAGGAACGGACGCCAAAGAGCTGCGCTCTAAAAAAATTAAATTATGGTGTTTTACGTGCCAAAACCATTTTCTGATTGTGAGGCACGCCGTAGTGAGGGACTCCGGAAATTTAGACCACCTGGGGTTCTTTAACGTGCACCTAAATCTAAGTACACGGGTGTTTTCGTATTTCGCCCCCACCGAAATGCGGCCACCGAGGCCGGGATTCGATCCCGCGACCTCGTGCTCAGCAGCCCAACACCATAGCCATTGAGCAACCACGGCGGGTTAGCAATGGAAGTCGGTGGTAACTCCATTAGGCAGGATACCAGCAAACTATCGCAGGAGACAAAAGATCTGATCAAGAAACGCCAATGTATGAAGGCCTCTAACCCTACAGCTAGAATAAAGCTGGCAGAACTTTCGAAGTTCATAAACAAGCGTAAGACAGCTGACATAAGGAAGTATAATATGGATAGAATTGACCATGCTCTCAGGAACGGAGGAAGCCTAAAAACAGTGTAAAATACACTAGGAATTGGCAAGAATCAGATGTATGCCTTAAGAGACAAAACCGGCAATATCATTACTAATATGGATGAGATAGTTCAAGTGGCTGAGGAGTTTTATAGAGATTTATACAGTACCAGTGGCACCCACGATGATAATGGAAGGGAAAATAATCTAGAGGAATTCGAAATCCCAAAGGTAAAGCCGGAAGAAGTAAAGAAAGCCTTGGGAGATATGCAAAGAGGGAAGGCAGCTGGGGAGGATCAGATAACAGCAGATTTGTTGATGGATGGTGGACAGATTGTTCTAGAGAAATTGGCCACCCTGTATACGCAATGCCTCATGACCTCGATCGTACGTACCGGAATCTTGGAAGAACGCTAACACAATATTAATTCGTAAGAAAGGAGACGCCAAAGACTTGAAAAATTATAGACCGATCAGCTTACTGTCCGTTGCCTACAAACTATTTACTAAGGTAATCGCAAATACGAGGGCCGTTTTTTTTCAACCTCTGATAGGCTATATATAAAAGACAAGTTCATCTAAAACAATAATTTTATTAACAAAAGATTAGTACAGTTACGCTTACTTTTCGACATAATCACCGAAGAGATTGAGGCATTTGTCATATCTGTGGACAAGCTTTGCAATACCCTCTTCACAAAAGGTTGCCGCCAATGAATTCAAGTAGTCCTTGACGTTGGTTTGAAGGTCACCATTGGTTTGAAAGCGCTTCCCACCAAGCCACGTCTTCAGTCCAGGAAAAAGATGAAAGTCACAGGGTGCTAAGTCTGGACTGTATGGCGGATGATCGAAAATGTCCGATCCAAAATGTTCGAGAATCCGTTGAGTTGCTCCAGCAGTGTGTGGACGGGCATTGTCATGGATCAGAACAACTCCAGCGGTCAGCTTTCCTCTTCGTTTGTTCTGAATGGCTCTACGCAAACGTCGTAATGTTTCACAATAAACAGCTGCAGTGATTGTGGTTCCGGGCTCCATAAACTCCACAAGCAACACACCTTGTTGATCCCAAAACAGAGTAGCCATGGTCTTTCTGTTGTTGAAGGTTTTTTTGAATTTCTTTGGTTTGTTTGGTGAATTTGAATGCATCCATTGTTGTGATTGTCGTTTTGTTTCCGGTGTGTCGTATTGAATCCAGGTTTCATCCCCAGTCACGATTGATTTCAAAAGGTTGTCTCCTTCATCCTGATAACGCTCAAGGAACTCCAAAGCTGACGCCATTCGTCGAGTTTTGTGGCCGTCCGTCAACATTTTTGGGACCCAACGTGCACAAAGTTTTTTGTAGCGTAACCGTTCAGTAACAATAAAGTACAAAACAGACCTTGAAACTTCTGGAAATTCCGTAGATAAAGCAGTAATGGTGAATCTGCGGTTTTCTTTAACCATTCTGTCAACTCGTTGAACCAGGTCATCTGAAACGACAGATTTGCGTCCTTGGCCCCCTTCATCATGCACATCATTACGTCCATCTTTAAAATTTCGACACCATTCACGCACAACACCATCACTCATGAAGTTTTCCCCATACACTTGACTCATTCTCTGATGGATTTCTGCAGCACCATGGCCTTCAGCTTGTAGAAAACGAATACCACTTCGCAATTCACACTTGGCGGGAGCAACAATAATGGCAGCCATGTTTACGTGGCTGTAGCACAATGCCGACTGACGCCTGAATGTCAACAATGGCGGAGTGTGTAGTGCGAGAGCTGCGCAGTCGCCTACAGCGCATGTCCGCCTTCTGCTGCCCACGTAGCGTCTGCACGGAGCGATCGGAGGTTGAAAAAAAAACAGCCCTTAGAATCAGGAACACCTTAGACTTCTGTCAAGCAAAGGACCAGGCAGGATTCCGTAAAGGCTACTCAACAATAGATCATATGCACACTATCAATCGGGTGATAGAGAAATGTGCGGAATATAACCAACCTTTATATATAGCTTTTGTTGATTACGAGAAAGCGTTTGATTCTGTCGAAACCTCAGCATTCAAGGAGGCATTACGGAATCAGGGTGTAGACGAGCCGTATGGGAAAATACTGAAAGATATCTATAGCGGCTCCGCAGCCACCGTAGTCCTCCATAAATCAAACAACAACATCCCAATAAAGAAACGCGTCAGGCAGGGAGATACGATCTCTCCAATGCTATTCACAGCATGTTTACAGGAGGTATTTAGAGACCTGGATTGGGAAGAATTTGGGATAAAAGTTAATGTAGAATACCTTAGTAACTTGCGATTCGCTGATGATATTGCCTTGCTTAGTAACTCAGGGGACCAATTGCAATGCATGCTCACTGACCTGGAGAGGCAAAGCAGAAGAGTGGGTCTAAAAATTAATCTGCAGAAAACTAAAGTAATGTTTAACAGTCTCGGAAGAGAACAGCAATTTACAATAGGCAGCGAGGCACTGGAAGTGGTAAGGGAATACACCTACGTGGGGCAGGTAGTGACGGCGGATCCGGATCATGAGACGGAAATAATCAGAAGAATAAGAATGGGCTGGGGTGCGTTTGGCAGGCATTCTCAGATCATGAACAGCAGGTTGCCATTATCCCTCAAGAGAAAAGTATATAATAGCTGTGTCTTACCAGTACTCACCTACGGGGCAGAAACCTGGAGGCTTACGAAGAGAGTTCTACTCAAATTGAGGACGACGCAACGAGCTATGGAAAGAAGAATGATAGGTGTAACGTTAAGGGATAAGAAAAGAGCAGATTGGGTGAGGGAACAAACGCGAGTCAATGACATCTTAGTTGAAATCAAGAAAAAGAAATGGGCATGGGCAGGACATGTAATGAGGAGGGAAGATAACCGATGGTCTTTAAGGGTTAGGACTGGATCCCAAGGGAAGGAAAGCGTAGCAGGGGGAAGCAGAAAGTTAGGTGGGCGGATGAGATCAAGAAGTTTGCAGGGACGGCATGGCCACAATTAGTACATGACTGGGGTTGTTGGAGAAATATGGGAGAGGCCTTTGCCCTGCAGTGGGCGTAACCAGGCTGATGATGATGATGACCTTAGTAACTTGCGATTCGCTGATGATATTGCCTTGCTTAGTAACTCAGGGGACCAATCTGCAATGCATGCTCACTGACCTGGAGAGGCAAAGCAGAAGAGTGGCTCTAAAAATTAATCTGCAAAAACTAAAGTAATGCTTAACAGTCTCGGAAGAGAACAGCAATTTACAATAGGCAGCGAGGCACTGGAAGTCGTAAGGGAACACATCTACTTATTGCAGGTAGTGAGTGCGGATCCGGATCATGAGATGGAAATAATTAGAAGAATAAGAATGGGCTGGGGTGCGTTTGGCAGGCATTCTCAGATCATGAACAGCAGGTTGCCATTATCCCTCAAGAGAAAAGTGTATATTAACTGTGTCTTACCAGTGCTCACCTACGCGGCAGAAACCTGGAGGCTTACGAAAAGGGTTCTACTCAAATTGAGGACGACGCAACGAGCTATGGAAAGAAGAATGATAGGTGTTACGCTAAGCGATTAGAAAAGAGCAGATTGGGTGAGGCAACAAACGCGAGTTAATGACATCTTAGTTGAAATCAAGAAAAAGAAATGGGCATGGGCAGGACATGTAATGAGGAGGGAAGATAACCGATGGTCATTAAGGGTTACGGACTGGATTGCAAGGGAAGGGAAGCGTAGCAGCGGGCGGCAGAAAGTTAGGTGGGTGGATGAGATTAGGAAGTTTGCAGGAACGGCATGGCAACAATTAGTACATGACCGGGTTTGTTGGAGATATATGGGAGAGGCCTTTGCGCTGCAGTGGGCGTAACCAGGATGATGATGATGATGATGATATATTGTAACAGGCGTGTTCTTCTCAGCAGTATGGGCACGGCGTCTGGGGAAGGGTCACAAACACAAGGCCGCCACAGGCCGAAATACCGGCACAAACGAACGCGAGGTTCTTGCTCGGTGCTTGCACAGAACTGGCGCTGAAGGGCTCCTGTACAACACTCCCTCCATGGGTAGAAAGGAGGCGACCTGGCGATCTAGGCACGCGACAGCACGTGTGGCTAGTAGCACAGTATAAGCCGTGCGACATGAACTATTTCGCGTCCTCCGAAACGATTGTCGGTAGCTGTCTAGACCGGCTCGATGACATAGTTCACGGGCCACGTTTGCTCTAGGACCCTGGTATTTGGGCAAGAGCTTGGCAGAAAAGCCGAGAGTGGTGCATGGAAGCCATAGCCAAACCAGCGTTCTGGGGGAATAGTGGGCATAGATGCAAAGGCATCATGCCGAGATTTTTGACGACACTGGTCTTGCGTGGTAAACGAACGTGCCAGTTGACGGCATTCTTCTGCATAAGCAGCCGCTTCATAAATGAGTTTCGCTTCAGAAACGTCAGGTCGGTATGGCAGAATTGTGTCTACGCGGTATGAGAAGAAAGAAAGGTGAGAAACCAGTGGTAGCTTGGATGGCAGAGGTATAAGCGTAGGTTATCAGTGGAAGTACCCGGACCCGATTCGTGTGATCGTCGGACACGTACATCATGTACAGCATGACGGCAAGGGTACGATTTAAACGTTCCGTCATGCCGTTAGTTTGCGTGTGGTAGGCCGAGGCGTTGCGATTTACAATCTGAGATTCCTTTAGGAGGGCTTCGATGACGTTTGAGAGTAACACGCGGCCACGCTCGCTTAGCAATTCACGTGGGGGACCATGTCGCAGAATGACGTGATGAAGGTGGAAGAAAGCAACGTCTTTTGCGGTGACGGTTGGCAGCGTGGATGTTTCAGCATACCATCAACGGCGACAATGACCCACTGGTTGCCATCAGGAGTGTTCAGTAGGGGCCCGAAAAGATAGGCTCCAGCGTGGTCGAGTGGTCGGGCAGGGCAAGGCAATGGCAATGGCGTTGCGATGCAAGCCGCGCCAGCAGTATCATAGGCGAAGACGGGAGCACGTCCTGAATGTGCCAGCGTGGCCACATTGGAGGTCATCGCGGGAAACGCTGCAAATGTCCGAGAGCAGAAGATGAGGAATAACAAGGAGCTACCTGCGGCAGTCGGTTAAGTAATTGCGATGGTAGAACAAGACTCCGCGAACGGCAATGTGTGGAGCTTGACGACGAAGGGAGCGTGAGGGCCAGTAAGGCGAAGATTGAGATATATGGTCAAGCAGCCAAGCGATCCACACAGAGCACGTTCCGCGCTACGAGTCTTCGACGGACCTAGACTCTGCCCCCAACGCACGCTATTCTCAAGAAATGGTCGCGCTAGCACCCGCACCAGCCACATATGCAGTTGCAGCCAAAGCAGAACGCCGCCATCCACGCTCTCATCCCCCTGTGCCTCGCCACGTTGCATGCTTCCCGCGCGACGGAAGACGGCGTGCTTCCTCCCCGCTCTCCTCCTTCCTTTCTAGCGGCTCAGATTCAGCCGCCGCTCGTCGGCTCTCCTCGCACACTTTCGCTTGCACATACAGCTAGGGCTCGCGGCGACGCTGTTATCGTCCATGAACGTTATAGGGAGCACATGACGATAACGACGCCGGCGCAGCAAAAACGCCTGTAGTGTCCATATAATTGCTTTAGCAATAAAACAGAGTTCTTCAATGACCCGGGTATAGCCACGAAATTTAGCCTAACCATGTCAAGTTCCATCCGAATACCTCACCACAGCGACTCGACGGCCAACCGTCATGGTGGCGAGTGCGCCGAAAGGAGAAAAAGGCCTGAAAGTTACCACGTGATGCCTCTCAATCAATTCGGAGACGCAGATCTTCTCCTGTGCCTCCTTTCATGCTCATCGCAGCAGCTGCAGAGGCAAGACAACGGTATGTTACTACCTTTAGTTTCATTCAGGGGGCTCAATTAACAGCCGAGAGCAGCGCCGTGCGATTGAGAGGAGACGGGGAGTAGAAGAATCTATTTTTAGTGTACTGGCGCTAGGCCTTTCTATCTGGCGAAAAGCCGTTGTGTGTCTGTCCGTGCGCTGCGCGACCATGAAGGGCCAATAGCAGCATCGCATGGTGGAGATGAGGCAAGGGGTACCTACGGTATATTGATTCGTTGAAGGAATTTCATGGTAATGACTATTACTTCAACTTACATGCCATATCAATGCTGCTCTAGGCAGGATTATTGTCATAATTTTTCCGTGAAAGTCGTCACTGAAAAGGTCGTGGCGCCTTTCAAAATTCGGTGAACATCCTCTGTGTGCAAACTGTTGTCGTGCAACTCGCGTTATCGTTATTCTCTTTGTCATGCTTGTCTAGCCTGTTTTCTTGTGATGCTTAATGTCCTCTCAAGGTCCCTGTTAGGATTTTTAATTTTTAACAGTTTTACGAACCGACTGCATGTATTGGTCAAGTTGTGCCACGATTCCTGAAGTAATGATCACATAAGTAGAGTGTATCAGGGTCAATGATTCGAGTAATAAATTCTTGGTTGGAAGGACAACCGCAGGTAGAATAACCATACTCGTAAACCGTAGGACTTTAATGACACTGCCCGTAGGTGCTGGACCTCGAGACAGGAAAGAAACTCGGACCGCATCAAAATGGTGAGCTGTACTTCAGGGTTCCCAGCGTCATGAGCGGCTACTACAGGGATCCCGAATTGACAGCCGCATTTATGGATAAAGATGGCTGGTGCAAGTCCGGTAAGTTGCTTTTCTCAATTTTTATTAGCCGAAACACGTTAAATGTACTATTAATGGACAGGCGCAGCTTTTTGTTGGGCGGGCGGGTATGTGAGCTTAGGAAACGTTTTACCGACAGTAGACAAGGACAAAAAGGGAGATATAGATGCCACGGTGCAGTACCAGAATAGTCCCCAGAAAATTCATGCAATTTACACCACGTGCAACCACGACACTTCTGGGAAAAACGTCATACTGCTCCTTCCAGAAAAAGGCCATCTAGTTATCAAGCAAGTTGCCATAGGCAGTGCTAGCGGACATTTCACCGCAAGCAGTTTCACCACAGTTTGCAGCGATGTTTGTGGGAGACGGACGTATTGATATTTTGTACATGCTTTGGGCTTATATCTGTTTTATGGATGTGCCAGTGAATTTTGGCCTTTAAATACAGAGTAGAAGCAACAAGGCTATCCGCTATTAGTGTTGGTTTTATTTCTTTGTGTCCGCGTGTGTATTCCGGGTATGTTTCTTTTGCAGGATAGTGAGATGGTCCTTTCATGCCATGTGTTGCAACACGTGCAAACGTGTGGGACGTTAAGTTTTTTCAGCCTTGAAATAATAGGTTGGAAGTGGCAAGGCGATTAGGTAATAGTTGTTTTAGAGTGTGAGTATTTCTGAGGGAAATATTGCTTTTCAAGGACACTCAGAATGCTGCAACGTCCTTGAACCCATGCGGACGCATGTCAAAAGTTAGGTCTGTGCGGCACTTATTGCTTTTAAAACACACATAAATCATTTGTTGTAACACAAGAACAGGTTCTATGCGTATCGTACTTGGTTCGTAGTTAAGTGTTTCGGTACCCGCCATGGTTGCTCAGTGCCTATGGTGTTAGGCTGCTGAGAACGAGGTCGCGGGATCGAAACCCGGCCATGCTGGCCGCATTTCGATGGAGGCGAAATGCGAAAACACCCGTGTACTTAAATTTAGGTGCACGTTAAAGATCACCAGGTGGTCGAAATTTCCGGAGTCTTCCACTACGGCATGCCTCATAATCAGAAAGTTGTTGTGGCACGTAAAACCCCATAATATAATATTTTCGAAAGGTTTGGTGTTAGCATTAGAGAAACCTAAGTGTAACATCTGGCTAGAACGACGGTAAAGCGCTGCAGTGTGCGACGGTCTTTCAAGGTAGACGAAGGGAAGGATGAGAATGTACAGGAAATCGATTCGATCGACAGACACACAGTAATGTCCATGCCAGGGTGAAGAAAAATGAAGTATGTCCAAGGTCAGCTTGTGGAACGGATCGAAAAACCGAAAAATGAGCTCTACATCGAGCGAGATGCATGGAAGGCAGTAATAGAAAGACTTCGAGCTGCCGAGCAAAAAGTGAACATGGCTGACTTCACGAACAAAAACGGTATAGGGACGATGGAACGCTGTTTTCAGGCGTGACAGAGCCGGGAGTGCGAACAACGCATGTGAAATGCGTGGAACGTACAGTGGGGGAAGCTGGAAAGAGCGTCAGCTACCTTGAAGCGACCACAAAGGGAAAATATTTGGAGGACGCTTAAGCTTTGCCTCTAAGATTGGAACGCGACAGCATTCAAAGTTCCCTGATTGCATCTCACGCTTCCCAGCAGGCAACTGTAGCGTATGTAACCGTAATATTCAACAGGAAACGCTAGCGGCGAACGCTAGGCACGAAGGCGGCCTTTCTGGTAGGTGGTGGACGCGAGCGCCATCTGGAAGTGTTGCAATGAAGGGGGCGTGCTGCTGTGTGGCCTCCAAGGTAGCCACACGCCGGCGCGCTCAAATGGTGGACGCCATGGTCGGTCTATGAATGATAGCCGCGCAAGAAAAGGGGCTTCTTCAGGTTTTCTCTTAAGAGACATCTTTTCTTGCATATTCAAATTACAATCCAACGCTAGCATATCTGTAGGTTGTGTCTATGCCGTACTTTACTATTTTTCTAGGTATTTTAGCTTGAGAAATTCAATTAGTTCAGCAACTTCCTTGCGCCACATGGAGGGCATTGGTATACGTAGTGTGAAAATGTTTTCGCAGAAGCGATGTTCGACGCTGGGCGCCAGACGCGGGACCCCGGATGCCGATTCAGGATATACTGCGACAATGGGCCCTTAAAGCTGTCGCGTTAGAAGGAGTAATGAAGGGGTCAATGCAACGTGTCAAATCCGAGTCACAGTGAACCGGTGGCAAAACGATTCAAGAAGAGGCTTCGGCAGTAGGAGAGAGTGAAAGGATGATAGTCGCCGGTGACTTAAATCTGATTGCGTGCTTACAGGCAATTCTGGAGAGGATCAGAGGGGACAGAAGAGAGGTGGTAGGGACGAATTCAGGGCGGACATTGGGTTTCGTCATGAATCGTGCAATAAAAAGCTCACGAGAACACAACCTTGTAGAAGTAGCGGGTGGGATACTTGATGTCCTACACAGACAAATGAGCAGTACTAGCCCAGCGTTTGGCGAAGCGCGTAGATGTGGCGGGGCTAGAATTGCGCGAGATGTCGCCTCAAGTGCAGATTGTGGTGCGCATGGTGCCGGAGGTGCCTGTACGCGACACTGATGTACAATGAGTGCCTGCAGCGATTAAAGCGGCTATATGGACATGGAGCCGCGAGAAATGGTTCGAGGTGGTCGAAGTGAACTGAACAGGGAGTTCCGAACACGGGGTTGTTTTCAACGACACGGGATCCACTTTACCCAAGGCTTGGACGAGAAATGTACGCGTGACTTGCTGGTCAAGCAGTTGCTTCTTTTTTGGGGGGTGGGGAGTGGGGCACGGGCACTCAGGAGGCCAGGGTACGTAGCGACAAAGAAGGTCTCCTAAGGGAACCTCAGACTAGCTTCCGGCAGCAAAACGAGGAAAAGGAGAGCTCGCCGTGCAATAGGCTAGATGAGCAAGCAGTGCCACAAAAAGAACGCGAAAACTGGTTAGAGATTCAGGAGAAGTTAGAGTAGAAATAGAGTATGCGGTTACAGAAACGCACCTTAGGGACTTAGAACAACCACCAATGATTGAGAATTATGTTTTGGAAGGGGGTAACAGAAGTAATTTGGAATACGAGAGGGGGAGTGGGCCTGCTCATACATAAGGGAGCTAAATGGGAAAGAGTAAACTTAGTGTGTCAAGAGCATATTTGATTATCAGGCACTGTGAGCGTAAAGAAAATTAGAATGGGTACAAGGTATTTGTCAACAGGATAAATTACAAAGAGAAGAACCACGAGTTAGTGGAATGCTACAGTAATGGTAGAGAGTGTTTCGGGAATGATGCTGAAATTATCCAGTTAGGTGACATGAATGCTCACATAAAGGATATAGACGATTATGCCGACAGCAATGGGAATGTAATACAATATTTCTGTGAGCAATGTAAGTTGGTTAACGACAATACGGCAACAAATGTGATGGCGTGATCACATGGCAAGTCGGAAATAGGCAATCGGCCATTGGTTACAGTCTGATGAGAGAAGACATTTATGATGATTTGGAAGAAATGGTCATTGAGGAGGAAGGCTGCAGCAACACGGTGGGGGGGGGGGGACCATAAACGAATCATGTTGAATATAGGATATGTTGTTGGGAAAGCAGTGAAGAATGACCGTTTCAAATTTGAACGCTGAACAAGCAACAAATATAGTCAGAAGGGTCGAGAAAAAAATTGGCAATGGGCCAAGCAAACAGGTGGAGAATAGTGAGATTCTATGTGTAATGACGAGAAAAATAAGGAAACAGGAGCAGCATGTGTGCTGGAAAGGAAAAAGGAAACCGGAGAGCTGGTGGAGCAGGGACATACGGGAAGCGATCGACGAACGACAAAAAGTATCTCGAGAACATAGGCGAAAATTGCAGTAGAGAGGAAATGTGTTCGAATGCTGGTTGTAGCAAAGGTAAAAGTGAAAGAGAACGTTGGTTGTGAGAAATACATGAGAAAAAGCAGGCCGCAACTTGATTATTTTGGAACCCCATATACCTATTAGGCAGAAAGTCTGGAACACAACAACTTATACTATGCCAAGATGGAAACACATTGAAAGGGGACGCTGCATCTGATAATATCCGAGAAGTGACACCCGGCTCATTTCAAGACAATGACGATTTGGTTTCTGAGAAAAAAAAAGCGCATGAACGAGAACCAGGTGGAAAAGTAGCTGGTGGTCAGTAATTTCTGCTAGAAGAAGGCAAAGACAAAATGCCTTAGCGCACAACCACAGAGTATGACGAGGTTCCAGTTATGTATACCGAAGTAGGACCAAAAACTAAGCAAGTTTCTTTGAAAACAGTAGAAGAAAGCTTGCAATATAGGTGAATACCACACTGTTCGCGATAAACTAGAAATAATTTAATTAATAATGGTAATCGGGGAAAAACGTAGAATCAACTCATGTAGACTGGTGTACATTACAGGCGATTCAATTGAAAGTGCAAGCATGGGCAGAGAATAGGGGGGTATTGTGAGAACTTCAGTATGCCTTCAGAATCGTAGCCGTATGGATGATATCACTTAATTGTTCTTACTCAGAGTATTGAAACATCCAGAGAATAAAGTAGACCGTTATATGTGGCTTCTTAGGCATTTCGCGAGCGTTAGACAGCGTAGAACAGAACAATTTGTGGTATATTCTGGAAGGGGAAGGCTTAGGCAACGACAATACAGGGTGTCCCAGCTATCACGCAACAAGATTTTAGAAAAGAGCAACTGGGTTACTCAAACAGAACATAGTGCATATTGTTTCCAGTACAGTGGAATAGCCACCAGTAATTCTTTTCTACTGAGATTTAGTCAGAGAATTGTTATTATCAAACACCAGACGTACTGTCCTAATTATCAAAGTGTCAATGAAGCATATCTAGGTACTCCTACATGACATGTAACTGCGGCATTTTCAGCGATGTACTATTTGCCTACAAATTTTTTACGACTTGTAAAAAAACCCCTGGAAATATGAAAAATACCACGGGACTGCACTCGCACCCGCATCATAAATCAGCGCCCTATAATAAGCACATCGAAAACAGCTGCTTTACTTGTCGCAAATCCGAAGATAACCTTGATAATGCTACGACAGCAGCACCAACAGCGAATTTTATTAGCTATATTTCGCTCCAGAAGCTTGCTTTGGACCAAAGTAAAATGAACGTGATGATTTTATGTTTTCATGAAAGTGTTTACGTGTGGCAAAACCCGTTTCGTGGCAAAAGAAAAAAAAATTGAGATGGACAGAACGGGAAGCGAACTATGTTTAGAGAAAAGGCAAAAAAGATGCGTAGAAGAAGGGAAATCTACCACATCCAAAGGTGCCGATTTGGCAATCGTGACGTCTGCACAAAACAAAAACATCAGATTTCAGTATGCCCTTATTATATGTTTATTCGGAAGCGCCATTGAAGACCAGCCTATAGGACGGGTTCCAACAGGTCTCCTTCTGCAGCTACGCAGTACTGAGTCCGTTTTATCACAACTTTAGTGAATTTCTGTATTACTGACTCTGCAATTCTACCGCAGACATCCTTTATTCTTGCCTTGAGATCATCTGACGTCGTCGTCTTGATCTGTAAACACGACCTTTAACGTGACCCCAAAGAAATAAATCAAGTGGAGAGAGGTCGGGTGATCTAGCCGCCGAATTTACAGGCCCTTGGTTTCAAATCTACTGCGCATGAAAAGCCGCATATAGCCAGTTTCGGGCTGGGCTGCTGCTGTGTGCTGGCGCCCCATCTTGCTGATACCACAGAAGTGGTATCCACCACTTCCACCACTTCCACAATTTTTCCACCACTTCTTCGAAGATTTCGTGCACGTAACACCGTACAATGAGTGTGTGATCGAAGAAGATGGGACCGATTATAGCACTGGCGTAAATTGTGCACCACACATTGTACAACCATTGCTACTGGGGCTGAGTGCGTTTTACGCAGTGTGGATTGGAGCCACTCCCATAGCGTGCAATATGAAAGTGTACCAGGGCGTTACTGAAAAATTGGCTTCATCTGTCCACATGATGTTTCTCAAAAGGTCCGGTGACTCATCGGCCTTTGTGAGGACCCATTTCGAGGCATGCACCTAGACCATTCTGCGGGCCCATATCTTTCAAGAATTGGTGCACGTTAACGTGGTACGGCTGAAACACCGAGTCATTTAGAATACTCCAAACAGATGATTTCTTAATTGGTACCTGGGCGGCCACGTCACGCAAGCTAGCATGAGGGTTTGAGGCCACAAATGCTAGAACGTAGGCTTGGACTAAAAGATTGAGTTATACGCCGCTGTTTCTTTGAAGTGCCGGTTTCTCTCAAGTGTTCATCATTTCTGATGATAGTCGAAGTGTTTGGTCTACCGCCCCACTTCCATAACTGTTATATACTTGCGCCTTGCCTATTGTTGTCATTTCCAGCTCCCAAGGCAAGGATCATGTTTGCCTTTGCTTATTAGAGAAAGACATCGTGACTGCAGAGACGAAACAAAATATATCTTTCACATTTCCACGTACGTTCTAAATTCGTTTTTGTGGTCATAGCTTTTCTTGCAAAAAAACACCTATCCGTGTACTTTATATACGCTAACAGTACAGCTATCACGGCTTGCTTCCAACTAATACCAAGCACGACATGTTGCTTCAACCGAGGCGTGGCAGATAAGGCACTAGCTCGAGCACGACGTTTTTCTTTATTTCATTTATTTCGTTCTGGCGAAGTCAGAGAGAGCCTGTTCGAGGGCGCTGCTTTATGATGTGGGTGGGAACACATTCACGTAGTAATTCTCATATTTCGCGGGGTTTATTTATCAGTCCGAAGAAATTACTACGAAATTATTACACCACTGAATATACCGCAATTAGAAGTCCCTCGGCTGTGCCTACAAATGCCTCATTGAAGCTTTGATATTTAGGACAGTGCTCCTCCAATCAGATAATTATTCACATATACTAATTAAACCAGAGTAACCAAAATCTTACTGGCAGGATACTCCACTGCACAATAACCTTAATTCACTAGGTTGTCTTCGAGTAACACAAATGCACTTTGTTTAAATCTTGGTGCAATAATACTTGGGACACCCTGTCTGCGGCTTTTGACGGAGATTTGCCTTAGAAATAGCTTGCGTTTAATGGGAAGGGATGAGGAGCGAGGAGAAAGTTAATATCAATAATGGACTGAGACAGGGTGCCTTTTATTCCCGCTGCTATTTAATTTGTACATGGTAATCATGGAAAGGATGCCTGAGAAAAAAACTGACGAGTTTAATCTCTCATACAAACAGGCATGCACAATAGAAGAGAAGCAGCTTCCAGGTTTGTCTCATGTGGACGACATTGTGTTGCTACAAAGTGATATGCAACACGTCTTCCTAATATCTGTTCACAGGAATGTGTGAATTTAGAATTAAAATTTTACGTTAAAAAATCAGGTTTCATGGTATTCAATGAAAACAGTTAACAGACAATGCCACAACAGTGCCAGAAAAATACTCTGGTAAAAGAATACAAATACCCTGGTATATGAATAAACGAAGGCAATAGATGTATTGAAAAACAGGAAGAAACAATAACAGCAAAGGGGAAGAGAAATTCGGCCATAATGAAGCACAGAGCACTATGGCGGTACAATAGGTACGAGGTGCTTGAAGGTATGTGGAAAGGTGTCATCGTTTTAGGAGTTACTGTTGGAAATGCGATTGTTTGCTTGAAATCAGGGGTACAATCAGTACTCGATGGGAACCGAAGGTCAGTGGGATGCCTCTCTCTCGGGGCTCGCGGGAATTCTATAAATGAAGCTGGGAGAACTGAGGGGAGTTCAGAGTGAAATTGAATTTGAAGAACGACTTAGAAACACTGAAGAAAGTAAGTGGATTACGGGAGTATTCAGATATTTGTGCAGGAAAAACATCCATTCACAAGGGGAGTATGGTAGCGCGATTAAAAGACGGGACAAAAGAAGACACACAGGGACACACACAGCGCTGCGTGTGTCCCTATGTGTCTTCTTTTGTCCCGTCGTTTAATCGCGCTACCGTACTCCCCTTGAAGATGCATTGCCAACAAGCCGACATTGCAACCCTCGTGATGCATTCCCAGTGGAGTAAATGTGCTAGGAAGCTTACCAGCGTGTATATGAGCGGCATAATAAGTAACATGGGGACAAAGTACGTCAAATGCAAAGTCAGAGAGGCTAAGACATTCTCATGGGTGGTGGCAATTCAAAATAAACCTGCTATGAGAATCTACCCAAGAGAGAGAAAACGAAATTAGGAAAGAAACAAGAAACAATAACTCAAAGGGAAGCACTTTACTTTTGGAAGCGAGATCAGGATGCCTTAGAACATGCACCTATAAAGCGAGATACAAGAAGGCAGAAGCATGTGCACGCAGCGGTAAAGCTAGGGAAACAATGGCGCATGTTTTATTAGAATGCGAAGATATCTGCATCTTAGTCGGTTTAGGCTCCTTTGGCCTCTTCGAAGCCCTTGGGTTTCGGGGGAAAGCAAACACGTTCGCACTATATATTAGTAAGAGGTGATTGAAAGTTTGGTGGCATCAAAGTGGGGAGATCACAAACGTCGGAGGCGTACAAAAACAAAGTTCCCTCTAGTAATCCAGAAAATTTGATGCTAGGAATTCTGTAGGTTTTTATTGCTGATAGGTAGGACATAAGACTAAATAATAGGAGCTTTGTGGCGCAAACCCCAACCCGTCTTAAAGGTAGCACCCATCAATTCAGCTATCACGATTTCGCCTGACAGCTTGTAATTCTATAATTTCCCGTATATATATAATTTCTATAATTTCGCGGATGTCCTTGTCCCTGTGTGTGGGAAGAATACCGCCAACTGTTTAACAATGGCTTACAGTCGCACCGTTGAAAATCAACAAGACACAAGACCGTCGCAGTAAGTGCTTACATTTATTTGCCCTATGTATTTGGTAGTAAAACAAGCAAGGCTATACTTTGTTTCACCTGAACAGAAAGACTCATTTAGAAAGGGCAATAAATGTTTGGTGGGCCCCTTTCTCCATACACACCTTCTTCTATGGCGTCTCTGGGTGCGCTTAGTGCTGCAGGTCGACAAATCTAAAGTTTTGGAGATGTGTTGAAAGGCGGCAGCAGAAACTCGGACTCCCGGTTGTTGTTTTTCTTCAGCAGACCAGCCAAGCAAAACAGTGTGTTCATGGTCATCAATTGAGATCCATTTATTTTTCGCCTTCGGGCGTGGTAACGTCATTGATTAGGAAGTGAATGTTTACTGCTATTATAGTGGAGATAAAACTTACTTGGTGCAACTATTTAATGGTTTGCTATCGCTATCAGTGCTTCGTCTTTCGAGAGAAAGTGCGAATTCCTTCATCTAACTCGAAAATCACGAAAATAGGCGATTGCTTCCTCCTTTGTTTCGCCAGCATTGAAAAATCAGGTTCGAGTAATCTGGCCACTCGTTAGCGTTTCTGGAGGCAGTCGCTAAAACACTGTTGCAAAATATAAAGCACGTGCACGCACTTCACGGAGTGAGCCATCGGCTTACCACAGGTCAGAGGTTACTTATTCCGTGCAAAGAATATCGCATACCATCAAGAAAAGTGTGTGATGCTATGGTGTAGCACGCCAGTGGTATTTTCACCACCAAAAACGCGTATATACGCGATTGTTAAGCAAACATTTAGGTGTCTTTCACGTACCAATGTGGACACAGAAAAGATCTGTAAGGTGCAAGGACCACCGTAATAAAGGAGTGGTTTATGAAAAGCACTTGAGATGACGTAAAAGCTGCATAAGGCAAACGCGACGGTGCGTGAACGATTGTGCTTGGGAGCCTCAGCTGATGGTCGCAAACAACACTGTCCTGGGACATTTGTCAGACCGCTTTGCTACGTGCAAGTTAGAGGCTGGTTTCTCCGCGGTTAAGATAATAGGAAAACTAGAGGTGAGAATGCATGTGTCACATAACAAGCCAAAGCCCTGTTATATGCGTGAAATCCTAGATACTCGAAAATGTAACAACTATGCCTACGTACTCAATGTCCTATTTCTAGTACACTAACGCACTATTTTCCACTGAGATGGTTTCTGGTGTAGAATATGTGCACTTTCTAGTTTCTTAGTATGCTGGACATTGTGTGAACTATGTTGTTAAGTATGGCTGTCTCATGATTTGGCATGCACACTTCCTTTTATTTGTATTTGCATTGATTTTGACAGTGAGTTTATGATTACAGAGTTACATTGCTTTTATGGTGTTTGTGCAAGGAAACGAACAACGTACTGGCTAGAGGTTGGCTCGTCAACATTGTTTCCATAAGAATGTGTACTAGATTGGGCCTGTAATTAGCCATATAGGCTAGTGGCCCACATTTTTGTATACATTTATCGTGTGTCTTTTCACAAGCGCTTGCGCGTTACCTTTGTATTGTGTCTCGCATGTAACGTGCGCGCTGGAGTTTCATAATGATACAGTAAACGAGAGGATAGGGCGTTAACCGAGGGGCCTGGTTTTTATTAGTCATATCATAAAAAGCCAACAAACACTGACAGCAAGGACGATATACGGGAAATTACTTGTGCTTATTAGGTGAACTAAAGAAACGATAAATTAATGGAAATTAAAGTGGATGAAAAAACAACTTGCCGGGGGTGGAGAACGACCCCACAACCTTTGCGTTCCGCGTGCGATGCTCTACCAATAGAGCTACCGTGGCGCCGTTTCTCCATCCACTTTTTTGGGTATTTATGTTTCCTAGTAGAACCCTGGGCGTGTTAGCCAGCACCACCATTGACGGAATTCGGCAGCGGATGTGCAGCATTCCTTCTGCCGTAGAGCATCGCACGCGAAATGCGAAGGTTTTGGGATCGTTCCCCACCTGCGGCAAGTAGTATTTTCTTTCACTTTCATTTCCATTATTTATCGTTTCTTTATTTGACTTATTAGGCAGAAGTAATTTCTCCTATGTTGTCCTTGGTGTCAGTGTTTGTTGGCTTCTGATGATGACATATTAGTAGTTAGTACATTACAAGGACACATATATTATGTCTGTGCAGGTGACATCGCATTTTACGACGAGGATGGCCGGTTTTATTTCGTGGACCGCATGAAGGACATGATAAAGTGCCTGGACCAGCAGGTTTCGTCTGCCGAGCTCGAGTCGCTTCTGCAGAACCACGAAAGCGTTGCTGACGCTGCCGTGGTGGGCATACCAGGCACCGAGTACGGGGACGCGCCCGCGGCTTTCGTGGTGCTCAACGACCCGGCGGCCGCCCCAGCGCCGACGGCCAAGCAGCTGAAGGACTACGTCGCCGGTTCGTTCGTGTCTGGCTTGATAAGAACGGCTAACGTACTCTTACGCACGTTTGTGGCACTACTCAAGCTATTCGTCGGAGTGGTGCACACAGACTAGTTAGGCTCAAAAAAATCCGTTCAGCAATCCGTTTAATTGGATGCAATAGGTGGAAAGAAAAAAATGCCATGCAGATTTGCAAGAACTAATAGAAATAAATCAGTATGTAAAAGCTGCATGATAACGCTAAACAATTCTATTTAATGCCCGAGCTTGCTGCCTGAGGACAAAAACATACCGGAGCAAGTTTACTCAAGTTTACATCGTAAAATGCGAAGATATTCACCAACCTAGACCAGTAGGATGTGTCCAGCTTCCAGAAGCATTGGATTTCATAGAAGATGGCAACATTACCCGCTATGGATCGAGATAAGAGACGTATAAAGTCTTGCCGGAAAGAAAGCAGGGAATAGACTGATAGAACTGGAGGGATCTAACACAGCTAAAAAGCTTCCCAAAGCCGTCGCCGAGCATTTCAACCAATCAGGTCATAGCACTGATGAACTTAAACTCTACATTTTACAGTCAAATTTCCGTTCTTCACGAGAAAGAAAATACAGTGAATCATACCATATCCAGAAGTTCAAGGCATTGCGACCAATAGGAATAAACATTTCCATGGAAGCTTTAGAATCTATTCGCTAATCTAAATTTCAAGCCATAGGCAACAACACTTAGTTTAGTTTCTTAGCGTTTTTCGTTTTTGTTTTTCTTTCTTTTTTCTTCTTGTTTCCGTTTTCTTTCCTTTTATTTATTTATTTACACCATTTCAGCATTTTCTTTTTTTTTTCACGACACCGGTTTCTGCTGCGCCTTCTATTATCTCTTTCAGTGACACGATAGCCCACGACCACCAGCGAAACAGGTAGTGGAGGGCTGCTGTGCACGCCGTTGACACGCCGGCTGACACAAGGGCGTTGGCACGTGATTGACAGATGGCCGTGTCCCTGACCTTGTGCACAGCACACCTTCACTCGTTCCCCCCCCCGCCCCCCCCACCTATATATACTGTGGCGAGGAAAGCATATGTCGCCTTAAAGAAGTCAAGTCCACTTGTCTAAACGTTGGCTCCTGCTTTCACTTTGTACTCGTTTTGCTCATCGTCTTGAGTTTTCATCTCCTGTCTTCCCCATGTTTTCCCTGAATATATTGACAGAGATTTAAAATATGAAAGCTAAGATCGGCATCAGATAGGAAAAAGGCAAGGTGCGATAAACGCATCAATACCAGATTAAATCAAGGAGGACAGGTGATTATTTGCCCTCACCCAGGTTCAAAGGCGATGCTAATAAACATTATCATCATCATCGTTAGCTGTCACTGATCTCGCGAGGACTGCAAACATGCCTCCACCAAAGTAGGAGAGCGTTATTTCTACGGCATGCGCCAGAACAGCGAGGCAGAGCAGCCCTAATGTAACGGAAGAAGAGAAGCAAGAACGTCTAACTCACAAACCCTCAAATAAAGAGCAACTATGTATAGCTTCGAACCACAACAATTTCCCATACGTGTCATTTTGTTGTACAGTTCTTACTTTGCCTAGTGTTGGTTTTGTAGCACATTTTGTTTCCTCTGTACAAATTTACTGCATTACGGTTTTCCCGTACATATTGTTCCTGTACATTTTCCTATACTTGCGGACGACGATATCGTACACTGCAAAAAAGATTTCTTCAGTTTATGTTGAAAGTTGAACGTAAAGCGTTGTCGGACAATTTTCCGTAAATTAAAAACGGGGTTTCTGTAGAACGGAAAGCCCGTAAAATTAATTTCCATTAATTGGAAAACGGTGAGCTCCGTAGTTGTGATCACTGTACCGCCCGTATTTCGCAAGTAAAAAAAAAGACGGTGAGTTCCATAAAGCGGAAATTCTGTAGATTCAGCCCCGTACTTGTGATTAGAGTACATGCCCGTACTTTGGTAATGTGAACGTGAAAAGCGGTGAGACCGTGGTAAGGAAAGTTATGCACATAAAAGACACAAAAAGACGGGAAAGCAAATTGGAAACGCCACCCTTTTCATTCTTCTTGTGTCCATGTTTTCTGTATTCGCATTTCCATGCTATGAATCCATAGAAACTTGATCAATTTATTTTCCTTCACATTGAGGCGTGCAAATGCTGGTTGCAAAGTTCCTGTTTCGTGGATGAGAATGCTGGTGTATATCTGCAGCCAAATTATTTTGTTCATTGGAATAACTTATCTAGGGCGATACACCAACCAAGTTGTACATTAACACGTGGATAACACGTAACAGTTAAGATATAGCTGGAAACGGGTCAGAAATCAAAGTACATGGGACATACACCACACCGAACGTTCTGTGTTTGCACATTTCCTCTCAGTATCATTGCCTTCTACACCGCATATTCTTCGTGTTAGTGTTGTCATGTTGCACTTGGGTTCTGCACACGACATGTGCACTGCATACATAGATATTTGTGTCCAAGAAACAACAAGCCACTTGAATCTGAACAAACCTATGTTTATTGTGTTTTACTGAACAAAGAACTTCCACGACTAAACACTATAGATATGGATTAACTAGCGGAAGGATTGGTTGTGAATTGGAATGACTGGCTGCTTGCAGATGCCTTCGGCTTTGCCTGAAAAAAAAAAGAAACACCAATTGATTAAGTCTCTTAAATTATTACGACCAACAGCGCCATTGTTACTCTGATGAAAAAATAACTGCTTTCTAATTCACAACTGTCACGGTTCACAAGAAATGGTTCAGACTCAGCCATGTCGGTATAAAGTCAGTGATAGCCTTATAGCATAAAATGGTTCAAATTGATAGGAACCAAGTCAATTGATCGTTTGCTTCGAACAGGTAATGATATCACGTGCATATTATGACATTCAGAGATTATATTTCCCGTATTTAAGTAGAGCTGGCATGGCCACATGCTGCAGACCATAGCTTTCAAGTCTCACTGGTCCAACAAACAACCTTGCTGATTTTACTGTTTCTATAAACGATGAAGCACTCTTGAAACAAGCTCAATAAAAGCGTCTTGTTTAATTCCGATGCAGCACAAGCAAGCCAAAGATACTGTCTAGCTGACAAGATGGTAAAATAGCATTAATACAAAGAAACTATGCTTGGACCACAATTGTGTCACAACACCTGTCAGCCTCTTTCAGATACGGTTTGTTGTAGCATGAAAGAAGTATCAATGCATAATATTCTTTTTACCTAAGCAATGAAAATTGCAAGCTATGGCTGTCAATGGGCATCAGAATACCCTCCCCACCTTCTTGAAAAGCTATAGTACTGCATTGTCTTCACTGAACACTTGCCCTTTTGTTAGTATGCGGTTCTCGAAGCAACCTGTGGCATTTTTGTGGTGTAAAGGCACCTGCAACTATGCCTGCACTCCATACAAGGATCTTACAGGCAGGATTGTTTATTCTGTCCATTCCTTGACTTGCAGTTACACAACCAAATAAATAATGCAACATGTTTTCGCACATTGCGTTGCTACATGTGAATGTGCTCAATTCGGGAAATTTCTGAAAGGAATGAAGCTTCCAAAAAATTATACGGAAATTAATACCACGCCCAAACACAAATACTTCCCGTGGATTTGGAGAGGCAATAAGGACAGAGCTGTTTGCTACAAATTTCTACGACATTAGTGACAACAAGATGGCCAAATTCTGTGCTGTTAATAAATGCAAAGAAACAACTTTGGCTAGTATGTGCAATCTTGCGTATCCAAATTTCTGCTTCTTTATACAGTAGAGGAGATACTCTGTGATAACTAGTTGGAATTAATGCTGCTGTCTTACAGCCTAGGACAAAACATTTACAGAGTTGCAGCCACAACAATTTTTCTTTGGGATCTAACCAAAATGATGATTTGGTAAAATCTAGAGAAAATGCTTCTAACTAAACAAGTGATTCTATATTTTTTTTGCAAGGACACTTTTTTTTTCTCGAGAAACTACGGTTGATCTTATTGTTGTCAGGCTCTAGCAGTAAAATACATTTTTTAAACAAAATTAAAAGCGCTCACCAGACATATCCAATCGAATTTACCTGAACATGTCCTACTGTCTGCAATGCCTATGTTCCCATTTTGAAGGCCTGCAAGAAAGCGCCAGTTAACTTTTCTAGGGCTAAAAGGCAATTGAATATGTTACTTAAAGCGATTAGTCACAGGAGTCCTGGATCACTAGAAGAAAATTTAAGGACTGAAAACTGGTAGGAACACATATGGCACACACTACTAAGTCACAATCTACAGCTTACCATTATTCTTAATAAAGTACCATCATTGCATTGTCCCAAAACTAACATAAGAGGCTGAAAACTGGCATGATAAAAATGAAGCTTCAGAAGTGAAGGCTTGCTCAACAAGCAATTGAACGACAAAAAATTATATTCGTGACAAATTTAAAAGAATGCTGTTGAGGACGGTAAAAAACTAGCCACCACAACGAAATCTGTAAATATGCAAGCATAGGATGGAGTCGGTTAATGGAATCCAGATAACTTTGGAGATTAATAGGAAAGGCCTTTGTCCAGCAGTGGACATAATGTATGTGAGAGCACTAGGCACCTCCGTATATGCATTACTAGATTCTCCACAAACCGCCTGTGCCTTCCGATCTGGCCAGCGCTAACAGAAGAGCGTGTCACAGACCCGTGATACAGCTGTCGGGAACTGCCCGAGGTTTTGTTTGAAAACACCGGGATCGGAAGTCACTCTCCTGGCTGCCGTCGTCTGCTTTTAGCTACTTGTAGATAGCGTCCTACTCAGCGAATTCAGTAGCGTGGCCTCCAAAAGGGTGCAGGTTCAGTGCACACGTCCCTGACAAAGCCATAAAGCTTGCATAATAAAATCACAGCCTGAGAACACTGAACATGTTTGTAAAGCTCAGTTTACATCGCGCTCTCAGTCTTCGTGCCCCTTAACTTCTGTATTTAGGCCAGCTCATTCATTGCCTGCGAAATTTAAATGTCATTGCCACACAAATCTAAGCAAAATCGCGGACATACCGCATCACAGTTCACCCGAAAGCACACACCGGTATCCTCGAAGCTGGTGAAGTCTACTAAAGGCCCAACGTGTGTCTAGGATAGAGCGCGTCTACACCGTCTACTAATTCTGTGCGTCCAAAAGCAAACGCTCAAACTTGGTAACAGAAGGGGTCAACATACATATCAAGAGAAATCGCCGAAGTTCCTATTATATAGGGTGTCCCACGTAATTTGAGCCCAAAATTAAAAATTGCAAACGCCATGACGCTGGACAGAACCAAGGTACTGCAGCTTGCGGTTGCTTTCAGATACTCATATTTTTTATATTCCACCTAATTAGATAATCAGTCTTCATTGATTATTCAATCAACTTCTGATATATTATAGTGAGATTAGAAGTGTTCATGAGAAAATTGTGGAGGAACATGAAAAACTCCCCATGCAGTTTTCTGTTGTTCGAGACGTGCTACAAAGACGTGTTTTCCGAGCATGAAAGCAGCCCGCGTACACACGCAAAGTGCCGCGAGGGGCCAGTCGGGCAGGCAGTTTTGCATGTATATACAGGCTTCCTTCACACTTGGAAAAATATTCTTGAAAGAATACCCAATAAAGTGGACACGGAAATGGCACCGCGGCAGCTTAATTGGTAGAGCATCGTACGCGAAATGCGAAGATTGTGGGATCATGCCCACCTGTGGCAAGTTGCTTCTTCATCCACTTTCATTTCCATCAATTTGTCATTTCTTTATTTAATTTATTAAGCACAAGTAATTTCCCCTATGTTGCCCTTGGTGTCTTTGTTAGTTGTCTTCTCATGCTATGATTATTACAAATAAGGCCCCTCGGTTAGCTCCCTTTCTTCTCGTTCAAGGACTAAAGCTACAGCAATTAGACCACCCGTGAAAAACTCGCATGATGGCACAGGAAACACCAATGTAACGCAGGCGATAGCTGAGTGCGCGATATTTGCTGTCTGGAACATGCAAAGTACACAGAAACACACAGCCTCTTTCAGAAAACGGCGTCAAGCACTCGCGCAGCTTTTTAAGACAGCCATCGTAGGCTAGCTGCTTGCGTATGTCCGAGCGAATATCTGCTGACAGCTCTGAGAGTCCTCAGACAGCCTCCGACTTCTGATAAAAGTAATTTTTTAAAAGATTCTGGCAGCCCTCGGACTGGTGGGCCGAGCTTCCGAAGCTGATTAAAAAAATCAGATGCGGGGCAGCAGTCGCAAGCGGCGTCGGACTGTCAGGAACTGATAATCGAAGAGGCCCACTGATGCCTTGTGTTCCAGTCCTACGTAATGTCTTCGTATGAATCAGCTCAGTCTACATGGTGAACAATACTAAATTGACGTCTTTCTTGAAGACTTTGCATTGTGTCCTACCCAATGAAGTTTTCTTTAAAACCTGCAATGAATGACGCAAATTCTGCCACTATGCCAAGGCTCTTGTTAGTGCTCTGAAGACAAGCGGCCTGAGGAAGACAAACCTCTTGCGAAAACATTGGTTCTAGAGACAGCCGTCATTCGAAACCTATTGATATGTTCTTCGAAGTGAAAATATTGCGGCAATATTTTCAGGGAATTATGTAATATGATGATCAACTTGTTTCGCAAAACTTCATAAGTATACGTGACCTTTGAGTCACTTTTACTTGTAAGTAAATATTAAGAAATTACAGATGTGAGCACGAAAAGACGGCACAAGGCTAGACAGTAAGAGCGCAGGCAGTCTTTTGTCTAAATTCACACACACACAGATATATATATATATATATGTATAAACATATATATATATATATATATATATATATGTATATATATATATATATATATATATATATATTGTAATGCATAAAGGACGATAATGACATCCCGACCATCATCAAGAGCGGAGGGCACGAGATCGGCGCTCGACCACCACCCTCTTGTTCTCCCGACCTACTCTTCAGAGCTACCGCCTGTTTGTTGGACTCGCCCAATAAACCTCCTTACATTTGTTGGAGGTGCTGGGTACGCACATCGCCGGCACCCTGGAACTCCGATCCCGTACGTTGCACTCGACCATGCAAGCTGACGCTGCCCAACCACCGCCATCTCTCCCGGCCGCCGTTTGCCCCGGCCCGGTTGCCAGCGAGACCCCCCGGTATTTTCGGGTACGGAAGACCAGGACGACGAGGACTGGCTGTCGGCCTACGAAAAAGTTAGTGGACCCAACAAGTGCGATGACGCTGCTAAGCTCAGTACCGCGAACTTTTACCTGGCTGGCGTCGCGAAGCTGTGGTATACGAACCAGGAATCAGAATTAGAGAACTGGCCCGCTTTTAACGAGGCAATATCTGCCGTTTTCGGTCGCCCTGCCGTGCGGAAGTTACGCGCCGAGCAACGGCTGCGCACACGGGCACAGGAACCAAACGAAACTTTTACCGCCTATATTGAGGACGTAATCGATCTCTGCAGGTGCGCGCCGATGGTTCAATGAGCGAAAGTGCCAAAATACAGCATGTTGTGAAGGGCGTCGACGACGATGTGTTCCAAATGCTTCCTACGAAGTCTCGTGGCACAGTGTCTGAAGTGATAACTCTGTGCCACAGCTATGACGAATTGAGATGGCAGCGGGCTCCCACCCGACGATCATCTCACACGTACAGTCAACGACTCGCTGCACTGGACATCGTGCCTGATCAGTTATACTTTCTCGCACAAATGAAAGAATTTGTGCGTGAGGAGGTGGCCCGTCAGTTGTCTCTCCTGCCATTTGCTCAGCGTCAGGAGCTCCCACAGCAGCAGCAACTGCAGAGACCAAGCCCGTTGGCTCCCGTGCTTCAACACGTCATCCAAGAACAGATTTCCGAGGCCATGCCGGTGCCCATTCGGCAGCAACCGGTCGCCGCGCCTCTTAGTTTATTTATTTATTTATTTATTTATTTATTTATTTATTTACCCTCAGGGCCTTTCGGCATTAGAGAGGGGAGTGGGTTATACAACAAATAAGGAGGAAATAAATCATGAGCTTATACACAATATTTGCTAATTATACAATGTTAGCTATAAGTATGAAAAATGCAGTAATAGAACTTGACATATAAAAGTAACATTAAACAAGAAAAAGGAAAACACCAGCTATAAACACCAGCTGTTAGCTATAAGTATGAAAAATGCAGTAATAGAACTTGACATATAAAAGTAACATTAAACAAGAAAAAGGAAAACACCAGGAGCAGTTCGTACAAATGTTTGCTATTGTACATTGTTAGCTAGTGCTTTTCGAAAATGATCATTGTTATTAATGGAAACAATGTCAGAAGGAAGTTCATTCCAATCTTTCGACGTACGTGGCAAAAATGAGTGTAAAAAGTGTGTCGTGTTACATGTACCAATTCTAACTTTATGTTGATGATCTGTACGGTGAGATAAGTAGTATGGTAGCGATATGAATTTTGGGTGAAGTGTAGGGTGGTGATACAGCTTATGAAAAAATGAAAGGCGGGAAATTTTTCGACGTGTTGCTAGTGGTTGAAGACCCAGATTCGATTTCATTGAAGAAACACTCGCACCACGGTAGTAATTCCATAGAATAAAACGAGTGGCGTTGTTTTGGATGAGTTCAAGGGAATGTATTAGGTTTTCGTGGTAAGGGTCCCATATAGCTGCAGCGTACTCTAATTTCGGCCGTAACAGGGTTTTATAAAGTAGTAATTTTAAAGGAGTGGGAGCATGAGAAAAGTTACGGCGTAAGTATCCCATCAAGCGGTTAGCTTGATTAATTATGTATTCGACGTGATGATTCCATGTTAATTTAGATGTTATATGTAGGCCTAAATACTTATATGAGTTAGTAGATTCTAAAGCAACATTATTCAAGTAGTACACAGGCAGATTATCGTTAGATCTGGATACTCTCAGAAATTTGCATTTGTTAATGTTGAGTTCCATTCGCCACAATCGGCACCATTTGCTGACGTTATTGAGATCGGCCTGAAGCAGGGAGATGTCGTGTTCGTTAGTTATTTCTCTAAGGATTACACAGTCATCTGCAAATAAATGTATGTCAGAGGTTATTGCTGAAGGTAAGTCATTAATGTAGATAAGGAATAATAGAGGGCCTAGGACGGAACCTTGGGGCACACCGGACTGAACGTCGCTATGAGGTGAGTCATGGCCATTAGCAGTTACGAACTGAGAACGGTTAGCGAGAAATGACTCAATCCATTTGAGAATGTTATGATCGAGGTTTAATTTGCTTAGTTTATAAAGTAAAAGTTTATGACACACTTTGTCGAAGGCTTTCGAAAAATCTAAAAAGATGCAATCGGCAAGAGAAGAACAGTCAAGTATTTGGTGTAGTTTGTGAGTAAATGTTAATAATTGTGATTCACATGAGAATGATTTTCGAAAACCATGTTGTGATGACGAAAAAAATGAATTAGATTCAAGAAAATCCGCAATTTTAGTAAAAATAACGTGTTCTAGCAGTTTGCAGCAGGTACTGGTTAATGATATCGGGCGATAATTTGTAGGTGATGTTTTGCTGCCAGTTTTGTGCAAAGGAATTATTTTTCCTATTTTCCATTCTGATGGAACAGTAGATGTGTTGAGTGATTGTTGAAATATTTTGGTTACTATAATGGAACTATAGGTGCAGGTGTTTTTCAGAAATTTAGCACTGATGTTATCAAAGCCGGGTGACGAATCCATATTCAATGAGTCTATTAGTCGAATAACTCCGGGAACTTCAACAGTCACTGGAGGCATAGTTAAGAAGTTATAGTCATTCAAGATAGGTAGTTCAATATCAACTGTGCACGAGAAATTTTTAACAAAGATATTATTCAGGAGAGTTGCGCATAGGTTTTTCGGAACAGGGTTACGAGAGCAAGTGTTAAGAGTGATAGAATCATCGGAAGGTGGATGTATGACACGCCAAAATTTTTTTACGTTAGTTATCAGCATAGATGGTAATGTGGTTGATAAGAATGTTTCTTTAGAGCATTTGAGTGCGGCTACATAGGTGTTAGATGCTAATGTGTAGGCTTTCCAACGTGAGTCAGTGGGTGATTGCGTCGCGGAACGATACAGTCGTCTTTTTTTGTTGGATAGTCGTTTTAAATGATTATTGTACCAAGGCGCGCGCGGGTTGCATGTTATAGTACGGGTTGGGATGTGTTTATTGATTAAGCGATTTACCTCTGCCGAAAACATGTTCCAGTTTGACTGCACACTACGATTTTCAAAATCACTCATGAATATGTTAAGAAATAGACTGAGTTCATTATTTATTGCTTCGAAGTTAGCTCTCTTGTAGTCTCTAATTATTTTTTTAGTCTTCGGAAGTTTCACAAACGCAGTATTAAAATGAATATTTAGCAATAAGTGGTCACTGATACCCGGTAAGTAATGGATGGTAGAGGCATAATCGGGACGATTGGTTAGGATCAAATCGAGAATGTTTACGGAAGTGGATGTTAATCTCGTCGCTTGTGTGACTAATTGAGTTAATGAAAATGTAGTACAAATACCCAAGAAATCTTTTGAATCAGAAGAAGAAGATAATAAGTTAGGTATATCACTGTTCCAAACTATATTAGGAAAATTAAAGTCACCAAATAAGAAAAGAGGTGCAGAAGGAAACTTTGTCGTAATGGTACTAATGATATCATGCAATTCGTTGGTAAATGCGGGTGACGAGGAAGGTGGACGATAGCAAACGCCTAAAATTACCTTTTGATGGTTCAGAGTTGCTGTAGCCCACACTGATTCTAGATTGGTGCTGATGTGAATGGGTGACGATGGGATGCGTTTCGAAAGGGCAAGAAGTGCGCCGCCACCACGGCGCTCTGTTCGGTCACAGCGGTATATCGTGAATTGTTTGCTATCATGAAACAGTTCTGAGTCTTGAATGTCATTTGAGAGCCATGTTTCAGTTAAAGCTATTATATGGGCTGAACACGTGCCAATTGCGGATGATAATGAGTCACGGTTTTTCAGAACACTTCTGATGTTAGTATAAAGGATGCTGACTTGATTATTTTGCGCATGCCCACTGCCCCTCACGTGTCCCTAGGTAGGAACGTGTTGCGAGGCAGCTGAAACATGGTTTAGGCCGACGTTGCGTCTTGGCATTTCCTGAATACTATTCGAGTTAGAGTGGTACATGTAGCATTTGTTGTTTAGTAGCAGTTTCTTGTGGCTGAGTTTAAACTGTGGCGAGTCTGGTTGTGATTTCGCAAACTCAAATAGTTTTTTACGGGCTAGTCGAGTTGCGGGTGAAAAGTCCTCATTAACTGCAATGTTGTTAGGTCTTAACTGCGCGCGTGATGAAAGTACCGATTCTTTCGCTTTGTAGTTAGTAAATTTAGCAATTATCGGGCGACATTTGTTAGCTTGGTAAGCGCCGAGCCGGTGGGCTCGCTGAATTGAACTACTGGGAAAAGATCCAAGAGCAGCGTTAAGTACTGAGGTTAGTTTTTCTTCTGTCTGTTGCCAGGTTTCTTTCGAGTCGGGAAGGCCATGAAATATTAAATTATCGCGACGAGACCTGTCCTCCAGATCATCCAGACGCGATAATAAGGAGCTGTTCTGAGCAGCGAGGCTATCTACGTTGTCTTGCATGCGTGTTAGGTTAGTGTCGAAACGGTCTAGGGATTTTGATTTTTCTTCTAAATCGTCAAGCCTTTTCTTGATACCTGCTAACTCAGTTTGTATGCTTTTCTGTCCGTTTTTAATGGCTTTGACATCTGAAACAAGTTCGGTTTGACACTTAGAAGACTGTAGTGAACGAGAGTGTACGTCCTTAAGCAGTTTAAACATGATCTTCATTTGGTCTGCGGGATCATCAGGTAAATCATCAAGTTCAGATAAGGCGACAGTACGTGTGTTAGGTCCAGGGTTAGATTCAATGTCTCCAGCGCATAACAATAAAATCGACATTGCGTAGCACTCGAGCAACGACTCGCACAACACCCATGGGCACGGGAATACAATCAGGCAGAGTTCATCAGTTTTTTTAGTGTATAGCAAGAACCGTGTACGCACCTGCATCGCAAAAACGTGCCGATTAAGCACAACGCTGCCAACGTTGGTCCCGTGCCCACTGAAGAGCGTGCCAGAGTGCCAGCTGTTTAAATTCGCAGGCAGAAGTGATGACGTTGACGATGGCGCTGGGTAGACTGGCGGGAGCTGTGCGACGGAAGTTGAAACCAGAAATGGACCATCGGGGTGGGAGCCATGGTTGTAGTCGAAGCTCGGCAACGGTGAGGTAAGGCTGGTCCGGGATTCGGGAGCTGACGAGAGCCAAGCAAGGGCTAGCGATAACGCCGCCTGCATCGCAAAAACGTGCCGATTAAGCACAACGCTGCCAACGTTGGTCCCGTGCCCACTGAAGAGCGTGCCAGAGTGCCAGCTGTTTAAATTCGCAGGCAGAAGTGATGACGTTGACGATGGCGCTGGGTAGACTGGCGGGAGCTGTGCGACGGAAGTTGAAACCAGAAATGGACCATCGGGGTGGGAGCCATGGTTGTAGTCGAAGCTCGGCAACGGTGAGGTAAGGCTGGTCCGGGATTCGGGAGCTGACGAGAGCCAAGCAAGGGCTAGCGATAACGACGCCTGCATCGCAAAAACGTGCCGATTAAGCACAACGCTGCCAACGTTGGTCCCGTGCCCACTGAGGTAGCAAACAACAGCTTCAACAGCCCTCACCGCCCCATGGTGTGTCGTATGCTGCAGCCCCGATTCAGCCATCCGGGACATGGGCTGCTCCCAACACTGCAAATCCCTGGCGAACGCGCGACAACCGGCCGATCTGTTTTGCATGCGGTGGCCTTGGTCATATCGCCCGATTCTGCAGCCGTCGCGCGCCAGGATACTCAGACGCCCGTTCGCAGAACTACATGGATTGTCCTCGCTCTCGTTATGAAGGTCCGGGTCCCCAAACAAGCATGTCTTCACGTGACCATCCACAACCCACGTCTCGTCGCTCACCTTCTCCCCGTCGCCGAAACTTGTCGCCCATGCGTCGTCGACCAGTCCCAGAAAATGAGCGAAACTAGCCCCTGCAGTTCGTGAGGCAAGAACTGCGCTGTCGAAATGCTCAAGTCCTCGAGCTTTGCCGTCGAATATTGTCGAAGTTTTTGTAGAAGGCACCCGTGCATATGCTCTTGTCGATACCGGTGCTGCCGTTTCTGTTATAGACGCCACACTTTGCCGCAAACTTCGGAAGGTGACCACGCCTCTTGAGATGATGCCCTTACGTGCAGCGAATGGAGACCCTGTTCGGCCTATAGCTGCCTGCACTGCTCCACTTATTATCGCTAAAGAGCACTACATTGTTGAGTTTATCGTCCTTTCATCCTGCTGGCACGACATCATACTTGGCTGGGACATTTTATCGTATTTTCACGCCGTTATTGATTGTGCCAGATGTGATCTTGAGCTCTTTCCGTTGTGTGACCAATCCTACAACCCCGCTCATGAAGCCGCACACAAACTAGTCGTAACAGAAGATACAGAAATTCCGCCGACAGCAGCTGTTATGCTCCCCGTGTTCTGCAACAGCACATGTGATGAAGCTGCATTCTTTGAACCATCACGCCTCCTTCTGAGTCGGAAGCCTCTTCTTCTGCCTTATTCGACCCTCTCTATTTCGAATGAAACAAGCGCTCTCTGCCTCACAAATCCTCTTCTGCATCCAATCGTACTGCTTAAAAGGGAATCCCTTGGATGCGTGCAACCCATTGATGTCGGCCAAATATTTTCTGTGCAGCAAGATTCAGCTCGACGCGACCTCGACGTCGTCAGTGCTCTTAATCCTTCTGATGTACCAGCTGCCGACCTATTCGATTCGTCAATCGCAGACGGACTGTCACCATTTGAACGCTCTGCTCTTCTTCAGTTGCTCTACCAGTTCCGCCACTCTTTCGATGTTTCCCAACGTGCCCTTGGCCGAACTTCTACCATTATTCACTACATCGACACGGGCTACAACTCGCCAGTGCGACAACGCCCTTACCGTGTCTCCACCGCGGAACGTCAAGTCATTACCGACCAGGTTGACGATATGCTTAAACGCGACGTTCTTCGCCCTTCACAAAGTCCGTGGGCATCACCTGTGCTTCTCGTTAAAAAAAGGATGGATCACTTCGCTTCTGCGTGGATTACCGGCGCCTAAACAAGGTCACTAAAAAAGACGTGTAGCCGTTACCCAGAATTGACGCTGCCCTTGATTGCCTACAAGGTTCCGAGTTTTTTTCATCGTTAGATTTGCGTTCCGGGTATTCGCAGGTGCCTTTAGCAGAGGCTGACCGTTCAAAGACAGCGTTCGTCACGCCTGACGGTCTATATGAATTCAATGTCATGCCCTTCCGCCTCTGCAATGCGCCTGCCACCTTCGAGCGCATGATGGACTCGGTTCTGCGGGGTTTGAAGTGGCACATGTGTCTCTTCTATCTCGACGGCATTGTTGTCTTTGCGCCAGATTTCGCAACCCATCTTGAACGCCTCAACCATGTCCTGACGTGTCTGAAGACCACTCAGCTGCAACTAAGTCTCAAGAAGTGCCGTTTTGCTGCGCGAAAACTTACAATTCTTGGTCACGTCGTATCAAAGGATGGTGTGCTTCCGGAACCGGCTAAACTACATGCCGTGACCGACTTCTCCAAACCGACGACTCTAAAACAGTAACGAAGCTTCATAGGGTTATCCTCCTACTTTCGTCGGTTTGTGCGCAACTTCGCTTCTATAATTGCGTCTTTGACCCAACTTTTAAGCAGCATCTCCAATCTTTCGTCACGGTCTTCTGCGTGTGACCAAGCCTTCTCCATCCTTCGCCGTCTCCTGACGTCACCGCCTATAATGCGCCACTGCGATCCTACGGCCGCAACTGAGGTGCACACAGACGCCAGTGGTGTCGGCCTCGGTGCTGTTCTCGCACAACGAAAGCCTGGGTTCGCAGAGTATGTCGTCGCATACGCCAGCAGAACGCTCACCAAGGCTGAGTCAAACTATAGCTTCACCGAGAAAGAATGCTTGGCAATAGTCTGGGCGCTTGTCAAGTTCCGCCCTTACTTATATGGCCGCACGTTTGATGTAGTTACGGGCCATCATGCATTGTGTTGGTTGTCTTCGTTGAAGGATCCGTCAGGTCGCCTTGCCCGATGGGCTGTTCGACTTCAAGAGTTTGACATTCGCATTATATATCGTTCCGGACGCAAGCATGCCGATGCTGATGCACTGTCACGGTCTCCACTATCCACTGAAACTGCCTCCATATCCATTATAGGCCACCCATTGTCAGCTCTTGACATCGCCACCATCTCCTTTGCATAGCGCCATGATCCCTGGATCGCTTCGTTTCCTGACGTTTTATCCGATGCACCCACCATTTCGACCACTGGAACACTGCGACACCAAGCTTTGCACGTCAGCATTCGTGATGGCCTCTTGTACCGGCGCAACTACTCGCCAGATGGTAGGAAGTGGCTCCTAGTTATCCACAGAACGCTGCGCTCTACAATCTGCGCGTCCTTTCACTCCGACCCGCAGTGTGCTCACGGCGGTGTCTTCAAGACCTATGAACGCTTACGCAAAAGGTACTACTGGCACGGAATGTTTTGCTTTGTCCGCAAGTTCATTCGCGGCTGCCACGAGTGTCAGCGACGAAAAAAACCACCGCATCCTGCCGCAGGTTCATTACAGCCCCTTCCGAGCCCAGACCGCCAATTCGACCGCGTTGGGATTGACCTTTATGGACCTTTACCTTTGACCACGGCGGGAAACCGATGGGCTATCATTGCTGTCGATCACCTTACACGATACGCCGAAACCGCTGCTCTTCCCATGGCGACAGCACAGGACGTCACCTCTTTCATCCTCCGGCGTTTTGTGCTTCGGCACCGTCCACCTCGCGAACTCCTCAGTGACCGTGGCCGCGTACTTCTCTCTGATGTTATCCAAGCACTTCTGCACCAGTGCAACATTGTACATCGGACGTGTACTGCCTACCACCCTCAGACGAACAGTCGCACTCAGCGGCCTAGTCGAACACTGGGCGACATGCTTGCGACACATGTTCCATCTGATCAGCCAAACTGGGACCTGGTTCTTCCATTTGCGACATACGCGTAAAACACCGCTACGCAAGTCACAACCGGGTTTTCCCCCTTCTTCCTTCTGTACGGTCGCCAGCCGACGCACACTATCGACACGTTGCTGCCATACGCACCAGATGCCTCAGAGTGCACGTCCATGTCGGGAGCCGCCCGTTACGCTGAAGACTGCCGACCACTAGCCAAGCGCTTTACTACAGCCGACCAACAACGCCAGAAAAACGCTCGCGATGATGACCAGTCTCTTGTCACAACATTCGCTCCTGGAGCACTTGTGCGGCTGCTTGTACCACCCTGCACCCCTGGCTTGTCGTCCAAACTACTGCCAAATTATCATGGTCCCTACCGCGTCGTCGAGCGTACTTCGCCCGTAAACTACGTCATTGAACCTATTACGCTGCACGGCGACCGTCGTCTACGTGGACGTGATGTTGTTCGCGTAGGCCGCCTCAAGGCGTACTTCGACCCTCTCGTCCCCACCTGTTAGATCGCCAGGATGGCTCCACCTTTCTCGACGGGGCCAATTGTAATGAAGAAAGGAAGATAATGACATCGCGATCATCATCAAGAGCGGAGGGCACGAGATCGGCGCTCGAACACCACCATCTTGTTCTCCCGACCTACTGTTCAGAGCTACCGTCTGTTTGTTTGACTCGTCCAATAGACCTCCTGACAATATATATATATATATATATATATATATATATATATATATATATATATATATATATATATATATATATATATATTGTTACGTGTAGCTGAAGCTCAATGCTATTTACAATTTATTTACAAGGAAGCTAACGGAGGCCAAAATGGCGACGCTATGTCAAGCCGGCACACACGTCGTCTTCTTTCCCCTCAGTGCAGCCACACTGTGGCGGCTGTTCCGTAGCATCACCCCCGGCTGTAGAAGCACAGTCCCGGTGCTTAATCTACACATCCGCGGTGAGAGGTGTGTGGTATGGTTTTACTCTGGCCACGTGAACGATGTCACTTGCAGCTGATGATGACGCTGAGAGGTCGGCGGGGATGATTTCATACGTGACATCTGTCACTTGTCGCACCACATGGTAAGGGCCAGTGTAGCGCGACAGCAGCTTTTCGGAAAGGCCCACACGTCGAATGGGTGAGCAGAGAAGCACCAGAGAACCCGGAGAAAAGTGCACATCGTGATGGTGGCAATCATAGAGGCGTCTCTGATGATCCTGTGAGGCCTCGAGACGGGTGCGGGCGAGCTGGCGCGCGTGGTCGGCGTGTGCAATCGCGTCGCGGGCGTATTCACTGGCGGAACGTATGGCCGAGGGCAGCGAAGTTTCAAGGGCAACGCGGGTTCTCGGCAATATAGCAGATAGAATGGTGAATAGCCGGCGGTGTCGTGACGCGATGAATTGTACGTGAACGTCACATATGGTAAGTGAAGTTCCCAGTCGTGGTGGTTGGTCGCAACGTACACTGGCCCACAAAATATTGCGGGGTGCGTGAGCGCGTGGCGAAGCGACCCTCCTCCCCTTCTCGCGGTGAACCGCTGGTGTCGAGACCGACGCCTGCGCGCATGCGCGTCCATCCTTGACTGCAAGGGTGCCGGTTTCCGCGCTTCCTCCTTGCGCGCCGGCCATATCCGAGTGTATTCGCAAGGTGCCCCTCTTGCGATATGCGTCGTGGCGGCTTGGACGGGCAGAACATCGTTTATACAACGAAAATCAATTGTTCATTTTCATCTTGCCTGTCTCCTTCTATAGAGCGCGTTTTCTGCACGCTCTTCTGCGGGAGAACGCCCCGCTAGTAAAAAGAAAGAAACAAAGAAGATTGGCCACTAAAAGGTGCAGCGCAGAAAAAAAAAATGAGTTGTTACGCTCGCCACCGGGCCGGCCCTATGCATCAGCGCTCGTGACTCGACAAAAAGCGGCCGCAGTGGCGCGTGCAAGTTCACGCTTCTAAACACGCTTCACATAGTATCGCCCGTCGAAGCCGCCACAGCGCTTATCACAAGAGGGGCACCTCACGGCTACATTCGTATATCGCCGGCACGAAGCGCGGAAACATGCACGCTTGCAGTCTCGGAGGGATGCGCATGCGTGCAGGCGTCGGTCTCGACACCAGGGGTGCCCGCTAGAAAGTGAGGAGGGTCCTTTCGCCACGTGCTCGCGCACCCCGCAATATATTGCGGGCGAGTGTACTTCGAAAGCATGCCGGTGATGGTCCGGTTGAGGCGCTCCGTGAGGCCGTTGGTCTGTGGGTGGCAGGACGTGCTGAACTTGTGCTTTGTCGAGCAGGAGCGGAGGATGTCCTCGACGACTGCCGAGAGAAAGCTGCGGCCACGGTACGTGAGTAATTGGCGCGGAGCACCGTGCACTAAAATTATGTCATACAGAAGAAAGTCAGCAATGTCAGTAGCAGAACTTGTCGGGAGGGCTCTGGTGATTGCGTACCGCGTAGCATAATCAGTTGCGACGGCGACCCATTTATTTCCAGAATCCGAGAGTGGAAATGGTCCAAGAAGGTCTAGACCAACACGGAAAAAGGGTTCGGGTGGGATATCGATCGTCTGGACAAATCCAGCTGGAGGCGTGGAGGGCTTCTTCCGGCGCTGACAGGGCTCACAAGCGGCAACGTAGCGCCGCACGGAGCGGGCAAGACCCGGCCAAAGGAATCGACAGCACACATGGTCGTATGTGCGGGAGACGCCCAAGTGTCCAGCCAAGGAAGCGTCGTGAAGTTGCTGAAGGACAGTCGAACGCAGGTGCGCTGTAGTGACAGGCAGAGGGTCAAGGCCATGTGGATCAAAACTGCGGCGGTACAATGCCCCCTCCTTAAGGAAAAACATCCGGAGAGAGTCGTCGCCAGGAGTTGACTCCAGATGGTCGATGAGGGCTCGTAAGGAAGGATCGCGGCGTTGCTCGTGGCCGATTTGAAGCAACTGGGACACAGAGAAAACGCACGCGATGGCGTCCGCATCAGCCGGCTCGTCAACGGGGTAGCGGGACAAACAATCGGCATCCTGGTGCAAGCGTCCCGTCTTATATACCACGGAGAAGGTATATTCTTGCAGGCGTAACGCCCAGCGAGCGAGTCGTCCCGTGGGGTCCTTGAGTGACGATAGCCAGCAGAGCGCGTGGTGATCAGGGATGACACAGAAGGGGCGTCCGTACAAGTATAGAGGAAACTTCGCAACAGCCCACACAAGTGCGAAGCACTCGCGGTCTGTGATATATATATATATATATCAGGCCTATTTGTCCTTCGTAGTTGCAGCTGCACGTCAGCGGGATGTTGCAAACAAACGCATATATTGTGAACTGTTCCATGGGACTCCTGCTTCACTCTGCGTCAAGGAGTGATATGATTCACCTTTCTTCACCCAGATTGCTTGACACAACAAATAAAAGTTCTAACTCTCCCAACAATCTTTTTGAGACTATGGCTGACCTCGTCAATGTGATATGCCAATAGTCACCCCACTGTAGGCCAATGCTGGACCTGGGTCTAGAGGTGCTCCTCCACTTGGTGATGTTTCGACTTGTTGAGGAGGCCATTCGGGGCTCCTGTGACAGAGCTTCGCAGCAAAAGAATGAGATGATATGAAAGGCAGAATACCCTCCTTAAAACATGGGGTAGAGATCCAGTACACATGACACTCGCCAAAGAAACACTCATGTCCAGAAATGGGAGATCACTGTCTAGTGGTAGTTTTCTCGCTTCCAGGAACTCATCCAGCACAGTAGACAATAGAGAAAACAAATGACTCGACTAATTTAGTAGCCTTACTTCATGTCATATAGGGTAGAAAGTTTCCAGAGAAGCAGAATACCTTTACTACGCTGGTTCTCACAGTAGTTAGTGCTTTACGATTAGTTGACAGTGTTCTCTGCAGGGAAAAGTCCTTATTAAAGCGGTTGAGCAGCTTTTAATGTCTCCTACACAGTGCCGCGTATGTTCAAGTAAGCAGGACTACTACTGAAAGATATGCTCCGCTATCTGGGCCTGAAGATTTTCTGTGATGAGCATCGTGCTAAAGCTATGTCCCGCACTTAAAGGTGTTTTGGCCTTTCCTATTAGCGCACTTGAATATTGAAGCATGTTGTTGCTACAGGAAGACCAGAGAGCACTCTCAACACTTCGCACCACCCCGAAGTGTAGGGGAGCTTCCATAATCAAGTACAATGTTTGCTTTAACAGTCCGTTCACACTGCCTTTTGGCATGTGTCACCAAGAAGTATTTAATGGAGTTGAACGTAGGTGACATCTCAGGTCAAGGAAGGCAAGGCCTACGACTGTTATGCTATCTGTACACAAAGGCAGCCGTCAATTCTAGCAAACTGCTGGGAGAGTTGAAAGTACCTTATTATTTTCAGCGCCAAGCAATCTGGATACGTACGAAATTGTGAGCCGGACCAGGCCATGACGTGACGTTTGCATCAAGAAGTATGTGCTGGAGTTCATAGGAAGTACGGTTTATGCTGTTTACAACAACCCACTGTCCTGCAGCAGCAATTATGCAGGACAAACAGGCCGACGACTCAAGGGTTATCTTACAAAACCTGCATAAACCCTTGACACAAATTTGTGGGAGCAAAGTAGCAAATGATGCTGCTTGGTGCAGTTGTAGACCAAATTTTTAGTAATGTATCCTCGTGACACATTTTAAAAGCATACACAACTTTCTGAATAGCTCCCACTATACTAGCGTGTCTTCATTTAATCTGCTTGGCAAATTGAAGTATTCAGATCAGCTGCAGGAGCGTTCTCAATTGGGCTCCTTGGTACATGTTTAGAAGAGAATCAAACAAGGTGACAGACAGGACGAAGGGAATATGTTGCTCTGTCTGTCGCCATCGCTTCGTACTAACACTAGCACTTTTCATTTCGTGTTTAATACTCATCTATTTTGGTCACCTGACCACGTGACACAGCTGCAAGCTCAGGCTATAATGTTACATTGTTACGTTGGCTTCCAATGTCGAACTCAAGTAATTATGTCGTCGCACATTCACGTATTTTACTTAGCACAGCACTAGCTCAGAGTGAGCTTACTAGTGGCTAACCTTAGTTACCATCGAGCCCATGCATGACACTGCTAGTGATCAGTATGCAGTGTTTTTCCATACTCATTAAGGCAACACTAGACAATCATTTTATTGGTGCATGTTTTATCTGTTGCCTCAAATCCTGAATTCTGGCACTATTGGAGTTTTTCAAACACCACCCATGTGTGCACCGAAGTCACGTGTGGAACAATATCAATTTAAAGTCGACGTGCTCATGCTTAAAATTACTCGCATATGCCTCGTCGTTCCGCCAAAATTTGCAGTCATTGTCCATTAAGACTCCACATATAAGACCGATTTGCGATAGAATGGCACAGCTTACCAGAACAAAGAGCACCACTCGACAGACGGCTGTGGCACACAGGTATTGCAAGCAGGCCCTCATGGCTGCGAAAGTTCGCGAAAACTGGCACACAGACATACTTCACTGGCACAATAGCTGTGATTGAAATACTAATATCAGGTATTTTCAGGCCGGTTGTCCACAGTAAAGCAAAAACATTTTCATACAGAATTACACCCTTGCACATAAGCTTGTCGCCGATTTACTGATTGCTGTGGTATCGCTTGGTATTGTCAACGATATTATTCCACATTTAAAAAAAAGCTTCACGAAGCACATTCTATTCGGAAAAACAGCAGACATTTTGTTATAGATAAATAACAACAAGCATTTTAAGATAATTATTGTAGTGATGCATATATGCTGAAAATTAGTGTGTGCAACTAGAGACGGTCAATATCAGAACCAGCCTTTAATATCAGTGTTGACAGGTCTTCCGATTTGTTCTTACACTAGTTTGAAACATATACAACTTTAGATTGTCCATTACCTAGTTTTGGCCAGTGCTATTCTGTGTAAAGGTTACGTTAAAAATGACTTATGAGATGCATTTTCTTTACAATTGCGGCCGCATATGGGCAGATGTTACGTGGAAATCCACTCTCAGAATACGTGAAATAGTAACGTAACGCGTCAGAAGATTGATCGTCAGCTTTGTAGCTGCCACAACTAAAAACAAGAAGAAAAAATACCAGAAACATCTGATGCAGATTGCCAGCTACCAAATCAATCCATTTCTTCTGCAGCGACCCTTAATCGGTATCAGGCGGATACATTCAATTGCGATCGAGCATGATTACTCTGGCTCGATCCCAAGTTAATGGGTACCGTGTGACGCCAGCGTTACCTAACACTGCAGGTGGCACGAGGTTACTACAGCAAGCACGCTACACCGTCCTTGCATTGTAATGTAAGAGCATACGGATTCAACGTGCTCTATGAGGTCTTCATACATACGCACCCTTTCAACTCCGGACAAACAATCTTTCAATTCCGGGTATGAACACAGCGATTACGCATGCCTAGCCTGGCCGCTGCGTCATACGCTTAAGGAAAAATATTGTTGGCTAAGAATTTCGCTGTGATGCAATGCGTCGCCGAATACGGCTAACATAGCGTCACACCGCATCGAGAGAGATTGCTCCAAGAACACAGCACAACACTGTGCAAACTGGAATGCTAATGTAAGTATACCAGCTGCCAAATAAAGCCAAGAACGGAGTGCTACAGACTTCATCGACGCTGATATTGCCTGCGCTTCTCAATGTATACTCTACATGAAATCAGCACAACAAACGCTACACTAGAGAGAAAGAAATACAACAAGAGCGGACACTCCCATAGAGCCCAGTGGCCGAATTGACTGTAGCGCACCAAGCCGTCGGCGTTAATACCTCAACCACACTTGCGGTTTCGGTTTTGTGCGCGCGCTTCTTAAATTATAGCAGGTACGCATCAAGCCGCCGGCGCTGTTTTTTGGCTTCTACAGCTTAACCGCGCGTGGTCCTCGTGCGCACTACTTTTATTATTAAGAATAATTGATTGCGAACGATCTGTACAAGCCCTCCATCGAGTACGGATGTATGGATGGATGGATGGAATATACTGAAAAGTCCTGCGAGCTACGGGGCGTGAGGCCCCATAGTGCGGGCTACTCTCATGTTGAGACCGGGAGTTTTCACTCCCTGGCCGCATCGTGGTCTCGCTGGACGGCCCAGAGCTGCTCCGCCAGGTCCGTGCTACGTAATGCTTCTTGTAGCATGGCCGAGTCTTGATCCTTGTTTGCGTGGGTCCGACCACACGGCCCCTCTGCAGCAGTTCTTCAGGTCTTTCGCTGTCAAACCTCAAGTCATTGCTCTCCAGGAAACATTAGTCTCCGCCGCCTCGCTCCAGGGCTACAGGGCCGTGTCGGGCCTGCCCGGGGGGCGAGGGATTTGCACCTTGATTGATAAAAGGCTGACTCATCTCTCCCACGACCTCAAGCTGGCGAGTGGTAGAATTGAATACGTCATGGTTGAGATCCTGCTCAACGTACCACACCAGAATCAGCGCAGAAACAGTGTGTTCGTCCTCAATATCTACAGCAACCCCAGGGACTCGCGCCAGCAGTTCCAGACCATCCTCAAGAAAGCGACCAACTTGGCCGGCCCTCGACCCTTAGTCCTCGTCGGTGACTTCAACGCACCGTACGGCATCTGGGGTTACGTCTACGACACTACCAAGGGGCGCAACCTGTGGCAAGACGCCAACGAGATGGACCTCACTCTGGTCACTGACAAGAATTTTCCTAAGCGCATCGGCAACCCCGTCACCCGGGACTCGACACCTGACCTCGCGTTCGTCAGGAACGTTGAGGACGTGGGCTGGGAGAACACCGCCATGGAGTTCGGCAGCGACCACTACATTCTCGAGACTAACATCAAGGTGTCTCGCAGTAGGATCAAGGAATTCACGTTCATTGATTGGGACCGCTTTCGCAAGATTCGTGTAGAACCCGGCAAAGACAGGGCACCCGCCACCCTCGAAGAATGGTGCGAAGGCGTCCGGAACGACGCTTCCGCGGCTACCAAGAAAGTAGAAACCAATTTCGACGTCGAGCGGATGGACAGCAGACTTGCCCACCTGATCGAGGCCAAAAACTCCTTGCTCCGCCGATGGAAGGGCCAAAGGCTCAATCGCAGACTCCGAAAAAAGATCTCGGAGCTCAACAAGGTCATCGATGACCACTGCAAGGCGCTATGCCAGCAGCAGTGGGACGACCTCTGCGAATCCATCGACGGACAGATGCGCAACGGCAAATCCTGGGCTATGCTGAAGCACCTTCTCGACGAAAGCGGCTCAAAGTCAAATCAGAGGCATACGTTGGCCCGGGCCCTTCACGAAGCCACCAGGTCTCACACGGTCGATGAGCTCGTCTCAAAACTCGTACAGAAGTACTTGCCCGTCTGTCGCGACGGAGATCCAGTGATCCAACTCCCGGACTACCGAGGCCCTCCAAGCCCCGAGCTCGACGAAGACTTCTCCGTTGCCGAGGTCAGACAGGCCATCTTCGCACTCAACCGCAAGTCTGCGCCTGGTCCAGACGGAGTCACCAACAGAATGTTGGGAAACCTCGAGGACACGTCGATCGTCTTCCTGTCCGACAAAATCAACGAGTCCTGGAATAGCGGCGCTGTTCCTGCAGAATGGAAGATGGCCGGCACGGTGCTCATTCCCAAGCCCGGCAAAGCCCCGAACATCGAGAACCTCAGGCCGATTTCTCTAACCTCCTGCGTCGGGAAGGTCATGGAGCGCGTCGTCCTCAACAGGGTCAACGGGTACCTCGAAGACAACGAGGTTTACACGTACAACATGATCGGCTTCCGCGCCGGACTCTCGACGCAGGTGCAATGAAGCTAATAAAGCATCAGATTGTGGATGGCCGTTCCAGAGACGTCAAAGCTTTGCTCGGTCTGGACCTCGAGAAAGCTTCCGACAACGTGCTCCACAGCTTCATCGTAAAGACCATTTCAGACCTGGGTCTTGGTTACAGATTCCATAGCTACGTCAGCTCTTTCCTAACGAACAGGAAGGCCAAGCTTCGCATTGGGGACTTCCGCTCCAACGATGTGCCCCTCGGAGGGCGGGGCACTCCTCAGGGCGCCGTCATCTCACCCACCCTGTTCAACATCTGTATGATTGGTCTTTCCGAGAGGTTGGCACGCGTATAGGGCGTCAAGCACACCATATACGCCGACGACATCACCTTATGGTGCTCCGGCGGCTGTGAGGGCAGAGTCGAAGAATTCATGCAGGAGGCGATCGACGTGATCGAGGAGTATCTCCGCCCCACTGGACTTCGATGCTCCCCCGCCAAGTCGGAGCTTCTGCTTTACAGAAAAGAGAAGGGAGGCAGACCCAAAGATTGGAAGCCAGTTTCCGAAAGCAGCATCAGTCTTCGTACTTGTGAAGGGGGGGGGGGTGTTACCCAGGGTCGACGTTATTCGGGTCCTGGGCATGTTTGTCGAATTCAACGGCGGGAACGGAACGGCTCTCCGCAAGATCATTGCAAAGACGGACAACGCTTTCCGCCTCGTTCGCAGAATAGCAAACCGGCACCGAGGAATGAAGGGAAACAATCTCCTCAGGCTTATTAATGCCTTCGTGCTATGTCACTTTACGTACACAGTTTCCATGCACAACTGGCTCAGAGCGGAGCAAGACAAGCTCAATTCTCTCATCCGCAAAGTGGTCAAGAGGGCTCTCGGGCTACCCATCAGGACCCATACCGAGGATCTCCTCAAGCTGGGAGTGCATAACACTGCCGAGGAGATTGCCGAGGCCCAGGAACGTGCGCAACTCACTCGCCTGAGCACCACAGCGGCAGGTAAACACATCCTCGAAGAGCTGGGTTACAAACCTGCGGGATTCCCGATGGTCAGTACTCCGATCCCTAGGTGCATTCGAGACAAGTTCGAAGTGGCCCCTGTGCCCCGAAACGTCCATCCCGTCCATAACGAGGGCAGACGCAAGGCCAGAGCAGCAGCCATCCTCAAACAGATCAAGCAACGAGACATTAGAGCAAGCTTCGTCGACGCCGTGGAGTACAGCGATGGGAAGACCTTTGCCATCGTTGTGGTCGACTCCAGCGGCAAGATTTCTAATTGCGCCTCCATTCGCACTTCAGACCCCGGAGTCGCCGAGCAAGCCGCCATCGCCCTCGCCCTGCTAGACGGTCATGGGTCCGAGATATATAGCGATTCCAAAACGGCAGTTAGGGCTTTTCAGAAGGGTTGCATCGCCAAGCAAGCTGCTCGTCTTCTGAGCAACTCGAGTCGATATGCTCTCACGCATCATTCAATCCACTGGTTTCCAGCTCACGTAGGGTCGGTCGCGGGTGCTCCCCTGCACCTGAATGAGTCTGCTCACGAGGCTGCGCGTGACCTCACCGACCGCGCTTCCTCTGCAAGATGCACCGACTCCCCTCCTCCCTACGGCCACAGGGATGCTCCCGCTACTCACGACGAGGTTATTAAATTCTTCTACATGTCTAGAAGGGTCTTTCCACCCCCTCACCCCAGGTTGAATAGGGCGCAAGCCGTTTCTCTTAGGCTTCTGCAGACCAGTACGTATCCGTGTCTGTCCGTTCTCCACGAGGTTTACCCGGACGTGTATCGCGACGACGCCTGCCCCTCCTGCGGGCAGACCTCCACTCTAACGCACATGCTGTGGGAGTGGGGTCAACATACCCCAAGTTCATCAAGGAGGAGTGGGACTCGCTTCTGCGTAGCCCCGCTCTAGAAAAGCAAATCCTGGCTGTCCGGCGTGCCCGCGACCGGGCTGGTGGGCTAGACCTGCCGGTCCCGACGTGGGACTAGCCGGGTGCGCGACGAGTTCGCGTCCTCGCCGGACCAACAATAAAAGTTTCCTCACTCACTCACCACACGGCCAGAGTAAGTGATGTCCGTTTAGTGTGCTAAGGCAATTTTCGCGATATGATGACGTGTATAGCTCAGTCATGTAGTGATGTAATCTGTTCTGCGTGGGGTATGTGTTGGTTTTGAAATATTCTGAACGTTAGGGCTTGGGACCTGGTGAGCTTATTGTGAGGGGCGCTGTATATTCTGCGGTCTAGATAATGTGGCTTTGTGATCTCGTCGTATGTGGAGGAAGGATCCCGATTCCCGCAGGGATGGTCGCGACCAGAATAGGCGGTGTCGCGGAGGTTTAGGTCTCGCGCGCTCCTGTGAGCCATCTCATTGAGATTGGGAGGGGCGTCCTCGATCTCTCCGAGGTGTGCCGGGAACCAGCAGGTGGTGTGATGCGGCAGCGGTGCGGATGCATTGACTATGTGTAGTGCTTGTCTTGCAAGGGCTCCTTTCTGAAAGGCTTTGACGGCCGAGCGTGAATCACTGTCGACGTGTGTTGTGGCCGGGTATGTGAGCGCGAGTGCGATGGCGACCTGTTCTGCTATCTCGGACGTGTGGGCCTTCACTGTGAGAGCGTTTGTTCCTTGAACTTGCTTATTGACCGCGGTGGCAACGAAGGCCTTCCTGGACGGGTACTGTGCCGCGTCTACGAAACAGGCTAGGACCTTCTTATCACGTATTTTGCGCAGGATGAACGATCCGCGTGCCAGCCTTCTGGGTTAGTGGTGCTAGGGGTTCAGGCTCCGCGGGTGTGGGCGAACCGTGTAGTAGTTGCGTGCGCCCATCGCAATGCTTTGGTATAGATTCTAGACTGCTGTGGTGTCATGACCTAGTTTGGGTAGGATTTCCTTACCCGGTTTTGTTCCAAAAAGTCTTGTCAATTGTGCTCGTTTTTGAGCTTTGGTGATTTTTTCAAGTGTATTGTGCACCGCCAGTTGCAGCAGGAGCGCTCTTCCCGTACTCTTAGGGACGCTCAGCGCTAGTTTGACTGGCTTCCCCAGTTGCACATTGAGTATGTTCTTCTCCGCTACCTTCCATCTGTGCATGGCCGCCTCGCAAGTGAAGTGGCATAGCGCGAAGGCGTGTGTTAGCTTGAGGACATTTTCTTGCTTAAGGCCGTTTCTGTTTGCTACGCGTGGTACGAGATTCATGGCATTATTCGACTTTGTCACCATCCTCTCCACTGTCGCGGCGTTAGAGCGGTTGCTCTCCAGAGCATGCCAAGTACTCTGATTTTGTTGACGTGCGGAATGGTTCCTCAGTTTTTTGTTCTGAGAATAATGGTGTGTGTCTCTGATTTCGCTCTTTGGCTTGGTACCACTTCTCGATGGCTTGTAGACGAGGAGCTCCGACTTCGCGGGCGAACATCGCAGGCCCGTGAGAGCGAGGTATTCCTTGATCGCGTCGATCGCTTGCTGTCGAGCGTTCTCAATTGATCACAGGCTACCTCCGGGGATCCAGAGCGTTACGTCAGCTGCGTATACGGCGTATTTGACGTTCTCAATTGGATCCAGTCTTTTGCCTAGGCCGCCTAGCGCAAGCTTAAAAAGCATCGGAGAGATGACAGCACCTTGCGGGGTGCACTTGGCTGCCCAGTTTGTATTTCTGCGACGCAGGGCGGCCGTTCTGTCGCTCAGGAACAATTTTGTGTCAGCGTAGAATCTAGTGCCTAGGTCGAGCTTAGAGTTCACGTCGAGTATGCAGTCATGTGATAAATTATCGCAGGCCCTTCCGCGGTCTAGCCCAAGGATTACTCTCGCGCCTCTCGTGTCTGCGTCAATGATCTCATGTGTGAGGAGCTTCATGGCGTCTTGGATGGATAGCCCAAGTATAAAGCCGATCATTGTTGCGGGGTAGATATCTTTTCCTTCTAGATGTTTTGAAAGCATGTTTAGGACCGCGTGCTTGGCTACCTTGCTGGCGCAAGACATCAGCGAGATCATCTTTATGAAATTGCACGTGGCACATCGAATATGTGGCACGTGCAATTTCAATGGACGCAAGACACCTTGTAAAATGAGTAAATGTTTATTTTACTCCTTGTCAATGCTCGTTGCGGGATTTTTGTGCATTCACCCAACCTTGTGGCACCACGTAAGCAGCAGTAGTTTCTGTAGGAAGCTCCAGCAGACGACATCAGCTCAAAAAATTAAATTACAAGCAAGTGTCATCTTAGAATAATGCGTATAGAGGCGAAGCATGCGAAAGTGGTGAATGGGCGGCATTGCCGACAAAAGAAGTTCTCTTTTACGCACTCGGCCTAGAAAATACCCGGCTTATCTCAAATAATACGGTACATACCAGGAAAACATTCTATTTCCAAGCATTCCGCTCTCCCCGGACCTTATTTGCTGCATTTTAATAGCACGAATACACGGGCTACTGCGCGTTTCCAGAACTTGGCTACAACCGGCGCGATAATACGCTACGAATACACAGCGGTGGCCACAACACAGGCTATCAAGCAGACCGTGCTGGACGCTCGCAGAATTTCTTCTACTCGCACTCAAGAGAAATGCAAGGGTGCCGTTCAGAAGACAGAATTTAACAGTTCCTGGCGTTTGGGCTCCTTGGCGCCATATCTTGCGCGTTCTGCCCACGCAAGCAACTCTCTCCGGTGTTATCACTCTCGACAATTGGTCGTCACGTTTTCGACAAGTGTGAGTACCGCAAGAAGACTTAAATTGTTGCGTGGCCATAAAAATTGTCGCAAACTTGTCGAAGGAAGATTCGGACGCGCTAAACTAACTTTGTCACCACGGCCGAGCTGCTTCTGCGCTAACTGCGTCACAGCGCCAGGCGCGCCCACTGATCTCGAAAGGTACCCCAAAAAGTAGCGAAATTAGTTACAATATTGTTAGCCGTCACAGGAAGTGCCAAAACTTGCCGCAAAAAGATTCAGTACAATTGAAACTGCCTCACAGCACCCTGTGCGACTAGCCTGCCCAAAAAATACCGAAATAAGTTAAAATAATATTCGTGCTTATATGAAGCTTCGCAACCATCTCCGAGTACGATTCCTTAACCAAAATTAACTGCGCCACGATGGCCGCGCTGTTTTACTTTGACTTCACCACAAGTGTAGCCTGATTGCTTGAAATGCGTCGCAGACAGTTCAACAAAATGTCTCACCTTGCCGTAGTCTAATAGTGTTGTGGTGCCATTTCGAAGTTCTGAACGAACGCAAGAATTCGCCGGGGCAAACAAAACCAGGCTAAATCCAACAACAGAAAAACAGGCAGACGGGTGACCGAGCAGGGCAACGCTCAGATGCGCGACCGGTCTCGCTCGCTTCGGCGGCGTGGCTGACGAATGACGCATGCACGTTGCTCGTCATTCGCCGATTCGCCTGTCGCTAGGCAGCGGAAGTAAGCCGCAAAGCTTAATTTGTACGCAGATATTTTCGCTTCTGCCGGGAAAGAATTAAATAAATGACACAATTTCTATTAACCTCACTTCACATTCTCTGCTTATTCGATGCTCGCGGCAGCAAACGGTCGGCGTTAATACTAGCGTGACGTATTTCCTGCTTCCAGTTTTCGCCGAGTGTCCACTATTGTTATATTTCTTTCTCTATCGCTACACCCTTTGTCACAGACTCGCAATGTCGCGGCCTTATGAGTACTCATCGCCCAGCAGGAATGTCGTTACAGGGCGTGCTCACACCAAACAGTTGAGCCCGTCACCTGCCATCGCGGTGCATTACGTACGCGTGACGGGCACTAAGAACGAAAAGCGGACACTTAAATCACCTACCTTTATAGCAATCCATCGTCGATGCCTTCCTATTATCCGAGGTAATCCCAAATGTAACAGGAGTACCACCTCCGCACACCACCATTTGCAACCGCGGTCAATTTCAAACTGTTCTGCCGGAGAAATGCAACCCGTCGTGTAGGAGTGATGAAGGGTAGTAAGCAGCGCCACCGCTAAAACCTCTTCCCACTGTGTGTGTGTATATTTACGATTCGCCTATGAATAATGTTGAAACAGCGTTACCTACGGTAATGCTATGTAACTGTCTGTTAGAGTAGGCAGTGTCTTTTCTTTATATTCTTTGTGTGTTGATTTTTCGCTGTCAACATGTTTAGTTACTCTCCAGATGAAAAGCGGATGGCTCTCCGTATTTCATAAACAGAGCTCACGTCGGCTTTTTTACGTAGACTGCCGCCGTTTTTCATGAGACAGACCGGTCTACGTAACTTTTACAGAAGGTTTGATCGTAACGTTACGAAATTTTTTTACAGTGTACACCATCCGCGGCGCCTGTGGGAAGCAGCCGTAGGATGCCTGCCGGTAGAAAAAGTACGAGCGTGTTCCCAGCCAAGTACTGGGCTAATGCGGAACCTTAACACGTGGAAATGCGCATTCCGCGGGTGATTCTGGATGCTAAGAGCTGCTATTGAATGCTATATTAGAAAAGTGCAGGGACGGGGAAGGGAATCTACGAGATTTTTCTGTGCCCGCAGATTTCGAGGGCATTTGCATGGCGCGGGCGCCATCCCCAGGACAGTTCTTCTTTAGCCGTGTGTCGTGGCGGGACGACCACTGCGATTTCCTTGTGTACTTAGCGACATGAATAACCGGCAATGCTATATCTTCACTCCGTCCAAAACGCAGTGAGAGAGAGAGGGAGAGACGCATGTACGAACACAGACTGGAATGCAGGGTAAGTCGGGTCCTCGGTTAATGCTTGCTGCTCTTTTCAACGTGTTTTGTGTTTGCGGGATAGGGCATTTTATAGCAGCGCTGCCAGTAGTACTGTTTGTCGCTGGCCCGCAAACTACCGCGAAACGGAGACAACCAATATGACCGATCGAACAAGGTAGTCTTCCAGCAAACTAGCAAATGCTCTCAACGTGCCGTAAATGTTAGACAAATTTGTTGATTTCAGCGCACGCGGTGTAGAAAGAGCCATCGTGAACGCAGAATGGTTCAAATTATTTCGTGATGTAAACATCTTGCTATTTTTTATTTGTTTCATTGCAGAAAACTTGGAGGCCTTTAAACACCTTTACGCCGGTGTTGTCTTCGTTGAGAGACTTCCAAGGAACATCAATGGCAAAGTCATCAAACAACAATTAAAGCAGTTGTACCAGACAACTACAGTGTACTAAAACCCCACAAGCAATTTGCTTTTTTAATTGAAATAAAAACGCAAATCAAATGATCACGCTGCAGCCGTTGTTGTACGTGGGACACGTTTTTCAACTGGTTAGCACTTTTTACTGACTGTGGTACGTTGTTGATCCGTATTTCTTGTTCGTCTTTGCCAAAAATATCGTACCACTGCACAGAACCAGTGCTGTTCGATCACAGAAGCGGCGAAACGATTTTGTAAAGACCAGACCACTTTTCATTGTAGGTGTGTCTGTAGACCGGAAAATTCAATATAAAATTTCCCCGTGCAGAACCATGGGTGAAATTTGGGTATTGTTGTTCTGGCCGAAAAACAAAAACAAAACACTTTAAATAATATTTAACATATCTTACTAAGGCAGCACCTCACAACATTTCAAAACATTTGTATAATTCTGACGCTCGTGAAAGAGAAGAAATAAGTGCACATAGGTAGCCAAGGGAGTAGAAGCCGTACAGACGGCTACCAGATTAAGTATAGTTCATTAAACGGGATGGTAAAAATTGAATATACTTATTAAAACTAGTCTCAGGGCCCATGAGGATGTTACAGAGAGGATAAGTACGATGAGCAAGAAAAATACTCGTTCGAACAATTATTAATATTTAAAGCGATAAATTCCAAATATAATAGGCTACTGCAACCTCGAAAGATAATGCGCGCTCGTTGCAAGCTGTGGAGGAGGGAAGAGGGTTCCACCCGCCAGTGGTCCTTGGCAAAAAATAATGAGTCAGTTTTAGGATTTTACGTGCCGAAACCACAAATTCATTATAAGGCACGCCGTAGAAGGGGACTGCACGTTGATCCGCAGGGGATCTTGAATATGCCCCAAATGTACGAGGCACGGGCGAGCGCCACAAAAAATGCGAGTGCCACAGCCGGGATTTATCCCGCTACCTCGTGCTTAGGAGCGCTCCACGATAGCTGCTAAACCATTGCGGTGGCTTTGACACAAAAGCATCTGAGAAAATGTTTGTGGGATAGAAAAGATTAAAAAACTTTAAACCGATGATCAAGATGCGACGACATGTGCGAAGGCTCTCGAATGATTTATTTTTTAAGGGAGTTACTTAAACATGAACCCGCAAAACTGTTCAAGAGCATACTTATTTTTAGTCATGACTGAGCTTGAACAAAGATAGAACCTTTTGTAAACATTAGAAAACTAATTACAAAAGAGCACCACGTAATTAGAAGCTGCGCATAGCTGGCGTCTTAATCCAAGCTAATTTGTAACGCAATAACTATTGCACGGAACACAGCAAAAGATGGCACAAGGAAAGTGACGAAAATTCAGCGCTCGGTATGTTTGTGTTTTCCACTCACTTTGTCCCATCTGTTGTGTTCCTTTCTTCCCTTGAAACGTTGCGGACAGCGTTGTGTGATGATGTATTGCGTCGACAAGCTGCACTTCACACATGCTGCTCACGTAATACTTATATTTCCTTGCGCACCAACATTTTTATTTTATTTATTTATTTATTTCAAAATACTGCAGGCCAATGTGGTGGCCCAAGCAGGTGTGGGTTACATCCAACATGAATGTGCAAATCAACAGACAACAAAAAAGCAAGCAAGAAAGAAGAAAAGCAAAAAGAAAAAAAAGAAAAATAAAGCTTAAGAGAGAAGGTAACACTCCAACTCAGCGAGAAAATTATTGGAACCAAAAATATCAGACGGCAAAGAATTCCATTCTTCCACAGTTCTTGGAAAATAACTGAATTTGAAAGCTTTTGATCGGGCGAAGATTGGGGTTAGTGCAAATTCATGGCCATGGCGTGTGCGTCGTGTTGTTAAAGGTTTTATACTGTCAGGCAGATCTATTTTTATGTCACCAAACATACAATTATAAAGAAATGAAAGGCGACTAAATTTTTCTGCGGGCTTTTAGCGTAGAAATACAGTATAATTGCATTAGGTTGAATGGGGAATCAAGTCTACGATATTTGCCAAATATAAACCTAACAGCCTTTCTGTTAATACGTTCAAGTTGCATGATATCTTTCTTTAAATAGGGATCCCAAATGATAGAAGCATACTCAAGCTTAGAACGAACACACGTATTATAAGCTAAAAGCTTTGTTTGCGAGGGTGCGAATTTCAGCTTTCTTTTAAGGAACCATAACTTACGTAGTGCAGATGTGCAGATATCAGAAATGTGGATTGACCAAGTTAAGTTGCTTGTGAGGGTGACACCTAAGTACTTATATTTGCCTACAATCGAGATACTATTGTTTCTAAGGGTATAACAGAACTGGATCGGATTTAGTTTCCTGGTGATAGGAAGTAGTACTGTTGTCTGAGTATTTAGTTGCATGCCCCATTTTTGACACCAGTCATCAATAACATCCAGTGCATGTTGCAATTCAATGTGATCTCTGGGGGATACAATTTGTTTAAAAATGATACAATTATCCGCGAACAAACGTACAGACACATTTTCAGGAATAAAATCAACCAAGTCATTAACATAAATTGAAAACAAAAGTGGTCCCAATACATTTCCCTGTGGAACTCCAGACGTGACATGAAGATTAGCAGATGATGAATCATTGATTACCACATACTGTTGTCTGTTGTGAAGGTAAGCCCCGATCCATTGAACTATTTGTCTTGGTAACCCCAAGCACTGTAATTTGTAAAGCAGTTTCCCATGTGGCACTTTGTCAAAGGCTTTACAGAAATCTAGAAAGAGAGCATCTATTTGACCAATGCATCAAGCACTCGTGAAAATTCATGCACAGTTTTAACTAGTTGTGTAACAGTGGATAACTCTTTTCTAAATCCATGTTGAAATTTTTATAGTACATCGTTATCACAAAGGAATTCATGAATTCCTTAGGGATAACATAATGTTGACATCGTGAATGTTGACGTCGAGGCGAAGACAGGTCGCTTGTAGTTATATCAAATGCGCGAGCATGCGCTACTCGCATTCGTCCCTCTCACCGCATATAGGGCACTTCAATCGACGATCTACCACTCACATAGAACAGCATTACTGTTAGTAGAAAAAAGCGCCAAGAATTTTAGCACAACGATCGCCCTCCACAGTCTTGGGAACAGCAGTGCCCGAATATCTCTGAAAGAACGCATAAGAAAACACTACATCACAAAAGAATTGCGCACTTTAACGTTCACTACTGCTTTTAGTAAGCGCGAAACAGTAGGATAGTTTCAGAACTGGGGCACCCACGTTTATTGTCTGCCTGTATATGACGTCTGACCATTGCACATGTGCTCAGCCTAAACGCGTGCTGGTAGTTATTTCCAGTTAGAGTTCAAAGCCTACCGTCTACGTCCGTAAGCATCACGACTCAGCACTTTGACACGAGAGCAACACACCTCGCAGCAAACGTGACGGTGTGTTCCCATAGCAATTTAGGCACGAGCACAACGGCCTTTTTGTTTTATTTTACGTCGTCTGCAAGGTTTCATGCACGCCTCTATAGTCTTTGTCTATACGATATACTCATCTTGAGCGTTTGTAAGCATTTTAAAGCACTAAAGTAGTATCCATCACGCAGCCGTTATTCGCATGCAGCGATCATCTTTATGGTGCCGGTTTCAGCATTCTCATTATTGCCAAAACGACCTTGTTGTCTCGTAAATAATAACTGCTTTGCTGAACAAATGACTTCAGCACAGTAAACGTATCGATGTTGCTCTCTTATTGTGCAACCTTGTTTCTTGTACACACGTCGCGCGTTACTCCTGGTATTTCCTCCGTGGTCGCTTGGTGTAGGTGTTTCGCTAACTGGAAAGTCCCTCGACCATAGTGGCTGAGAGCCTGTGCAAAGAACAACATGCGATGAAATAAAAAAGCCAGAAAGTGTGAGAGAACAACTTTTATTAACACAAAACCTCAGTTCGGGTATGTCGAGGAAAGCAAGGCCAAGTCTTCAGGGAAGCCCTGTGCTTTAAAGTGTTCGAGCAGTGTGCTCCTCATGTATGGTAGAAGCCCGCAAGCCCCTCCTCCTGGGTCGCGGATTAGCGTGTTGCAGGTAGATGCCTGAGATGCCTATGCGTAGTAGTATTAGCAAGTGACTTTTAATGAAAGAAACTGAAGAGAAAAGTGCAGCACCTAACTTTCTGTCATTGTGTGGACCGCGCAATGAAGCACTGCGCAGATTGGAGTAAGGGGAACTGAAGAAGTAAGAGCAACCAGGCCTCCTCAGTCGAGCAGCAAAACGGATCGCCTGAAAAGGCTTGGCTACGAAGCTAACCAAACCATCTTATTAAACGTTGGGATTAATAAGAAAATCACAGGAAGCCAGTCAAATGAGATCGAAACAATGCCTTACCCTCCATGAAGTTCTGAATGTGGGGAGTCAGTAGAGAGCGCGTTTGTTCACGCCTCAAGAGGACTGCCTCACGTCACGTCATGCAGTGAGGTGGATTGAGATAAAATCCGTGGTGTGTAGGCATTCCGCCAAATTTTGCGCACAGTCGGGGATGCGCCAGACAAAGTCATCATCAACATCATCAGCCTGGTTATTCCCTCTGCAGGGCAAAGGCCTCTCGCATACTTCTCCAACTGCCCTGGTCATGTACTAATTGTGGCCATGTTGTCCCTGCAAACTTCTTAATCTCATCCGCCCACCTAACTTCCTGCCACCCCCTGCTACGCTTCCCTTCCCTTGGAATCCAGTCCGTAACCCTTAATGACCATCGGCTATCTTCCCTCCTCATTTCATGTCCTGCTCATGCACATTTCTTTTCATGGTTTCAACTAAGATGTCATTAACTCGCGTTTGTTTCCTCACCCAATCTGCTATTTTTTATCCCTTAATGTTACACCTATCATTCTTCTTTCCATAGCTCGTTGCGTCGTCCTCAATTTAAGTAGAACCTTCTTCGTAAGCCTCCAGGTTTCTTCCCCGTACGTCAGTACTGGTAAGACACAGCTGTTATACACTTTCCTCTTGAGGGATAATGGCAACCTACTGTTCATGATCTGGGCATGCCTGCCAAACGCACCTTAGCCCATTCTTATTCTTCTGATTATTTAGGTCTCCTGATCCGGATCCGCGGTCACTACCCGCCCTAAGTAGATGTATTCCCTTACCACTTCCAGTGCCTCGCTACCTATCGTAAACTGTTCCCTTCCGAGAGTGTTAAACATTACAATAATTTTCTGCAGATTTATATTTAGACCCACTCTGCTGCTTTGCCTATCCAGGTCAGTGAGCATGCATTGCAATTGGTCCCCTGAGTTACTAAGCAAGGCAATATCCTCAGCGAATCGCAAGTTACTAAGGTATTCTCCATAATTGTTATCCCCAATTCTTCCCAATCCAGGTAAACATGCTGTGAATAGCATTGGAGAGATCATATCTACCTGCCTGATGCCTTTATTTATTAAGATTTTGTTGCTTTCATTATGTAGGACTACCGTGGCTGTGAAGCCGTTGCAGATATATTTCAGTATTTTTACATACGGCTTGTCTACACCCTGATTCCGAAATGCCTCCATGACTGCTGAGATTTCGACTGAATCAAGCATTTTCTCGTAATCAATGAAAGCTATATATGAAAATTGGTTATATTTCGCACATTTCTCTATCACCTGATTGATAGTGTTATAATGGTCAATTGTTGAGTAGCCTTTACGAAATCCGGCCTGGTCCTTTGGTTGACGGGACTAGGCAGGATTTCTACAGTGTTCTTGATTCCATTTGCGATTACCTTAATAAATACTTTGTAGACAACAGATAGTAAGCTGATCAGTCTATAATTTTTCATGTCCTTGGCGTCTCCTTTCTTATGGATAAGCATTATGTGAGCGTCCTTCCAAGATTCCGGTACGCTCGAGGTCATGAGGCATTGCGTATAGATCGTGGCCAGTTTTTCTAGAACAGCTGTCCATCATCCTTCAAAAAATCTGTTGTTAGCTGATCCTCCCCATCTGCCTTCCCCATTTGCATAGCTCCCAAGGCTTTCTTTACTTCTTGCGGCGTTACTTGTGGGATTTCAAATTTCTCTAGACTATTTGCTCTTCCATTATCGTCGTGGGTGCCACTGTCACTGTGTAAATCTCTGCAGAACTCCTCAGCCACTTGAACTATCTCATCCATATTAGTAATGATATTGCCGGCTTTGTCTCTTACCGCATACATCTGATTCGTCGACGAGAGCATTCGACTGCCAGACTAAGTAATGAGGTATGATTGAATGTATCCAGAAACCATAGGATGGAGCAAGGTAGACTTGCGCTTGATGGGGCATGTGTAACCTAATTCCCCCTAACCCTCAGAAAATCAGATTCAGTTTTTTGAGATATATATGAAAACGTTTATTTGAAAGAAAAAAAAAATGCAGAAAGCGAGTGGGTGGAGCCCCTAGTCCAGGGCCCCACTGGCTTGAGCGGTCCGCCGTGCTTGGTCGAGGAGCGCTAGTTGCATCTCCCGATCCTCCCTGGCGAGCCAGGTCTCCCACTGCTCCCTTCCGGAAAGTTTGCCGGCTATTTTTGGCGTATTAATTTTGGGTGGCCTGTTCTGGCAGTCCCACGTAATGTGGGCGAAAGTTGGCCGGCCTCCGCACCAAGGACAGCGAACGCTGTACAGCGTTGGGTGAATGGCATTTTTCAAATAAAGGTTTGGAAATGTGTGCGTCTGTATTCGGCGCCAGTCATAAGAGTCCCGCCTGGATAGGTCAGGGTGTGGTGGACGGTACTTTCTTCGCTCGCTCCGCTGGTGCTCAAGGATGTCTCGTGGTAAGAAGGGGTTTTCGTCCGAGTGGTCGCCTGCTCGGTTGACAAAAGCACGAGCTGCGCCATCCGCTCTCTCATTGCCCTCGAGTCCTGCGTGACCCGGGCACCAGATGATCATGTGTTTTTGCGTTAGGTTGGATCCTAATAGGCGAGTGGTGCTGTGTGGTAGCCTCCCGGTGAGGAATAGTCTACATGCGACTTGGGAATCTGTAAGAGTTATCGACGATTGTCCCAGAGCGTCCTAAGTTTTAATAGCTAGCGCGATGGCTGAAGCTTCTGTGGTATTCGCAGATGCAACTCTAGCCGTGGCGCAAGTCACAAGCCCTTGATTTGCGGCCGCTCCTACCACTGCGAGGGCGTATTTGTAAGCCCCACATAGAGCGACATCTGTGTAGACTGCATCCGGGTTTCCACCGAATTGCTGCATTAACTTTCGAGCTCGAGCAAGTCTACGTCCCCGGTGGTATTTTGGACTCATGTTCTTAGGGATTGGGGCTACTATGATCTTTTCACGAAGGACTCTGGGCAGAGATTCGTGTTCTTCTCCCGCATACTGTGGACGAGTAGGGTAACCCACGCGGCAAAGTAATTTTCTGCCAGAGGAGGTTAAACTAAACTGCTCCCGTTGAGATATGAGCGTCGCTGCCCGTAGCTCCTCGTAGTTATTGTGAATCCCGAGGGCCAGCAGGCGTTCAGTAGAGGTTCCCTGTGGTTGGCCGAGAGCCGCTTTGTACGACGTTCTAATCAACGCATCTAGGGCCTTTAGTTCTGTTTTCGTGGTGTCCTGGAAAGGGAGGCTATATGTGAGACGACTTAGCACAAAAGCCTGAACGAGCCGGATCGTCTCTGTTTCCTTGAATGAATGAATGAATGAAAACTTTATTGTTCCACCGAGCTGGGGTGCCCGCCTCCTAACCTACACGTAGGTAGGGGAGGAGGACGAAGCAGTCCCCGCGCGTTGAGGACGGTGAGTCTTCACGGCCTCAACGGCCAGGCGGATCGCTCGACGCTGGTCGACAGCCTCGCTCTGGAGCAAGGCCTCCCAGGCTTCTCTACTGACAATGTTTTCCTTGGCCCCTGGGGAGCCAGCACACTCCCATAGTATATGGTCTAGCGTACCTTTTTGCTTACAAATTTTGCAGAGGGCGTCGTTATAGTCCCTCGTCTGTGTGAAGTAGATCCAATGTGGTGATGTGTAATTGTTTCCCTGGAGGCGTCGCCAAATGCCAGCGTCCTCCAAAGAGAGAGACCGATGCGGAGGCGGAAAGATTCTTCTTTCGGCTTTGTAGTGATCGACAATTGCCCTGTACGTGATCAGGCTATCTTTTATCCCTGGAACTGGCTGCTCTAGAGTTGCCCGGTGGTAGAGTGCTCGGGCGAGCTCATGAGCGGCTTCGTTGCCTGGGACTTCTTTATGGGCTGGTACCCAAATAAAAGTTATGTCCCTCCTGGGAGGGTTTTTGAGTAGAATGTGAAGGGCTTCTTCCGAGATTCTCCCTTTGTTAAAATTTCGGATAGCTAATTTGTTATCGCATAATATTACTCCCGCTTTTGTTCCCGCACAAGCGAGCGCTACTGCAACCTCCTCGGCTGTACAGGCGTCCCGCGTGCACGTGGAGCACGCTATTTTAACGCACCCGTCGCCATCAACCACCGTCGATACCGTAGCCCCGTCTCTGCCGCAAGCGGCGTCCACGTACGCTACGTTATGCGCCGGTGTGTCTTTAAGTTTATATACTAGAGCCTTAGCCCTGTGAGCTCTCCTCTCTTTGTTGTAGATAGGATGCATATTTTTAGGTAGGGGCGCGATTCGGAAGCGCTTACGCACGTCCAACGGAATGTCTTTCTTGTCAGTCGGGGCACCCCTGTCACATTGAATTCCTACCCATTCCATGATTTTTCTCCCTGTTTTAGACTGGCCTAATCTTTCCAACTGAGACACTCGTACTGCCTCAGTGAGTTCAACTAGCGTGTTGTGTACCCCCATGTTTCTTGTAGGTTCCGTCGGTCGCTTGTATGTAGAATTTCCAGGAAAAGTTCGATAGTCCGCCAAAGCACAGGAAAATAGCAGAGCCGGCGCGAAGCACGTCCGCACTTCGTGGTCTTCTTCTTCCTCCTCCTCTGTTTCCTTGAAACCTTTTCGGTGATAAGTTACTCTACGGATCCAGGTTGTCCTTAGCTGCTTCTACCCCACTGTATTACCTACAATCCATATTCGTCATTCTTCTTCACTTGGCAGCAAATCTGCTTTCTTGAACAAAGGCATTGTCGATTTTATTTTTCTCGCATAGAATACAATGTTGGTCGGATTTATTCCAATAGATTCTCCCAGACTTAGGCGGAGGTAGAGGTTCCGAAAAGGTTTACTGAAGAGCGAACTCTCACAACAGAGGGCAGCCTACTTTTTTTCCATTCCTAGTACTTTTAGGTATGACATAAAGGGTCTCCAATACTGACACTAAATTCCGCAAGACAGGAAAATGAGTAGACCTTACAGCTACAGACATAAATCCCCACCACCATTGTTCACTTTCATCCCTACTGCATGTGAACTGCCTCAGTTGTGTAAAGTTTATTTTACCAAGCTGTGCTTGTGTGGGTTACAGGAACATTCATGTTTAAATAGATGCATAAGAATACAGACCATCATGGAAGTCAGCTCTTTGTAGTTACGATGTGGCGCCTAAATAACACAAAGAAACGTCATTCAGGTCCCATGCACCTTAAATACGCATAAAAGCACTGAAAAATGCAGATTTTCAAGGAAAGGCAGAGCACTCTATTTTGTATTGCATTCTTAAATTTTAATTGTCATCATTATGTGAGTGTGACAGTGTTTTTTTTTCATTCGGGTTTGCTGTTGAAGAACCATCTTCTTTTCTGTCTTTTGGAAAACTGCCACTAAAATTTTGGAGTAGTTGTGTAGTGTGAGTAGCAGTACAACCACCCAGTGAGGAGCGGCCCTGTTACACATAACGAATACAATAATAATTAAAGAACCTAAGTCAGGCCGCCATTGAGGTACAACTAAACGCTATGCCTCGCTAGGTCACGCAGAATGCACTGTGGTCAGCGCTCAGGACTGCACGCCCAGCTTTCGTGCCATCGCACTCCGTATGTCTGGCTTGGAGATCTTCCCGACGCTGGTCCGCGGAAAGTCGTCGACAATCTCGATGTACTTCGGCACTTTGAGGCTGTTCACCTGCGTCACCACCAAATGCCGTTTTACGAGCCCCGTGTCTCTCTACGAAAACTGCGGCTCTATAGAAAAGAGATTACGTGGCTATCTGTTCTACCGAATCGAAATTATTTACATTCCTCCAAAACATATAGGCCGAACTACATTTCTAATTGATAAGAGAAGTTGCATGACAGATAAAAAAATACCTAAGTACAGCAGGGGAACATTTCTACTAAGTAAAGGTTACATTTCCGGAGCACTTTCTGCGCAAAGGACGACGCTAAAGGCTATACTCCATTTTAAGTTAAAGCTTATTTGCCAGACAATATGCTGGAACGTCCGCTCGGCTAAAAGCCGTGAGAACGTATTACAAGGTGACTGTTACATGGTAGCAGTTATACAAGGTGCGCAGGTAGAGACTAAGACCCGCCGTGACAAAGGCAAAACTGAAAACATGCAGATTAGAATGAATCATACAACATATTGATGAATCACACGAGTATAGTTTAAATACTATGCACATGGAAATTCATATGCCAATTACAACACATAGCACGACATATTTATCGTTCACACAAATACACTGAAAATGCTGCAAAAAAAATTGTGACTTTATTGGCTTATTTGCAAGCACTAAAGTAGATATCATTTAAGAAATTGAATCTTTTGCTAGCAAACACTAGAAGAAAAGAACAAACGTAACCGTTTTTACTCCAACTGGCTGTCTCTTTATATGTGCTTAGTGTTGTTGGGACTTTGTGTGCAAAAGTTTGATGCTTATCGTCGTCATCATCGTCATCATCAGCCTGGTTCGCCCCCTGCAGGGCAAAGGCCGCTCCCACATTTCTCCAACTACCCCGGTCATGTACCAATTGTGGCCATATCGTCCCTGCAAACTTTTTAATCTCATCCGCGCACCTAACTTTCTGCCGCCCTCTGCTACGCTTCCCTTCCCTTGGAATCCATTCCGTAACTCTTAAAGACCATCGGTTATCTTCCCTCCTGATTACGTGTCCTGCCCATGCCCATTTCTTTTTCTTGATTTCTGATACTTATAGGTTGTACGAAATCGAGGTACAAACCATATGTAGGTGTTTCTTGTAGGTACTGTAATAACACGACGCTCTAGACATGATAGGGCTGCAACGAAGTTCAAATGTGCTTTGTATGAAAAGTATGATGTGTTAGACAAACGATATGAGTAAATGTTGTCAAGCCATATTATACCGAAACCGTCAAACGTTTTGCAAGTGGTTCCCAGACGTTCAATGTTTCCAATATAACAAATTACCCTCTTTTGTAGAACAATGATATTATATGTTTGGTTTTGTTGTTGTGCCCCATGTCAACATAGAATAATTTATATGTGAGGTAAACAATGCGTGATATATTTGCAGTTTGGCCTTGAGTGGCCGCATAATACGGTAGCGAGACACGACCCCTCTTACAGACTAGATTTTCCTCCAGTGGTATTTAACGTAAGCATCCAAACTTAAGTTCAATAAAATGTAAACGCCAAGTATTTTACGCCAATCAATAATATCTCTTCACTGTGAATCAAGAATTATCAGCTGGTGAGTAGTCACTATTTTATCTTTAGCACAGAATATAACTGGTTTAGTTTTAGCAGGATTGAACTGAAGTCGCTCCATTTTTGACCACAAGAAAATCTCCGAAAGCACGTCGTTAGCTTTGAATAGTAAATGGGGCAGGTTAGTGTAAGATATAAGTATCGTTGAATCATCCGCATATATTACGTACTGTTTTGCCCATGTTCACGACATCATTGATACGAACACTGAACATAAGAAGACTCAGAATACACGCTTGCGGTACGCCGCAAATAATAGGCAAGAACGAAGACTTATATTTATTGATGTGTACAATGTGAAATCTATTTTGCAGATAATATTAATGCAGAGATGAGCAATTACCACGAATTCCATTTGATTCTAGTTTGCGCAAAAGAATACAATGGTCGAGGAAATGGAAGGCATCACTTAAATCTAAAAAAAATTAACAAATGTGAATTCATTTCTTTCCCTGTGAGGAACTATAGCTTCTTTGAATGTCAGCAGTGCAGTAGCTACCGCTTAGAAAGGTAAACTGTGCATCTTTTAGAACATTTGACTTATTGAAGAACCGCATAATTAAAACAAACACAATTTTTTCTAGGTACTTAGATAAGACAGGACGGACAGAAATAGGCCTGTAATTACTTTAGATATTATGATCTCCTCCTTTAAAAAATGACTGACAATCTAGCTCTTTTCATAGCTTCTGAAAGAACTCCGTATTTGATAATTAGGGTAAAGATATATCCAATAACTTTTGTGGTTAAGTGTATAACGTGCTTAAGTTGAGAAATCGGCAAATTATCGGTATGAAGTGACTTAGTATTATTTAAGCACGTAAAAGTGTGATGCACTTAATTTTTATTTGTTCGATCAAGAAAGATGCTCTTCTTCATATTACCATGTCCGGCAAACGATTGCACATGTTTATTACATGGATTTACTGCGTTGAAGAAGTGTTGGAAATAATTTGCGAGTGGCGTGCTAGATAAATTGCGAGCGCCAAGTGTTAAGGATTTAGGCTGAGCATTTTTGCTTTCGCACCCAAGTATATATGCGGCGTGCGTCCGAATCTGCCTCAGGAATGAGAATAAAATGGAAATAATTAGGTGTTGTAAGCTTATCACATTAAACAGTTGGCGCTCGTAACCAGGCAGCGCTCGTGCCATGCACCTCTATCTTGTGCACGACACGTGACAGGGGTGCACGACACGGGTGCACCCCTACCTTGTGCACCCTTAGCCCGTAACATTAGAACCAAAGTTTGTTATAGCTCATGGTGCACGAGAGAAAGCACATTCTATCAGCCATCACCAGAAATTTCCTCCCGCGAATGACTCCCTCTGCTCCTCCTGGTATCTTCGCTCCTGCAGGCTGGTGACTCATTGTTGGTGGCTGTAGTGTCAAATCCAGGGGAACAAGCTGGAGCTAGACCTTACACTGTGCACTAGATCCTGGACCAAGGCACTGCGATTTCTTGTTGCTAAATTACAGATGTTCAAAAGAGGTTGAAATTTTCGCAATGAAAAAAAAGCTGAATAAAGTTTATAACTGTCTGCGGGTAGCCTGAAATGTTCTAACAACACAATTCAAGGTTACCTGCACAACCTAATAGCTGTTTGATAATTGATAATGCAACTTTGACGCTCGCCAGAATCCAGAGTCCTGATGCTACTGCGGATGCTGAAGAGATGCTGCGGATGCTGAGAGCACAGTCGCCCAATTCAACTAGTGTGCGCAAGCAGCGACTTCTCTGTGCGTCAGCGGCATACAACAGAGCCAAGTTGCAAACAGGACAAGAGCAAGCGCATGCCCACTATGCGCGCTCGGCTGGGCCCATCATCTGCTAGGCTATTCCTTCTTGAGGACGTCACCCCATATTTGCGCACTTCAGACGAACGGGCAGCGTGAGTATGCAAATGGTTTTGCTGCTTATTTTATGTTCCGAAGATCAGCACGCATTCCAGGAAATAAAATTTAAAGATACGTCACAAGTCCCCAGTAATGAGATAAGCCGAAGAATACGGATCGTACATTTCTTACTTGCTTACGCAAATACTTTTATTAATCTGCAGAAAGGGCCGTTATGTGCCCCACACGTGCTATCTAGTTTCAGACATACTGCAATGTCATCGCTAAGGGAAACTGCTAAAGAACTTCTTCTGGCTCAGGCATCGTTTATCAGGATCATAAGCTATAATCTTCGTTACCATCATAAATATTACAGCACTGTGGCTGCATCTGAATAAAACAAAACAAAATTTGTGCTTAAAGCATTTCATGATGCGTTGCGTGCTTGATGAAACACTTAAAAATAAAAATGAAGGTGTCCACCAATTTCGTGCGCGCAAGCCATTCAGTAGCGGGTGAAGCCAGCGCAAAGCTCCACTATGCCAGACACTGCTACGTGGAAGGGAGTCATAGAGGGCGGGTACCAGGTCGCTGTCAGCCTTCAGCTCTCCCCACTGACTCTTGATGACCTCCCCCAACGCATCGGTATTTGCAGTATGGAAGCCCATGTTTGACAAATGGCCTTAAAAATGCCCCAGATCTTTTTTATTACATTTAAGTCCGCGCGCTTTGGCGGCCAATCTAGCGTCATCACCACCTAGGTTTTCAGCATGCACTGTCGCTGCGCGTGCCGTGTGGATTGAGGAAATATCACGCTGCAGCAGAAATTGTCCATCGATGTACGGTTCATACAGCACGTGAGCAAGGAGTGGGTGATAAGTGATTTCCATGTAGACTACGGAGCACAGCCGTCCAACAATGCGGTGGAGAGGACGGAGGCCATCTTTCGTGATTACCCCCAGCAAGTTCACACATTTTCTGCCACTTGCTGTCACGTTCTGGACGTAACAGGTTCGTAGCTTAAAAATATAGTGTACTCTGAATTAATGACAGCCGGTAACCGACCTAGTAGTATCGTGTATAAGAAAGCACGCCACGTGGTTAAAAGACGAAAGTAAAATGATTTACCTTCTACCGACGCGCTGGTATACTGATTGTTTCTGGTCTCACTGAGTACAGAGGCTACTTGCTTCTGTGATCACGACCTTTTGCAAATCATCGATTGTGCATTGAAGATGCACTCGAGCGAAGGCGAGCCTCTCTGCTCTGGCACTGCCGGAGAGAAGGGGCTCCTGTGCAGCCGTCCCGTTTCTGATCCCTGCCTCCCTTAGCCCTTGAAAAATTAGTTCATGAGACATATTAAGCTCTAGGGCAGCCCTTATTTTACCCGCGGTTATGAACGAGTTGTCACTAACACAGTCAACAATCTGCAGTTCTTCTGTTTCTATTGTCTCTCTATTGACGCAACGAGCAGCATCATTGATTCGGTCTTCGTCCCGGTAGGCACGTATGATTCTGCCAACTGAAGTTTCAGCTACTCTAGTTGCTTGAGCGATTTGCTTCTGCGATGACCCCCCGAAATAACATTCCTATAATTCGGGGCTTGACGTATACGGCATGAAATTTTGACAACTGTTGCAAACTGTCCTGAGCTCGGCATGTAGAGCGGATTCACTCAGTCGAAGTTTCACAGGGGCCTCAAAGCTTCGCGGCCAAGCTTAAGCTATAAAGGATGCATGGTGCTGATAACGGCTCCTTCTAGAGGTGAAAAAAAAGCGTTTAGGTCAGCAAGTACAAAAAAAATTATGGGGTTTTACGTGCCAAAACAACTTTCAGATTATGAGGCACGCGGCAGTGGAAGACTCCGGAAATTTCGATCACCTGGGGTTCTTTAACGGGCCCTTACATCTAAGCACACGGGTGTTTTCGCGTTTCGCCCCCATGGCAATGCGGCAGCCATGGCCGGGATTCGATCCCGCGACCTCGTGCTCAGCAGCCCAACACCATAGCCACTCAGCAACCACGGCGAGTAGCAAGCACGAAATTAACGATGCATATTCTTCGGCTTATCTCATTACTGGGGGGCGTGTGATGTATCTTGAAATTTTATTTCCCAGACTGCTTGCTGATCTTCGGAACATAAAATACGAGCAAAACAATTCGCCTACTCACGCAGCCTGTTCATCTGAAGTGCGTTAATATGGGGTGACATCCTCTAAGAATAGCCTAGCAGACGATGGGCCCAGCTGAGCGCGTATTGTGGGCATGCGCTTACTCTCACCCTGTTTGCCACTTGGCTCCACCATTTCGTGCTGAAGCACAGAGAAGTCGCTGCTCGTGCACGCTAGGTAAATATTTGGCCGCCTGTAGCTGTTTTGATGCCCGTTCTTTGCTGCATACTAATAGGGCATGTGCAGCGCAGGCGGTTCCGCTGCGACCAATCTATGTACTGACAGAGGTGCCGATTTGTCTAACGTGCAGAACACGGGCTCACCCTGTGCTTGCAGTGGTCACGCAACTGCTCCTCAGTGGTGCCCACGCCGGGCACCAGCCGTACCCAGGCGCACAGCTCCTCGCCCAGCCGCTCGTCGGGCACGCCCACCACGCTAGCCTCTTCCACGGACTCGTGCTCTGCGACGTGTGAAATGGAGAACTGTTTCATTTGTAAAGATCGGATAACTTTGTACAGCATGTCTTACTCATGGAAACTACTTCGTCGAAGCAGGCCCCTTTTGAGAAGTAAGGTGGGCCGCAAGCGGCATTCGTCAGAAGAGGCCCTGTTTTATCATGGCAGTCAACGCAATCGAACCTCGCTGCAATAGAAGGTGCTATAAGAGAATATTTGGTAGAACGAAGTAATAGCGACTCTTCTAGAATTACCTTTGAAACCCACGGATTTAAAATCGCCTTTTAACAAAACAGAAGGTTTCCTAAATTTATGCAACGGCTCTTGTATTATTTTGTACTAAACTTGTCCCTGAATTCGCACAGATTAAACCACGAGGTATTGCAGGAGAGCTGGGATCTGAGTCAACTGAAACGTATTCTTCAGAAATAAACCAGCCAAAGACGAAGACCAAAGAAGAGACGTGAAATCTGTTCCGCTCAACTACTGTTGGGTCAGCCTTTTTCGTATTTCGCCCACTAACCTTTTGCAGCAATGTTTGTGCCACTGCTTTCGAAAGCACTTTTGGAAAACCAGCGGCTCCCAAAACACTCAAATTTCTTGTCAAAGCTTAACTTTAAGCTGTGGCGGCAACTCATTTGCAGTGAATTACGAAAGCAACTCATAGCAATCGCATTCCTAACGGGTTTTGAGTGAGCAGTTGGGTACGGTTACAACGCCTTCTTTCTCCTAGGTGACAACCACCAGCACACATGGCTATCGTTTAAGAAATGTTTATTGAATGTCTAAAAATCTAATCGACTGATTACTGTGCTGTTCAGGTGTAAAGCAAAGAGCACTCGAGCGAGCTTTCAAGGTAGTTAGGACTGGTACTATAACCACAGGCAGGGAGCCATTCGGTGAGCGACTTAAACAATCAGGAAATCGTCAGGATATCTGAAAACTTGGAGCATATGTTTGTCTAGAAAAGTGCCTTGAAGTATGTTGTCGAACTTCGCAAAACCATTTCGAAGAGCACTGGCGCATTGCCCTAACCCCGATACAGATACCTTTTTTCTGTGATGACAGGGATACCCTAAAACTGCCAAGGTAGAGGAAAGGGCGGTAGTTAACAGTTCAAAGAACACATCACTATATATATAAATATGTATGTGTGTGTCTGTGTATTTCCTCACGGCGGCCGGACCCACGCCCACGAAACGTAGGAAATAGAGCATCGCGTTTTGTGTACGTGCAACCACGTCGTTAACCGACACCGACAAATGGCGGTCAAAAGACTGAATCCCGGCAAACTCTCGCTTTATATATATATATATATATATATATATATATATATATATATATATATATATATATATATATATATATATATAATAAAGGAGGTTTATTAGGGTTCGCAGCGGCCGCCGGTTCTACGATGCACCGAGCACAGTCCCCGAGCTCGAGCTTCTCCTGCGCGCTTGATGCTGCCGATGCTGCTGACCCAGCGCGCATGTTCGTTATCTTCCTTACAATGGCCCCGCGGAAATAACGGAGCCATCCTGGCGACTTAGGTTTCTGGAAGGACGGTAGAATCGTAATACGGCTTGAGACGCTGAACGTGAATGACTTCGCGGGTACGACGCCGCATGTCGGACTGCGGCGTTAGCGGCTCAATCAGGTAATTCACGGGTGGTGTTCTCTCGAGAACGCGGTATGGCCCGTCGTACTTCGGAAGGAGTTTTGAAGCGAGCCCAGGCGTGCGGTGTGGCACTAACAACCAGACGAGAGCGCCCGGGAGAAAAGTGGGAGTCGAGTTCTGGGCATCGTGAAGGGCCTTTTGACGGTTCTGGTCGTCCGAGGTGAATCGGCGGGCCAGCTGGCGACATTCCTCGGCGTGTCTGGCGGCTTCCGAGATCGGCAGGCATTCGGATGGGTCTGGCCGGTAGGGCAGAATGGTGTCGATTGTGTGCGAAGGATGACGGCCGTAAAGAAGGTAAAAGGGTGAGAATCCGGTAGTGGCCTGAGTCGCGGTGTTGTAGGCATAGGTGACAAACGGAAGAACGAGGTCCCAATTAGAGTGATCAGGTGAAACATACATGGCGAGCATGTCACCAAGAGTTCGATTAAAGCGTTCCGTGGTACCGTTCGTCTGTGGGTGATAAGCAGTGCATTTACGATGAACAATAGCGCATTCAGCAAGCAGTTGTTCGATGACTTTAGATAAGAAGGCGCGGCCTCTGTCGCTTAAAAGTTCACGTGGACCTCCATGACGAAGGAGAAAACGGTGAAGTATGAAATTGACGACCTCTTGCGCTGTAGCATTTGGTAGAGCAGTGGTCTCCGCATAACGGGTTAAGTGGTCGACCGCAACGATTATCCACCTGTTGCCGGTAGGAGTCAACGGAAGTGGCCCGTAGAGATCTATGCCCACGCGATCAAAGGGTCGGGATGGGCATTGCAGAGGCTGGAGTTCACCGGCGGAGTTGTGTGGTGGCGCTTTACGGCGTTGGCACTCACGACAAGAGCGGACGAACGTTCGAACGAAATTGTACATTCCCCGCCAGTAATAGCGGTGTCGACGTCTTTCGTAGGTTTTGAAGACTCCCGCGTGGCCACATTGAGGGTCGACGTGGAACGAGGAGCAGAGCTCTGATCGCAAGGTTCTTGGAATGACGAGTAACCAGGTGCGTCCCTCTGGGGCATAGTTGCGTCGATATAGTAGCCGGTCTCGAATCGCAAAATGAGGAAGTTGGCGCCGAAGCGTACGTGACGCTGGAACTTTCGACGTATCCGAGAGAAGGTCTAGCAGAGATGCAGTCCAGGGATCATTACGCTGTGCAGCAGCGATAGTGTCAACGTCCAGAGAGGATAGTGTACACTCGCAGGCGGAGTCGTCACGGGCCTTCGGGGGAAGCGGCGATCGGGATAGCGCGTCAGCGTCGGAGTGCTTTCGCCCGGAATGGTAAACCACGCGGATGTCATATTCTTGGATTCGCAATGCCCAGCGGGCAAGACGGCCGGATGGATCTTTGAGCGTCTACAGCCAACATAGGGCGTGGTGGTCGGTCACTACGTCAAATGATCGGCCGTATAAATATGGGCGAAACTTGCCAAGCACCCACACAATGGCCAAACACTCCTTTTCTGTAACGCTGTAATTGGTTTCCGCCTTGGTTAACGTGCGACTCACGTATGCGACGACGTATTCTGTGTGGCCAGGTTGACGCTGTGCCAACACAGCGCCAAGGCCCACACCGCTTGCATCGGTATGTATTTCGGTTGGTGCTTGAGGGTCAAAATGGCGAAGAATGGGTGGCGTCGTGAGAAGACGGCGCAAGGTTGCGAAAGCATCGTCACACTCTGGAGACCATGATGAGAGATCTCTAGCGCCACCAAGGATCTGCGTGAGAGGCGATATAATTGACGCAAAGTTTCGAACGAATCGTCGGAAGTAAGAGCAGAGGCCGATAAAACTGCGTAGCTCTTTCATAGTTGTATCTTCCTTACAATATATATATATATATATATATATATATATATATATATATATATATATATATATAATTTTATTTATTTTATTTTCAATACTGCTGCTTTTCTTCGAGAGCGTGGCAGTTGGGGAGTACAATAAATCAATTGTACAATGCAAGGACATGAAAGTATAGGTTATACAAAAAGTAACCAGACGACATAATCAGGGCAAGTTATACTTACTATCCAAGTAAACCCTGTTAGGATTAAACAGAATAGTAAACAATGAATAAAAGAAAGGGAAAAAATGCAAGGGGCTTTATAACATGCAATTGCACAGATATCACTAGGGGCAAGTAATAAAACAGAAGTAACTAAAATAAATATACGAGTGTTTGAGAATCATTATGGTAAACGAATAGGCTGTAGGAAATTAGAGGGTTTGTTAGAATTTCGTAACGAATCAAGCAATTTGTGCCGGTGTCTGTGCATGCATAGGTACTGTTATTCACACACAGTTTTCTTCTATTTGTGGGATAAATTCGGATAATGATTCAATGATGGTGATAGCCGGATCAAGTTGGTTCCATTTTGCTATTGCGAGCGGGAAGGAAAAATACTTTAATGAGTCATTTTTACATGCTTATTCTGCCAATGTGTGCGCATGCTCGTTATGTGTAGGTCGAGGCTCGCAGAATGAAATGTATTTGGAGGTATCTATCCTGTAGTTATTGTTTAGTAGCTGAAACAAGAATTTTAAGCGAGAATGTTTCGCTCTTGTAGAGAGCGTTCGCAAACCGGACTGGGTTAAAACATGTGTTGGCGAGTCTGAACGTCCATGTTGGTTAGGGATGATCCTCACAACTTTCCTTTGTATTGATTATAGTTTACTTATGTTAGTCAGTGTATACGGAAACCAGACTGTGTTACCGTATTTGAGAATAGGCCTTACAAATGATGTGTAGGCTAGCAGCTTCGTTGACTTGGTTGCGAGCACCAGGCTTCATTTTAAAAAATGTAGTTTGCGCAGCGCATTTGAGGTTATATTACTGATATGTTTGCCCCATTTGAGCTCAGAGGTTGATGTAACGCCTAGAAATTTGTGTTCTTCAACTTTCTTAAGTGGAGTGCCGTTAATCGCGTATATAATGATTGCTGATACCATCTTCCTCGTTACAGTCATGATCGCGGACTTTTGTATGTTTATTTACATCTGCCAGTTAGAGCACGGATACGCTATGTCAGCTAGAGAATCATTAAATTTAATATGATAATTGTAATTATTAATTTCTCTGTATATGACGCAGTCGTCCGGGAATAGTTTTATATTGCAATTGATGTTAGCTGTGATATCGTTAATATACAGAAAGAAAAGCAATGGTCCGAGAACAGACCCTCGGGGGAGTGTGGATGTTTCTTCGACTGTGTTAAAAAGCGTTTTTTCGTAAACCACAAATTACGAGCGGGGACACAAGAAACCTTTTATCCAAGAAGCAAGTTCTATACTAAAAACATTTTCAGCCTTAGCTAATAATTTGCTGTGACATGCACAGTTGAAAGCCCTGGACAAATCGAGTAGAATCAAGTCAGTTTGACCGCGGTTATTAACTGTAACAGCAAAAGCGTGGACTATTTCTGTCAGTTGGGTTGCTGTCAACAGACCACTGCGAAACCGTGTTGGTTGGGAGAGAAAAATTTATGCGCTCTAGGAATACAATCATGCGCTTTAAGATTACGTGCTCTAGAAGTTTACATACGTGCTAGCTAGTGAAATGGGTCTCAAATTTGAAGGTAATGTTGTGTCGCCTCCCTTGTGAGAGATTACCGTTGAATTTCCAATTATGAGGTAGTTGTGAAGTCTTAAGTGATTTGCGGAAAACTACGACAGGATATTTACTGCACCACTCTGCATATCTTTTGAGGAAAGTATTAGGCATGTCGTCGGGGCCACTACCTTTCTTGGGGTAAAGTTTGAGCAGTAGATGTATAATATCGGCATCCGTAACGCCTAGTTTAGCGTTCTCGCGTGATCTTGCGTTGCAAATCCGGGAATACTATTATCCTCGATAGACCTCATGCAACATGGTCTTTTTTTATCCCTTAACGTTACACCCATCACACTTCTTTCCATAGTAAATACTAACCGAAAAAAATCGGTATATGCGTTAGCCCTAGCAGTTTTTTCTTCAGGAAGAGAACGTGATGTACCATTTTTATTAGTGCGAAAGGAAGTTCAGAACCTCCGGGAGTTATTAACGAGAAAATTAGGTAGTGTTACATCAAAGTAGTGTTGTTTGGCACGTATAGCTTTTGGTTTGAATTCCGCGATGGCGTCAGGTAATTTCTGAACTCTGGATGCTCCCCCGCCTTTTGTTTGTATTGCCCTACGTAACAATTTATAACGTCCGCTTTGCTTGATTTACTTCTCGCATGATCCATGGATAATTCTTTGGATGGCGCTTTGGTTTTGTAGGTACGTACTGAGCGATGCAGTAAAGTACAACCGATATGAAATGAAATCAAAGGGAATATACATCTACTGAAGCATCGGAGCCAATTTTTGAAAAATGTTGGAATTCATGAGCGATATGCGTTAGTATGCTATTGTCATCAGCGTTTTCAAAGTCTGTTACTACAGATAAAGAAGAATGAGTGGTTATGCTGTCACCAAGAGGTACGATGCACACTGGTACGTCGTGGTCTGGTATACCACGGATTACGTCAGTTTTTATGCGATTTCTGTCGAAGTGATTACTGAAAAATGATTGGATCTAGTATAATCCGAGCATTTCCCTGTGAGGGGGTGGGGCATCAAACGATTTGATGAAGATTGAAGGTTAGCTTGAGGAGAAACAATGCATCCGAAGCTGATGATAGTAGCACATACAATTGCAGTTAATGTCTGGCAGATTAAAGTCACCCATGAGGACAATGCGTGAACCAAGCACCTGACGTTCTATGTAATCATGAATGACACTGATAGAGGCGTCAACCGAGTTTGGGCTCCGATAAACACAACCTCTGAAGATGCTCGTGCCGCCACAAAGTAGTTTGCAAAAAATGGCCTCTGCTCTTTGTACCTCTGGAAGGGCCAGAAAGGAAATGCCCTTTTTTGTCAATAGCGCCACCCCACCACCACGTGTGGGGCGGCCTTTCCGGACCACAGAATAGTTGGGCGGTGTGAACTCGTGATCATCAGGTGGACATCAGGTGTGAGCAATGTTTCTCTTATGACAACTAGGTCAGGTTTATGATGATTGATCAAATTTTCAAGTGATTTAGTCTTGTTGGTGAAACTGCTTGAATTCACCGTGAGGAGTGGTCCCTGGTATTGTAGTGCGACGAGTAGTAGCTCCCTTTTTTGTTAAGTCGCTGGGTGGGCTCGCCGCCTTTGCTGCACTTGCACCAGCTACATAATATATATATATATATATATATATATATATATATATATATATATATATATATATATATATATATATATATATATATATATATATATATATATTCCATCACATAATCAGCCTGCTTACGTCAACTGCAGGGCAAAGGACTCTCCCATACTTCAACAACCTCGCTCATGTAATAATTGTGGCCGCGTCCCTGCAAACTTGGTAATCTCGTCCGCCCACCTAACTTTCTGCCATCCCTTGCTACGCTTTCCTTCGCTTGAAATCCACTGCGTTACCCTTAATGACCATCGGTTATCTTTCCTCCTCATTACATGTCCTGCCCATGCCCATTTCTTTTTCTTGATTTCAACTAAGATGTCATTAACTCGCGTTTGGTCCCTCACCCAATGTGGTCTTTTTTTATCCCTTAACGTTACACCCATCACACTTCTTTCCATAGCTCGTTGCGTCGTCCTCAATTTAAGTAGAACCCTTTCCGTAAGCCACCAAGTTTCTGCCCCGTACGTGAGTACTGGCAAGACACCGCTGCTATACACTTTTCTCTTGAGGGATAATGGTAACCTGCTGTTCATGACCTGAGAATTCCCGCCAAACGCACCCCAGCCCATTCTTATTCTTCTGATTATTTCAGTCTCATGATCCGGATCCACGGTCACTACATGCCGTAAGTAGATGTATACTTTACCACTTCCAGTGCCTCGCTGCTTATCGTAAACTGCTGTTCTCCTCCGAGACAATTAAACATTATTTTAGTTTTCTGCAGAATAATTTTTAGACCCACCCTTCTGCTTTGCCTATCCAGGTCAGTGAGCATGCATTGCAATTGGTCCCCTGAGTTACTAACCAAGGCAATATCATCAGCGATTCTCAAGTTACTATGGTATTCTTCATTACCTCTTATCCTCAATTCTTCCCAATCCAGGTCTCTGAATACCTCCTGTAAACTCGCTCTGAATAGCATTGGAGAGATCGCATCTCCCTGCCTGACGTCCTAATAGGTATTTTTTTGCTTTCATTATGGAGGACTACGGTAGCTGTGGAGCCGCTTTTGATATCTTTCAGTGTTCTTACATACGGCTCGTATACACCTCGATTCCGTAATGCATCCATGACGACTGAGGTTTCGACTGAATCAAACGCTTTCTCGTAATCAACGAAAGCTATATATAAGGGTTGCTTATATTCAGCACATTTTTCTATTACCTGATTGATAGTGTGAATATGGTGTATTGTTGAGTAGCCATTACAGAATCCTGCCTGTTACTATGGTTGACAGAAGTCTAACGTGTTCCTGATTCTATTTGCGTTTACCTGAGTAAATGCTTTGTAGGCAACCGACAGTAAGCTGATCGGTCTATCATTTTTGAAGTCTTTGGCGTCCCCTTTCCTATGAATTAGGAATATGTTAGCGTTCTTCGAAGATTCCGGTACGCTCGAAGTCATGAGGCATTGCGTATATAGGGTGGCCAGTTTCTCTAGAACAATCTGCCCACCATCGTTCAACAAATCTGCTGTTACCTGATCCTCCCCAGCTGCCTTCCCGTTTCGCATAGCTCCCAAGACTTTCTTTACTTCTTCCGGCATTACTTGCCGGATTTCAAATTCCTCTAGACTATTCTCTCTTCCATTATCGTCATCGGTGCCACTGGTACTGTATAAATCTCTATGGAACTCGTCAGCCACTCGAACTATCTCATTCATATTAGTAATGACATTGCCGGCTTTGTCCTTTAACGCATACATCTGATTCTTGCCTATTCCTTGTTTATTCACAGCTTTTAGGCTTCCTCCATTTCTGAGAGCATGTTCAGTTCTATCCATATTATGCTTCCTTATGTCAGCTGTGTCACGCTTGTTGATTAACTTTGAAATTTCTGCCAGTTCTTTTCTTCCTGTAGGGTTAGAGGCTTTCAGACATTGGCGTTTCTTGATCTGATTTGTCATCTCCTGCGATAGCTTACTGGTATCCTCTCTAACGGAGTTACCACCGACTCCTATTGCCCACTCGTTAATGATGCCCATAAGATGTCGTTCATTGCTTCAACACTGAGGTCCTCTTCCTGAGTTAAAGCCGTGTAGCTGATCTGTAGCTTTATCTAGAATTCCTCTACTTTCCCTCTTACCGCTAACTCATTGATTGGCTTCTTGTGTACCAGTTTCTTCCGTTCCCTCCTCAAGTCTAGGCTAATTCGAGTTGTTACAATCCTATGGTCACTGCAGCGTACCTTGCCGAGCACTTCTACATCTTGTATGATGCTAGGGTTCGCGCAGAGTATGAAGTCGATTTCATTTCTAGTCTCACCATTCGGGCTCCTCCACGTCCACTTTCGACTAACCCGCTTGCGGAAAAAGGTATTCATTATCCGCACATTATTCTGTTCTGCAAACTCTACTAATAATTCTCCTCTGCTATTCCTAGAGCCTATGCCATATTCCCCCACTGACTTGTCTCCAGCCTGCTTCTTGCCTACCCTGGCATTGAAGTCGCCCATCAGTATAGTGTATTTTGTTTTGACTTTACCCATCGCCGATTCTACGTCTTCATAAAAGCTTTCGACTTCCTGGTCATCATGACTGCATGTAGGGGCATAGACTTGTACCACCTTCAATTTATACCTCTTATTAAGTTTCACAACAAGACCTGCCACCCTCTCGTTAATGCTATAGAATTCCTGTATGTTACCAGCTATTTCCTTATTAATCAGGAATCCGACTCCTAGTTCTCGTCTCTCCGCTAAGCCCCGGTAACACAGTACGTGCCCGCTTTTTTAGCACTGTATATGCTTCTTTTGTCCTCCTAGCCTCACTGAGCCCTATTATATCCCATTTACTACCCCCTAATTCCTCCAATAACACTGCTAGACTCGCCTCACTAGATAGCGTTCTTACGTTAAACGTTGCCAGGTTCAGATTCCAATGGCGGCCGGTCTGTCACCTTTCCAGGCACCTGTCAATGGCGGCCGGACTCCAACTTAACACTCCTCAAAGCAAATGAGCAAAAAAATGTTACGCAAATTCTCTTAAGAATGCTTCCCTGTAGGTATAAGAACGAAAATCAAATTATAGGGATTTACGCAGTGCCATATTTGTGCATGCAATATTAGCCAAACCACAATAGTAGGCGTGCCGTAGTGTAGGACTCGGGGAATTTAGACAACCTGAGGTTCTTTAACCTGCGCCTAAACCTGCGTTCACGAGTATTTTCGCATTTTGCCCCCATCAGAATGCGGCCACCGTGGCCGTAATTTGACCGCCCGACCTCGTGCTTAGCAGCCCCTCACCATAGCCACTAAGCAACCATGACGGATTAGGGAAAGCGAATACACTGTATTCATTTTGGGTAATTGTTTTGGATTAGGTATTCATCCGTATGTGGTCGTGTACGATGTAAACCTGGACGGCATTTCTTTTTGTGTTTCCTCGCTCCGTGTTCCGCGGTGTGCTTGCGTGGGCGATCACGTTCCACAGATGCCACTGCGGTAGATACTTCGGAGTGCATTCCAGTCGACAGCACCGAAGGGCAGGTGACGTGCGCGAGGCAGTCGCGTGACGTGCGCTCTCACGCACGTGCTAGGCCCACCTCGTTTTATGCACTCATTATTTGTCATCGCGAGTTCATCGCAGTAAACAAAACACCGATGAAATCCGATGGGCAAGTGACCCGTTGGAGGCAGTGACGTGACGTGTGCAATGAGGCAAGCCCTAGGCAGAACCATACTCAGCCATAACAGTGGAGCCACCATAGCCTTACCCCGAAGCACAGGTTGGATTCCCAGTCCCAGACCAAAATGTACCAAATGTTCCTTAGAATTTCATTAATTTACCTTGTTTACAGAAACCAGGGGCGCTATAACGTAAAACTATTCCAAACTTTTCTATTCCAATTCTGCTATCAGCCCTCCGCGATTGGTCAAAAACTTTTTTCGACCACCCCCCATTTCACCTGTCTGTCACGCGACGTTGCAAAAACGGCAATACCTCCCCATCTGATATGATGTGTGCACACTGATTATGCATGATTTCACAGAAAAAAGAAAAACAGTTATTTCTGATTCGACCCCTTTTCGCCATTAGCCCTCGGCTATTGGTAAAAAGTTTTCGGGCTGCACCCACTTCACCTGCCTGTCAGGCGACGTCACAAAACCGCACGAACTCACCGCGTCAAAGTGACGTGTACGCGATAAAGATGCATTAATATGCCGAACAAAACTGAATTTTTTCGGAATAGCCGCAGGCTGCCCCGTTCCGAAAGGAATAAAAGATAGCTGCGCCGATCGCTGAGACGCTGGCTACTCGCACCTGCCAGAGAGCATGGGTGTATTTGCGTATAAAAAACTTCTTGCGTGACCGTGTAACGTTTTTAAGCACTTTCGACACGTTTACTATCTCATTCTGCCAACTCTTCTTTGCTGAGGGTCAATTTTAGCGTTACTCTTAAGCTTCCATTGCATGCCGCCGCGATTTTCGACCAGCCACCACAAGCTAAGTAACGGAAAGCCGACCAATCGCAGACGCCGGCACCACCCTCTTCATACGGTTATCGATTTTCAGTACACTGGCTCTGCCCTAGTGAATCCCTCTCCACTTGAGCGTTCTCCTCGCCTCTTGTCAGCCAATTAGATACAACAAGCCGCTAAATGTAGGCAATGTTATTCGTTTTTCAAGCAAACAACAGGGACCTCCTATGAACGAGGAGAGCGTTTGATTGGTCTGTTCAGACAACCCTATGGGTGACCGCCCGGTGCTTGCGTCGGTGGTTACGCAAACTTGACGTCAGGAAATTGGAATAGAAACATATTGGAATAGTTTTACGTTATAGGGCCTCAGGGGTGCTATAACGTAAAACTATTCCAAACGCTTCTATTCCAATTTTGAAATCAGCCTTCTGCCATTGGTCAAAAACTTTTTGGACCACCCCCATTTCACCTGTCTGTCACGCGACGTCACGAAAACCGCAATAGCTCCCCATCTGATATAACGTGTACACATGGATCATGCATGATTTGACCGAACGAAAAAAAGTTGTTTCTGATTCGACGCCTCTTCGCCATTAGCCCTCGGCCATTGGTCAAAAGTTTTCGGGCTGCGCCCACTTCACCTGCCTCTCACGCAACGTCACAAAACCGTAAAAACTCACCGCGTCAAAGTGACGTGTACGCGGTAAAGATGCATTAATATGCCGAACAAAATTGAATTTTCTTCTGAATAGCCGCAGGCCGCCCCGTTCCGAAAGGAATAAAAGATGGCTACCGCCGATCGCTCAGGCGCTGGCTACTCGCACCTGTAGAAGAGCATGGGTTTATTTGCCTGTAATAAAACTTTCTACGCGGCCGTGTAACATATTCGAACACTTTCGGCCCGTTTACGACCTCGTTCTGCCAGCTCTCCTTTGCTGAGGATCCGTTTTAGCGCCATTCTTATGATTCCTTTGCATGCCGCCGCGATTGTCGACGAGCCACCGCAAGCTAAATAAGGGGAAGCGGACCAATCGCAGACGCCGGCACCACCCTCTTCATCCGGTTATCGATTTTCAGTGCAGTGGCTCGGCCCTATCGAGTCCCTCTCCACTTGAGCGTGCTCCTCGCCTCTTGTGAGCCAAATAGATAAGACAAGCCGCTCAGTGTAGGCAATGTTATTCATTTTTCAAGCATACAAATGTGACCTCCTATGAACGAGGAGAGCGTTTGATTGGTCTGTTCAAAGAACCCGGCGGGTGATCGCCCGATAATTGCATCGGCGGTTACGCAGATTTGACGTCAGGAAATCGGAATAAAAACACATTGGAATAGCTTTACGTTATAGCGCCCCAGCCTGACAAATATCACGTCAAGGCAAGCATTTTTGACGTTTTCTTACTGCCACACCATCGGCCAATGTTTGGTACCATTTTCGGTCACGCCGCTGACGACAACGCCGAATTTTCGCGTAATGGGGCATATAATGCTTTCGCATAAATATCACTTGGAGAACTTATCTCGTGCCACAGGCTACAACAACAACTTATCTCTTTGGCACGCTGCTCCTGTGGCGCTGAAAAGGCTCCTCTACGCGGAACGTCTGTTCCCTTTGGCGTCACTCGAGAGCGTCAGATATATTCGGAAGGACAAGGCCACTGGAGGCCACATACCAGTTAGCGCAATCTCGATTTCTTCGGGGCTGATGTTGACGCCGCCTTTGATGACCAGGTCCTTGATACGGCCGCGGATGTTCAGCAAGCCTGTCTCCGTCAATTTCGCCTGATCCCTGCGCAGATTCCAGTCGCCATAATATTCTTTTTTTGTAAAGCAAGGTAGATGTCAGTCATGGGCTCGTTAACACCCTAATCTATTGTTCAATGAGGTGTTAACGCCATACGCATGCAGCGACACAGCAACCTCTAGCCACCGGCATTCCATGACAGATCGTGTCATGAGTGCCGGGATAATTATATAAATATTGATGTATACACGTCGAACCAGTTTTTTTTTCTTTTATTATTCTTCAATTGATCAACTTTAATACACGAGACAGCGCTGCAGAAAATATATTAGACAGCTCAAACTGCCCCAATAGCAGATACATTCGGCTTCCGACAATAATACAGCTGTATTTAATACTATTATTCCATACAAACGCTGACAATCTGTATCAGAATGCGAGAGTTGCGTTACCTTATCTTTAAATTTATTTGAATAATATATTCAGCAAATGTTTCTGGCAGGGATTGAATAAACCATAAAAGATGAATATGTACCTCTATAATTGTCTTTTACTTAGAGCAACAATAGGAAGCTCGTTTTAAATGTAAAAGGACAAAGTAAGTGAACGAAAGCAATAAAGCAGTCCTCAAACAGCCCCTGATGACAACACAGAAAGATGCAGTATGACAAGAACATGAATATAAAAAGACAAACGCGGCTATTTTATTTTAACAGCGTGTAGAAAAGATTAACTAGATGGAAAAAAAAGCTTTTGAATAGTCACTAGTATTTGGTGTGAAAACAAGCATATAGCTAGGGACAGAGAGGGAAACAGAGAGGAAACAGGCGGGCAAATGCTCGTTTCGTGACGCAATTGCAAAAAAGATCTTCATGCGATTGCGGGACTGATGCAACGCTCACTTTCTCTCAGCATGCTCACACCTTCAAATATTAGCCATGTTCAAAGTGCTACATTTTCCAGTAGATGAAACTTCTATATGTTCGCGAGCTATGTATTTTCGCGGACTAAACAGCAATATTAAAAATCCATGCAAATGGTCGCAGTTTCAGACGAAAGTCGAACAACGACAGCAAGAGAAAAACGTCAGATATTAACTAATCTTCCTACTCACGAATTAGACGAAATGATACAAAGTGGGGTTTGTAGATTTATTTGCCGTGTTAATTGCTGCAAACATACGCTTGCTGACTAAACAAGGATGGTGCCACGCACGCACAGACAAACAAGAGCAGACCTCACTCGCTGACGGCGAGGACTCACCTTCACAACGCTGGTGTTAACCAGGCTGGGTGAAAGAAACGCTTGTTGCTGCCGCCTGCTATACCAAGTCTCCGAAATTTAGATTACGCAACCTCCAACACTGAGCAAAAAGGGCGCGTGTAAAGGCGCCAGCCGTCCTGCCCAGCCGCGTATGCACTCAGCAGCGTAAACAGTCATGCGATGCCACGGCAAGGCTTGACAAGAAGAGGTGGGCTGTGCTCAGTTTATTGCGGCAGGAATTACATTGTTACGCGAACGAGGGATTAAGCACAGGAGACTATTTACAGAGTATATTTCCAAAGGATAATTGCAGCGCTGGCCAGTTCAGCCAGCAGCTCGAGAGCCAGAGAGCTTTCGTCCCCTTCGTCGGGGCGCCCGCGTGCATCGCCCACAATAACCACGCAGTATGCATGTATCCTTATCCCCGGCGGCAAAAGCACCGTCCCGGTGCGTCAAAATATTGGTGATAACATGAGAGTAGCATGGTTTGAGGAGTGCGACATGCGCAACTTCAGCGGAATTCAGGGAAGATGAGGCACTCGTACTGACTGGCGCGATTTCGTAGGTAACGGGAGTCACGGCCCGCAGCACGCCATACGGGCCTGTGTACCGAGACAAGAGTTTTTCTGACAGGCCAAGGTGACGAGCCGGGGATCATAGGAGTACCAGAGATCCAGGAGAAAAGTGTGCCTCTCTGTGTTGGCGATTGTACAAGCGCCGTTGCTTGTCTTGAGAGGTCAGGAGGCGAGCGCGCGCAATTTCGCGTGTTTGGGTTACCCTGGTGATGGCGTCAAGTGCATACTCGCAAGACTCTGACGCGGCGGATGGAAGGAATGCGTCCAGTGGCAATGTGGGTTCGCGGCCGAACAACAGAAAGAACTGGGAATAACCAGCGGTGTCGTGAGGCGATGAATTATATGCAAAAGTGACATAGGGTAGAGCAAGGTCCCAATTAGTATGGTCGGAGGAGATATACTTCGCAAGTACGTCTGTTTGGGTGCGATTCAGACGCTCCATGAGACCATTAAACTGTGCATGGTAACACGTAGCCAACTTGTGCTTGGTTGAGCAGGAGTTCAACCAAGCACAGGAAGGAGCACAGGAAGCAAGGAGTTCGACTGGTGCTGGTTCCTGCAGGAGTGCAGGAACCAAGCACCAGTCGGATGACGGCGATGACTTTCGAAAGAAATGTGTGACCACGGTCACTAAGTCAGCAGTTGTTGTGAAGCACCATGCTGCATAACCACGTAGCGTAAAAGAAAATAGGCGACATCTGTGGCGCAGCTTGTTGGAAGCGCCGTGGTGATGACGTAGCGCGCGACGTAAGCTGTCGCCACAGCGACCCACTTGTCGCCAGATCTGGACAGAGGGAAAGGGTCGAGTAAGTCCAATCCAACGCGAGAGAAGTGCTCCGAAGAAATGTCGAGTGGTTGAAGGCATCCGACAGGGAGCGTCGATGGCGCCTTTCGGCGCTGGCATTTCTCACACGCCGCAACGTATTTCCGGATGGAGGGCAAGGCGTGGTCAAAAGTAGCGTCGGCGAATCCGGTCCTAGCTGCGGGAGACTAAAGACCTGCCGTTGGTAAATCGTGAAGTTCTTGAAGAACAGCTAACCGAAGGCGCTTGAGAATGACGAGGAGTAGGGCAGGACCGTTGGGGCGTACATTGTGGTGGTATAATACGCCATCTCGGACAACAAACAGATGAAGAGACGAATCAGAAGGCGAAGATTCCAAGCCATCAATGATGGCGCGCAACGTGACATCATGACGTTGCTCGACGGCAGCGTGTAGCAGCTGAGGGACGGAGAAAGCGCAAGCGTTGGCATCGGGGTCAGGGTTGGTGGGGGGTTCGTCCACTTGACAGCGTGATAAACAGTCTGCGCCTTGATGTAATCGGCCCGGCTTATACAGTACTGCATAGGAATATTCTTGCAGCCGCACAGCCCAGCGCCCATGCCAGCCGGTAGGATCCTTGAGTGAGGAAAGCCAGCAGAGCGCGTGGTGGTCTGTGATAACAGAGAAGTGCATGCCATACAAGTACGGGCGGAATTTGTAAACCGCCCAGACGAGAGCCAGGCATTCACGATCTGCTATCGATAAGCCGAGCCCCGCTGCTGTGAGAAGGCGTCTAGCGTAGGCGATAACACGATCTTGACCTTGTTGGTGCTGGGCTAAGACAGCTGCGCTACCCTGACCACTGGCATTGGTACGGACCCCTGTAGGAGAGGACCGGGCCAATTGGCTCAGTATAGGTAGCGTGGTGAGAATGTTCATGGGGTGGAAAAACGCGGCAGTTTAGGCGGGGCCCTACGTAAACGGCACGTCTTTCTGCAGAAGATCAGTAAGTGGTCGGGCAATTGCTGCGAAGTCTTTAACAAAGCGCTGGACGTATGCGCAGTGTCCTACGAAACTTCGGAAGTCTTTGACATACTGAGGTACAGGAAAGGACGTGAGCGCGTGAATTTTCTCCGGGTCTGGTTGAATACCGGAAGCGTCAACGAGGTGGCCCAGCTCTGTAATCTGCCAACGATCGAACTGACACCTCGATGAATGTAGTTTGAGCCCAGCTTTGCGGAAGACTTGAAGAACAGCTGATAAGCGCTCAAGCTGCGTCTCAAATGTAGGCGAAAATACGGGAACGTCGTCTTGGTAGCAGAGGCATGTTGACCGCTTGTAGCCTTGAAGCAAAAAGTTCATCATACGTCTAACGTTGTTGGGGCGTTGCATAGAACGAACGGCTTAACTTTGAAGTGATAGAGACGATCAGGGGTGTCAAACGCGGTCTTTTCTTGGTGTTTTTCATCAGCAGAAATTTTCCAATAACCATACCGAAGGTCTATTGATGAAAAATAGTCAGTTTGCAACACGGAGACAGTCGAGGGCGTCGTCAGTGCGAGGCAAGGGGCAGATGTGTTTCTTGGTAATGCGGTTTAGATGACGATAATCTACGCAGAAACTCCATGTGCGATCTTTGTTTTTAACAAACACGACGGACGACGCCCAATGACTCGACGAAGGTTCAACAATACCTTTAGCCAGCATCTGTATCACTTCATCTTGAAAAAATTTACGCCCTCAAGCCGAAACCCGATATGGCCGGTGATAAATAGGACTGGCATCACGAGTATTTATGGGATGCTTAACAATTGACCTCTGGTCCAGGTGGCTATTGTTGTGTTGGAAGATGTCGTAGTCGGAAACGAAAAGGCGACAAAGAGCTGCTGCTCGTTCATGCAATAGGCCCGTAGCAATGATGGGAGGAAATGTTTTGTCAGGGCAAATAGCATACTGTGGACGTGGTGAATCGTTTGAGTAGGCGTCTACTGAAAACGTCGTGACCTGGTCATCTCCTATAGCCTTGGGGTAGAACTTCCTTTGCCAGGCCAAAATTGACAACGCGGAGGAATGTTCGCTTATCGGCGATGGTGACGACGAAAGGGGGCACAGTGATATTGCGCATCAAAAGGACATCAGGAAGAGGCATGGCGACGTAATCACCATCGGGCACAGGAAAGGATGATAGCAAATCGACAAAATGCAAGGCTTTAGGTGGCAGGCGGACGAAGGCGGTCGTACCAAAGTTGTTCGGCTGTTCGGGACGAATATGCGCCAGTAGATGGAGCTCGAGGCAAACGGTAGCGGCAGAAGATTCTATCAAACTGGAATGCACCATAAGCAAGTCGAGTCCGACGATTAGGTCATGGGGGCAATGGGTCCGCGTTGTAAAAAGAACAGGAACGTGGCGGTCCGCGATACTTGTGCGAGAAGTACACATTCCAGAGAAGTCAACAGTACTGCCATCGGCCACGCGTAGGGCTCGTGAAGCACCAGGCGTGGCAATTTTCTTAGGCGATGGCAGAGGCTACGACTCATTAAGGATACCTTGGGTCCAGCGTCTATTGATCCCGTCAAAGGGACACCGTCGACGTGAACATGAAGTAAGTTCTGGCTAGTTGCGACCCTCAATGGAGAATTTCGACACGAGGAAGATTATGCAGCACTACCACTAGAAGCTACATGTACTAGTTTTCCGCCAGGAGGGTCCATAATTGGTCGGCAACGGATAGAGGCGTGTTTGACGCGACGGGGACGGACGGCGCTGAGGAGACGGTGAACAAGCAGAATGACTGTCATGGACGGATGCGTCAGAAGTAGGAGGCATACGGCAAGGCATGTAACGGTGCGGGTCGGCATATGGGCGAAGAAACGGGGAAAAGGAGCTCGAATGCGGTGGTGTCCAGGAGTTGCGGCAGTGGCGAACGACGTAGCCAATGCAGAGGCAACTTAAGCAAATGGGCTTGTCGTCCGGAGTTCTCCACTCGGCAGGGTTGCGGTATCTGGGAGGGAAATACAGAGCGCTGTGGGTCGTAGCTGTCAGCAGCGGTCGGGCGTCGCGTCGGGAGACGGAGCAGGCAGCAGGAAAACCAAGCTTTCGAAATTCTTGCCGCACAACTGCCTCAATGAGAGCGATCGCTGGGGCTGGTTGGTCAGTGGTGGGGTCAAGTGGGCGTGAATGGAACGGTAGAGGACTTGTAGCCTCGAGCACGCGACGAACAATACGGGTAACATGCACGTTTAAGGGTGGGGAAGCGGTAAAGTCGACTCAAGACGACATCGCTGCCGTGTTAGAAAGCCGGGAGAATTGTGGAATGAAGCGGGTGCTTTTGGTGAGCTCAAAACGGTGGCATTCCTTGAAAATGACGTCTATGGTGGACACATTGTTGAAGACCAACAAGTCGAACGCGTTGTCCGCGATGCCTTTGGGTACGTGGCCCACTTTGTGAACCTCGGCCGTATTCTCGTCGACTTTCAGGCAAAGAACGAGCACTTCTTCTATGTACGACACATACGATTCAGTAGAAGACTGAACTCGGGTAGCAACACCTTTTATAGCAGCCAGCTGCCGACCGGTGGGATTTCCAAAAAGGTCGCTGAGCTTCTCCTTGAAGGCATCCCAGCTAGAGATCTCGTCCTCGTGTGTCCGGAACCAGACACGTGGAGATCCTCCCAAGTACAAGAGGACATTCGCTAGCATAATGGTAGGAACACATCGGTTCTTTCGGCTAACACGCTTATACTGGCTGAGCCAGTCCTCAACGTCGACATTAACTTGGCCGGAGGAAATACCAGGATAGCGGGGATTAGTAGCCGTAAGGTACGTCATTGTCTTCAATTCAGCCGCAGGAGTATAAGCAGATGAGCTGTCGTCACCGGGAGCCACGGCGGAAAGCAGGAGAGTGTGACCGCTTCAGAGCTCCTTCTCGATGACCGGGAATGGTACCCTTCACCAAAATATTGCGCGAACGAAGCATTGAGAACTGGCAAATATTTACAAGGTGTATTTACGTAGGATAACTACAGCGCTGGCCAATTCAGCTGACAGCTCGAGAGCCAAAGAGCATTCGTCGTCTTCGTCGCGGCGCCCGCGTGCATCGTCCACAAGAAACGCGCATAATACGCATGTATCAAATAAGCACTCCAAGTGCATTTCCTCCGTCGGTGTCGCCGTTGGGTTCCGCATAAAGCCCAAGGCGATAAAATGGTCACCGTGGGCCGTGTACTGTATACGCGAGTGAAAAACGCGTGCACGGGTGAACCGGTGATCGCAGCTCAATCTCGTAGACGCAAGGCAGGAAGCGCCCCGTCTTCCATCGCGCGAAAAGCTTCTGGGGCCGGAGTGGTAGAGAGGCGCGTTCTACTGAGCGCTGCTACGTTTTAACGCGACAGCGGTAAGGCAGCAGAAGGAGCTCGTGTCGCAGAAAAGCTGGTGTCATCGGTAAATCCCAGAAGGCACTTCATAAATAAAAACATCTTGCAAGATGGGCTGGTGGGAATCGAACCAGGGTCTCCGGAGTGTGAGACGGAGACGCTACCACTCAGCCACGAGTTAGTTCCTTCGAAACGGGATAAAATCGCCTCCAGTGAATGCGGTATTAACTTAGAAACGTGCCGTAGAAAGGTATACTACAGTGTATATCGGTAATAATGACCATGTAACTTACAGAAGTCGCAGTTTCACGAGTAGCGAAGTACGTTTCCGCTAAATTTCTTTTGCGCTCTGCGCACACGTAGAGCCATCTTGCGAAAAACACAGAAGACCCCCTCCTCGTAATGTACGTGCTGCCCCGACACGTGGCGCGCCACTCGCCCCATGACTAAAACCCCTTAAACTTCGTAAAGTAGTGCCACGCTTTGAAGAATGCCGCTTCCACCTCCAGCGCTCTGGCCGAAGCCGACGCCGCGTCGCTATTGGCCTAATGGCATCACGTGGCCCCTTTCGCCGGCTTCCTTTGTTTATAGTCGCGCTTCAGTGCCATCTTTGCTCGAGAAGCGGCGCTTGTTGGCGGCATTCCTTCCGTTCCTATTCTGTGTTGTTTTGATCTTGTGAACGCCTTGAAGGATATTTTGTGGCAAGTGCGACGTCGCTTCACGTCATTTTCAGTTACCATGACCTGCTGCGCGTTTGGATGCCAATATAGTTTTAGCAAAGGCAAGGGTATGTTCGCGATACCGTCCAGTAAGCGCAACGCGTTAAGAAGAAAGACACGGCTTCACCGAATTGGGAGGGAGAACTTCCGACCAACGTCCTCCGCGCGACTATGTGATGGAAGTTGTGGCTCTCGCAGAGTATTGTATGTGCCAGGCTTGCGTATTAACGTAGTAGATATTGCACAGTTCACTGTGCATGATGTCATTTGTACGCACGCTTTAACATGATTTTTATACGACGTCTGCTTTGTTTATATACGCACTACGTGGTCGTGTTAGTCGCATTTGGTGCGCTTAATCGTTTTGTGCGCCAACCGGCTTTACTTCGCGGACACGCGAGGTTGCGTATGATAACATGGTTACGAAATTTGTAAGATTCAGCACAGTCCTTTTGACAAAATTTCAGTCTCGATCATGAAAGCGCCTCAGGAGAGCAACTCTCTGCCTTTTGTGGTTACTTACTAGCCTTCTTTAGATAGAATAGCGTTGTTTGCCTCATTTGGTCGTGTTGCTCATTGGCGGTCGCCTGGTGGATTTGCGATACAGAGGCACCGATGAAAAGCGTGCAGGCTCTCCCGAAACCGTGTTACGCGGTGCGTTCGTCATCGAGCGTCCGCATAATATGTCATTGAGACGTATGTGCTAATTCGCGTGAGCTTTAAAGTGTGCGAAGCTTAAGATGCGGCGGTGGAGCACTCGCAAAGAAAACGTGCGGTCGCCCGCCCGTTCCCTGGCTGGCTTAGTCGTCGTTCGTGTTTAGTCGTTTGCACGTTTATTTGCACGCTCGTTTAGTTCGCGCGCTCATATAGTCGTTCGCTTGCTCGTCTATGGCCCTATTAGTTTCTACAGTCACTATGCCTAATTGAGACGCGATTGCTGTAAGACTCTTAGGCTGGTGCGTTTATTTACGCAATGATACAATAAATGGTGCACACGGACTTGTGACTGCAAAGGCAAATCTGTAATGCATCTATAAGAAAATAAACTCTTAACTTGCAACTCGAATGCCGTTTCATATCATTTTAACCTATGGATAAAACATCATTTCACTTGCCGCAATTTCGGCCGCGTCATGGCGTGGGGATTCTTTGCGCGATCATGACTTCACTAATAAAGTCATGTCTCGCAAATGTTACTTAGAAGGGAGTGCAACCATCCTGAATGCATGCACCTCAGTGCAACTCGGTTCGCGACAAGTACGTCACTTAGTAAACGGACGAACCAACGCACGATGAAGTGTTATTCGTGATAAGTCATTAAACTGAAAAAATTACTGAAGGCCACAGTGGTCTTGTTTGAGACTGAGTCAAGCATTGTTGTCGCGCTCCCGCTTCGCGCACGAATGCTAAAAGCTATTTTTATTTTCTTGTGTACGCACAGTCCCGACTCGATGATCGGCCGTGGTATTTCTGTCGGCGTTGAGAGACGAGAAACATAATAGCACCAGCGCCCACCTCCGAGGCTTTGCGCACGCTTAGATAGGCAAACACGCACGTTGGCGGCACTGTAGCTTGTAATACACTTTCGAACCTCCAGGGCAGTGATCTCCGTCAGCCTTTGTACATGATAGCTGATACGCGCCGCGAATTCACATGGTAAGGGCGGCGCCGATTCTTTAGGCTGAGGGCTTGCTGGAAGCCAAGGGGTTGTCATTCGATGGTAAACGTGTTAGTTACAACCATTCGCAACAAGATCTTGCGACATGCCCTTGACAAATGTTGCGTACCTAATTGTAGGGCACGCGATACATTCGCAGTCGTCAACGCACAGCGTTAACACTCCTTCAGCTACTTTTTAAAGAAATAGTTATCAAAAAATCAAACAAAAGCTGCCGTTACCGAATTTGTATAAGCATCCGACTACAAATTCTATGCTGTACACAAAGTTACGTGGAGCTGGAAAGCCAACGTTAACGCCTAAAGAGCACTGCATTGCTATGCGTGCATTCACTCTGCGAAAGGTCGTCTGCTGCGCTCGAGCATCGTAGGCGGCGCCATGGTCGAGGATGGTGCGTGAAAGAGAGGAGAAACGAAGAGGAGTGAAGGCGGTGGAGGAGAGTGGCAGTACTTTACGAAGTTTCAGGGGCTTTACCCATGACCACGTCCGCCTTCATGGCCCGGCTATCTCTGCCGATCGCGACGTTTGGCCGGCGTAGCCCGTTTGAGTAGGCGGCGCGAACGGGATGGGATAACGCTATCGCGTTCCGCTCGTGAAGGCGAAGCTTAAGCGTCCCCCAAATTTTTCAAAGCCATCTGCGACAGGAACAACTCCGCCGTGATCTGTGTTTGCGTGGCTTAATTCGCGTTGACGCGAGAGGCAGCACGAACGTCAGTCGGCCCGCTGCCACTGCCGCGATTCCTCACTCCAGCGATTAGATGGCGAGTTTCCGCGGTCATTGAGTGAGACGTGATCATGTTTACTTGTGCGCGCCTCACACCATGCATGTTAATTTAGTCAGCAAGCTTACGTTTACAAGGTTATACGGCCTTTAAAATTACTATCCTTACTTCAAATAGCTGTCCACTAATTTGCTAGCGCAATCAATGCTTCGCATTTTGGGCGAAACTGTGGATTTTTATGGCACCTGCACTTTATATGGAATATACGGGACATCACGGAGAAGACGGTGAAGATGTGCTTTAACTGTTCATGTAATTGCAATTGCAATAAAAAGCTGGTTATATATAATCATTCTGCTGTGCTGAGGTAATGGGCATGGTATGCTGGATAAAATGCCTATTATTTTTGACATCTTATCTCGGACGTTACAGACTTTACGGAATCTGAAATGTACTGCTCAGTTTTTCCTGTGTAATTGACCAGGCGAGGTCACACTGCACCACGATTATAACGGGCGCAAACATATTACGGGTCTTTCTGGAAATTTTTGACATATCAGTACCTTCAGAAAACAAAGTTGTTTCACTATCACGCGTCAGAAAACGAGGGTCTTATGTAGTGAAAGGCGTATCACAAATATAAAATAAATTTTGTTGCGGAAACGGAACAATATTCAAGCTCAAACAATCAGCAATTGAAGGTCATTCCGTGCTGTCCAGTAGAGGATTAAGCCGCAATATTTAAAGCTACTGCCAGAATATTAGACCACCCAATTTGAGGTGCCGGCATCGACATTGTTCTTCGAGTGCCTACTGGGGTTGAATCAAACAAAAATAGAACCGCTACTTTTTGTTCACGTGGTTAAAACGAAGAGTTTGTACGCAAAGCACAGGAATGCTAGGCATAGTTCTGATGACCTTGGCTTCTCTGACTCTCTCTCTAACGCTGTTTTTGTCAGTGAACATCTTTCCCCGATAAAAAACAACTGTTTTCAACGGCTCTGTCGTTCAAGGACAAGCAATGGCAGTATGTTTGGAATTGACATTTGTCAAGCCAAAGCCAGGATGTCAACTGAGAGCCGAGCTTTTCGCATTTTTTCATAAGAAGGCCTGTCTGTTTTCCAGCAGACCGATCGAAATTTTCTTACAGAATACTTGCCTAGCGTACTTTCTTTTTCATTGTCCCATTGTATTTAGGCACGGATCAGCTTCTACAATTTTATTGTGACCTTTATTTGCCTGTCGTTCACCTCAAGGCACCTAACCTTAGAAAAAAATAACAGCAGGATGCACGCTTTTCTGACTTTATATGACTTGAACCTTTGTTTCATTTACGTCCCTGAAACATGGTTATCGCCTCATGATGAAGACACGTTCTGTTCCCATCATACGTTCCCGAGTATTGTCACCTGTCATCATGGCGGTGCTGCTATATTCATATCTTCGACGATTCGATATAAACATAGATATGACTGTAAGGTCTGTTGAAAATACTGAGTCTGTATGGATTGATATAGCTAACCCATCTTCGCCAGCTAGTATGAATAAGGCAATCACAGGCTCAATATGGTGCTCATCATCGTCCTCAGTTCCCGAGTTCTGTTTGTCATTGAAATACATTTTAAAAAAAAATTGTCGTTTGGAGATACGGATGTCATCTTTGGTGAGAGAAACATCAATCGTTATTAACGTACTAGCGCAGCTTACTCCAATTAGACATTGTGTGTGTTGTTTTTAGGATTCGGCCATAAATATTTAATCTCCGTTCCTCTTAGATGTTGACCTGGTGCCTCATATTCTTTAATCGATCACACTTTGTCTAACTTTATTTCGACTAGTGATTGTGGCGTTGTAGATGCCAACGTCACTTATCATTATATTACCTTGTTTTTTGCCGATTTGATTGTGCCATGCCGAATCACTTGATCGCGTTATCTTCAGAAAGATATGTTAGATAAAACAAATTTTGTCAAGCGCGTTGAAGCCATAGACTGGTCTTTCTTAAAACTTCCCAGTGACCAAGAAGTTGGTTTCAACTGTTTTTCAGCTGTCGCGAGAAAGTGCCTATATGACTATGCTACCACTTCGGAGGTCGCAAAAACTTTTCAGCTCCACATAAGCCGTGACTTTTAGCCAGTATAATGAAGAGCATGCGAAAGAAAGACAATTATAAAAAAAATGTCAAAAGCGTCCTTTCAATGCTGCTCTTGAATCTCGCTATAAAAATATGGCGAAGTGCTTAATAAACTCCTAAAGGAAGGAAAAAGACTATCGTACAAATAGGATCCCTGATGCTCGTAATAGACAATGAACAGTGTAAAATAATTGGTTAATTTGAAACAGATCAGTCGTTGCTCCCGCTAACAATTACAGTCGTCTGACAACACATATAAGAACCCGGATGGTATTGCGAACCCTTTAAATGATTTTTTTTCAGCTAAAACCCCTTTCTTGTCATAAAGGTACGAGTCAACATCTAAAAAAACTCATCAGTCATTTGGTCTCTTTCTCACAGGTCCAGATGAAGTAATGCAGATTCTTCATACCTTAAACATGACAAGTATTGTCTTGATAAGGTTCAACATATTCACCTGAGATGCATCTCCCACCTCATCTCGATTCCAGTCGCTCAATTAAAGGCCAACTGGAAGAAAATTTTCGACCACATATAAAGCAAATTTTGAGATACTTTGGACAGGCGGAAGCAAATTATTACTCTAAATATAGCTCAATGGGTCACAAATAGCTCGCAAAAATCAATGTTTTTCGTACCAAAGCTGAAAAAAAAACGCCGACATTATCACCAGGCGGAAATCACGTACTGTGAATGAGTGGAGAACCAGCGCCCATGCTTTTTGCTTCCCTAAACCTCCTCGAAAGGAGGCTTACTTGTATTCCGTTCCGGTGTATCCGTGAACAGGTCCCGTACGCCTGCTAGCTATAGGGTTAGTATACTTTATTAGCTGCTTCGTGCGCCGTGACAATGCCGTTGCGAGCCCACGATTTTCTCTTAATTCGAAGTATTCTTCTAGTCCAGTTCGTTTTCTCTATATGGTTGTCTACGTTAAACAGCATGACCTTTATGATTCGGCCTCTGCTCGAAGAGCGCATTCGGGTGGCCAAGCTAAAGGCGTGGCATAGTCCGGCCTAATGCGTAAGCTATCTACGCGTGCCGTAGTTACGCTCCAAGGGGCGAACATTCGGCGCTCTACAGTCTAGTGTGGCTGGCGCGGGAATAGGCCACGTCCTATCGCACACCGGAGCAGTTGGAACAGAGTGCATCGCACGCTAGCTTGGCAGACCAGCAGTACGCTGTTCGGGTTGAGTGAAGCGAGCGTGTTGCATTTGCGCATTCTGCAAAGAAGCCTTCGTTCGCCGTACATTTGTCCGATAGGGCTGCGGTAACAGCTGATAGCTGCGCTGATTTGGGTCACGTTAAAGCGCATGCTAAAATGTCAGCGATCTTAGCGTCTATGGCATGGCGCTTGACTGGCCGCTGCCTGGCACGCTCGAAGCACCCTTGTTGTCGACCAATATAGGAAGTCTACATGCAAGCAGAAACATAATTCAGCTCCCACTCGGGTATTTACTACTATATTTTTACATATTTGGTAAAAAGTCCGTAACCCTTAATGGCCATCGGTTATCTTCCCTGCTCATTACATGTCTTACCCATGCCCATTTCTTTTTATTGATTTCCACTAAGATGTCATTCACTCGCGTTTGTTCCCGCTCCCAAACTGCTCTTTTCTTACCCCTTAACGTTATACCTATCATTCTTCTTTCCATAGTTCGTCGTGTCGTCCTCAATTTGAGTAGAACCCTTTTCGTAAGCCTCCAGGTTTCTGCCCCGTAGGTGAGTACTGGTAAGACACAGCTATTATATACTTTTCTCTTGAGGGATAATGACAACCTGCTGTTCATGATCTGAAAATGCCTGTCAAACGCGCCTCAGCCCATTCTTATTTTTCTGATTATTTCCGTCTCATGATCTCCGCAAGCCTCCAGGTTCCTGCCCCGTACGTGAGTACTCCGGTAGTGGATCTTGTTGATGCGCTACCGGAAATGATCGCTCGGAAATATATTGCCTTTGAATACAACTTGCCTTCGAACGATACCGTCGATTTTCGTGTGCCATCATGGCATGTACTAGTTATAGTCAACCGAAGAAAGCATTTGCCAAGCATATGTGGCTGGGTACGCGATGGCGCTGTTGAAATGTAGCTTGTGCAGCTTCGTGAACTGCAGTGTAGATGCTTCGTGCGCGTTGGCTGGTGCTCGCCGCACTTGCCTGCTGCACCGCCATCCATGGTTTCGCTCCGAAAGCTGGGACAAGACCACGGAGCAAGAAATATTTAGGAGTGCTAACTCCGTGGTTTGCGGCGACCAGAAAAGGTCCAACCCCGTGGAGCCGTTATCGTGCTGGCGGCCGCCTGCCCGGGTGCCGCATTTTTTTTTCACTGTGGCTTCTACGACGCGCCGCATGGCGCCGCCACTGTATACGGCCCCATCGGCGCATACAACAATTGTGACTTTATCTGGTCGCCCGCGCTCGCTCGCGCTGACGGGAGTTTCACCTCCTAAATGTCTTAAGGCTGATTCACATGCTGCGACTGCAACGACGAAAATCGGTGCTGTCACACGCGTCGCAACGCGATTTTTAGAGGGCTCATTTCACATGAATGCGATTTCAACAATGCGACTGGTGCGACGCCCAGGGTTGCTTACTGCCAGGTTTCGTGGCACAGGCTGCATAATTCCTTTATTGTAATGAATAAAACGTTTACAGTATAATATTCTTGACTTTTCTTGATTAGAAGCAAATAATATGTACGTTTACTAATTTAAGAACGTTAGTTAAGATTTGTCTTGGAGTGCGCGACGGCGGTTTCGGTAGTTGAGTGCGACATGGCGCACGTAAACAGCTGTTCGCAGGTGGTTCTGCGCCGTGTGTTGTCTCATCTGCCTTCTATGACCGTTTCGTTCTGCCTGCGCTACAACTATCTCCAAGATCACCTATCGACCAGTTCATATTGCTACCCTCACCGCAGATGCAGTATTCGGAATTCGGCTGCCACGAAGTCGTCGTGTCAGCCCAAGATCCTCGCGCTACCCGTGCTCAGCGCCAGCTTCTGAAGAAATGATGCGTGTATATTTCCCGTGATTGCGCATATGTGGTGCCTGCTACTAGCCATATTCTTACGCTAAACGCAACAAGAAGCACCAACCCGAAAGCACTCGTGTGCCACTGAACGAAGCCTCAAATGATCTGTGTGATTACGACGTGGAATGAAAATTGTGTTGTGAAATTCAACCTTAGCGCTATCCTGGTTCGTCCATCGCCGTGCTTGCGCTGCGAATGTATATATGGGAGCCCTCTCTAAATATTTCTAAAGGCGCAAAATCCGACGCATCAAATGTTTCGAGCAGTTACCGTCACTTTTGTAGAAACCTGTACGTTGTAACATATCATTCTAAAGGACACGCTTCTCGTCCACTTTGTTGTTCTGTGTCTCGCGCTGGCAGTATACTCGGAACTTCTAACAAGAAGACCATATCAATACGCGCTATTCACAAAGCAGCATCATAGGCCTGCGGCATTCACACTTGCCGTAGAATTTTTGAGCTTTCTGCTCAGCCTCGCATTTCTCTCACGGTTAGCCTGTTTTGTGGAAATAAATATTATTCTTATAATAATAATGTTATTAGATGTTATAGCTTCTTCACTGTAATTTATAGCAATCATCTAGATTCTTTAAGCTAGTCATGCATTTACTCTGTATTAGATAGACATTGTTACGACATGCTTATGGGAGTCATTTCAAACTAGATTGCTTAGCCAGAGAAAGTACAAATGCAAGTCTCAATGTTTATTCGAATTTGGTATTCCTAAACAGATTATATTGGCAGAATTTTATGCCTGCTTGCATTTCCTGCAATTCAATGTTCAGAGCTGGAAAAACTGATTCCTTTTCTTCCTGTCGAAAGGCTACTTCAATGTCAATAGCAAGCTATAATTATTCATTTCGAAAGTTTTAAGCAATGACTATATGTCTAAGCTTATCAATGCGTTTTTGTTCCACAAACACAATTAAGTTCTCTCTCTCCCTCTTTTGACAGCCATGGAAGGAAACCGTTCACTTTCATAAGTATGAGGATGCAAACATTCTGGAGTTTGTCCTGAGCATTTGCCTGCATCCTATAGTGTGCATGTTTGTATCAAGTTCTGGTGTTACAATCGCAGTGATCTACACATATTGTTAAATTGCAACAAACAAATTTACTTAACTTTCTTTTCAAATCTACAATGTGACCATGCAGTAACAGCTGCATTAATAAGCAAAAAAAAACTGCAGATTCAGTGTACGTGTTGGAATCTATGCGAAGTGAAGTTTTTGTCAAGTGGTCAATTAAATGCGGCTAAAGTAACTGCGATATATACAATTTGTCTTACTCTCAACAATCCAACATGTCATCTTTTGCAAGGTTTGCTTATGCACCGCATAAGTCACAACCTTAACGTCATGTAATCTTTATGCATTACACTGTTCACAAACCATACTGAAACGCCAACGACAGTTAATGTTGGATGCATGCTGCGAGACATCAACAGTGACATTTGTTGAGCAAGGAATGGTGCGAGGTGTATGCAGATGAATGAATGACGTGCTTATGTACTTATTTATTTATATTCCTCGCAGGCTGCAAGGTTGGAGTATTATGCAAGGAGGTAAACAAGTTGTTACAAAAGGAAGAAGGGCACAATATTAAGAAAAAAAGCAGCACCAATACATTGCACCAACTAGCCCAACATGTTTTACTGGCACAAAATTATACAATATTTAACAAACAATAACAGAAAAAGAGACTGCTCATGCACCCTGCACAGATGGTAAACCTGCGAAGCTGAAATCTGCGGCCCCGGTGTTTATCACTGAGTTAATTGCAATGGTTTATTCAAGTCTTTCTATATTATTGGTTATGTCTGTGTTTCTTAATGAGGTTATGCACATGTTTGGCTTGGGTTTATCACATTGTTTATTTGGAATGCCACACATTGCACTTTGCAAGATCACCATCATGGAAAGTGCAATGATAGTTCATTGTGTTAATCCAGCGGGTCCATCAAAGTATTTCTGAAATATGTTACGCACTTGTGTTTTGTAATGCGTTAATCATAATGTTTGTGACTCAGGTATGCACTGTAGTTACCAAGTGACGTACCCGGGCTGCGCATTTCATTTAATTAAATACAGGGACACATTTTTGAACCTATAGGGAAGTCGGAGAGAGACTGTTGCACGCGCGCTCTGCTGCTAGAGAGAAACGACGTCACTATCGGTCTAGTGAATGGCCCACCACACCTTTGCTGCGAGATAGTAATGACATCATGATCTTGTCTTAACCCCATCCCCCTCTGTGTCCCTTCCCTGCAATAATACGTAAATAAATGTATGTTTGAAATGCATAAGCATTTCTATGTCTACCCAACAAGAAATTTCTCCGTCCATTATGCAAGACGAATGCAATGGCTCACACGTACCCCCTTAAAGAATGGCTCACACCCCCACATTAGGGTTTTTGTGATCGGACCATGAGTGTTTCGCATAGGCATATACAGCTTCACTGTAAAAAGAATGAACACCTTTCTGCTAGAGACCAAGACAATTATGAGGTGTATTAACAAGTGAAAGTTTATTGAACATGCCGAGTAAATGCTGGTCGACAGGCAATAAATTGAATTTACATAAAAAACAGAAGCAAGATTTGATGTGTGTCCATACAGATCCCAACAAGAAACGCACCCATCTCTGAAAGTGCAACAGAGGCCATGCTGACGCAAGATTCTCCCAGTGTCTTTGCATCTACAGCTTCCGTAATTTCTCTAGGCAGCCGATCTCCACAAAATGTTTTGGTTGTTAGATCATCTCGGTTTTCGTGTTCGTCCTATGTGTTCTCTGGTGCCATTTGCAGCCAGGCTATTCATTTTTTTTAGTCTTCAACAAGTCACTTTAATAGCCCTTATGATGCTTCTGTGTACCTTATAAAATCTTTTATTTGGCCAATGTAGCAAGAATGTGCAGTGTGAAGCAGTAAGAACAGGGTACGCTAACTTCTAATTAAAAGGTTTATTGTGAAAATGCAGTGATCTGTAAAGGTTACCAGAAAGTAGTACAGCAATAAAACCTGATAAAGACTAGTGCTTGATGAAACCAAACATAAAAGCGGGAAAGGGAGAAAATACATATAAGATATACTAGTCCAGGGAAAAAAAAACATTGCGATTACCAAATGTGCATGTGGCTACCTTCCAGGAAACTCATTTTTTTCCCAATAGCATGGAACTGGAAGAATGTGCTTGCATAAGCAAGCTGTCAGTCTGTCTACTGGAATAACAACATTGTTTCTTGAAAGGTGCTGGCTTGCAGGATTGGCAATTGTAATTATTTTTTCCTGCACTTGGAATATTTCTCTATTTTCTTTCTGTAGCATTTTTATTTATGTTTGGCTGCATCAAGCACCAATTTTTATCTATCCTTCAAAGATGTCTTTCTTTTTCTGGGGACAACTCGGGAAAGGCGGGAGATGGAAATTCAAGACGATGAGCAACATGAGAAGAAGGTGAAAGTAGGAGCCAACGTTTCCACAAGTGGACCTTGAAGAAGACAAGTCCACTTGTCGAAACGTTGGCTCCTGCTTTCACCTTGTTCTCGTTTTGCTCATCGTCCTTTTTTTTCTGGTAATTTATATAACTCGCCACATTTTACAAATGAAACTCAGTTGAAAGTTAGTCCTCATCCATATCGAGTGTCATCCTGTTGATACTGCTTCATGCTATGCACTCTTGCAACATTTGGTGTGCGTGCGTGTGCACAGGTGTGGATTTGGATGTGAGATCGGGCCCTTGGGCAGAGGTATCATTCTTCTCCTGTGCAGCCTTATGAATTCATTACCTATAGTGAAACAGAAATGCAATGGACAGGAACGAAGTGAACACACAGAGCGCTTCGTTCGTGTCTGTTGTCTATCTGTTGCACTTTAGTTAATAATGAATACACACAAACTCATCTAGTTTTCAGTTATTATGTCAGGCTTATAAGCCCGCTTGTGTCCTGGAATATTTGAATGGCTATGTATCCTGTAATTTAATTTCTGGCCATGTGCTTGCAAGTCACGTGTCAATCTCCTGATTTTCCTCACAATCTTGTGTGATGTGCAGGCCCAGACACTTTCTGGTGAATCCATGCAGGGTGTTGTGCAGGGTGTAATCTGCACTACAAGTGCTGCTTTGATTGCTTTCAGTTCAGCTTTTCTAGGTGTAGGATGACCTGGAATGGTACTCACTTATATGGGGTTTAGTTTGATGTAGTGTCATACTACTGTTACACTGCTATTGCCAGATCAGTGTACTATATGTGCCTTATGTTTGCTTGCATCTTCATGATTAGCAACCTCCTCTGTGGGTTTGGCAGTTCCATATAGTCTCCTGGCCTAATTGTTTACCCCCATATTCCACGGCATGGGCCAGTTGTATTTCAAGTTCAGGTACTCCCGAGGTTGTGTTTCTGAAGGGAGGGGTAGTCGTCTTTGCATCTCATATGCTAGCTGGCATAGTATCGTGGTACGAGGTTCTGAGCTTTTGAGACAAAGAATTTGTTCTGCAGGCAGCAATTCTACTCTGTCTAGGTGCTTGTTCGTTAGCTCTTTCTCATAGAGGTCTTCAAGCATGGTACAGTTGGAAAGACCTGTTATTACTATCCGATGCCTGTATCCGATGAGTTGTCTTTTTTGTGTGCTGCAGGTAATTCATACAGTGCCATACCTTGGACACAACATCTGCTATTTTCTATAGTATCCACTCGTCCACCCCCATTATTTCGTAATTATTCTTTTCACCAGGGGTGGAAGTTGCATCCAGGCATTGCATAATTATTTCACCCGCGTGCTGGCTCTGCCGTGATGAGCTTACACTTGCTGAGGATTTGTGGACGTTGACTTGCGGGCATATTTGTCCAGCTATGTGGATCACAATTTGCAATCTGGGGTAGTTCTTGATTCTAGTATTTCTTTTTTCCGACGTCCATATGAGCTGACTTATCAGAAAGCGAGAGGCCAGACTGGCCAAGAAAGTCTGCAGTGTTGTCGAGGGCTTGTTGCATCATTCTTAATTTCTGTATAAGATAGCTTTCACATAGACAGTAATACGCCATAGGCTGTAGTGTTTCTTGTAGTATGCCCGTGTTGTTAGTGTGTGTGGGCCAAATGTACCTCCAACTCTGACCTGGAATTTTCTGTCTTGCAGAAGGTTACTGTTTAAGTGCTCTACCAGAAATATTGTTGCTCATCGTTCCTCTTATTAGAGCAGCATAAGGTACTGCTGTTAAAAGCCTCTTCACTCTCCTCATTCTTTCATAAGCGGTATTACACAATGTCCTGCGATAAAGTTTCTGCTGCTTATGGCCCACTCATAACTGCCAGAAGAAACAACTCTTGAAAAATGTTTTCTTTGTGCTATGTGTGCGACGTAGTATGAGCATTTATGGCTTGACATTTATACATCTATAGAACCAGCTTCCTGACACAGTACTTGCTATACCAGATCATGCTTATTTGTGCAGTGCTGTTGAACAATACATATTGATGCAATGAATATTTACACACTCGAATTATCACGAAAGATGGTTGTTTTACAATTCTGCCCTTTGCTTTCTATTGGTGTTAGATTTTGCATAAGCATGCTCCCCTACGCCGTAGTATTTTGAAGTGTAAGGGTTCAATAAAAGGTGATGAACTAAATCTAAGTGCAAGAGCTTTTTTTCTCACCTACGACTCCCATCGAAATGCGACTTCCATGGCTGGCATATCAATCCCTTGCCTTGTGTTAGCAGCAGAATGCTATAGCCACAGTGGCAGGTGAACAAATTGAAGAACAATATTTCTGTGTATAATTTTTTTCTTGCCTGTATGCAAGTAAAGTTTGGAATAAGTTTGTCATTGCAAAAAAGCCCAGTTTGTCGTCTTTTATTGAATAAACCACATATTGTGTATAGTTGAAATGCAGAAATTTGTTCTAAAATCCTCAGGTGATATATGTTCTTGCAAGTAGCATGGTATTCCATTACTTATAGAGATAGTAATCGCAGCGGATATCGTTATATGGTTTTACACACTAATTTATATGATCACAAACTTATTAGGAACTTACTAGAAACATGTTAGGCATGAATGTACACTTGATCAGCTGTGAACGTGCAAGAACTGCTTGTACTGGCTGACTTCACTGCACGGTTTTGATTTTCTTTTGTTCACCGTGTCGTTTTATACTGCTTTATCCCCACAAGAACAGGCCGTTTGCCTGCTTTTCGCATTGTTGCACCAGTTCTACATAATTGTGCAGGAGGGTACGTTGCCACTGTGCCACTATAGCAACCAATTCACTTAAAGGGACCCTGAAACGCTTTTGACGATTTTCTACAAACGTACTGAGTCGTTAGAGTAGCTCCTTCTGATCATTAATTGACACATCTAAGTGCTCTGCGTAAAGCGTGTAATTTATTATAAGGTTTTAAAAATGCAGATCGCTGCCGATCGCAGCGCACTGCTCGGCGGAATTTTAAGCCGCCCCTACCCATATGACCGAAATCACCCATATTACGTTACTGGGGCGAGCCATCTGATTGGCTGATCAGGGCGCGTGATCGATAATTTTTCCAACTTTATGGTAAACAAATGATCTTCGTAATAGTTGGAATCTTATTTAATTTGTTTTTATGAAAAGAAAGTAATATAAAGCGAATGCACAAGAACAATTTTTCAGTACACTTAAGCACTTCCGGCACAGAGCAAGTGTCGTCTGCTTGTGTTAAAACGTACTCCATTTTGACAAGAGCTCTGCGGTCAGAGTCGGTCTCCGTCTTTTCGCGAGCACTATGATTGGACTTTGTTGCCTTGTGGAGTGCAAACGTAGCGACTGGCAATATGTCAAGCTGCGACATCGTGTCCCTCTGCAAGGCAGCGTACGAGCGAACTGGCTGCTGCGCATCGGGCTGCCGCTATCCGATCGGAGCCAGGACTCCCGCGTTTGTGGCCGTCACTTTACACCGGAAGGTTACTAACGCAATGGCGTTTCGCGAGTCCGGTAATAGGGCAAACGCAAGCGCAAGGGGACAGGGTCTGGCCGCTTGACTGTGCCGTAACGGGATGAGCCATGAGATGAGCAGAAGGGAAAATGTGAATGCCTGCACGGTGCAGCCACCTGGTGGCACGGAGCTCAACCACACGCAGTAGCACCAACGAAGCGTATTATTTGCTACCGGTGCGTATTTCTCGCAGGAGTGTAATCATCAACACGCTGTTTTTATAAATGTTTAAAATGTTTAACACTTGGTTAGAGCAATATTAGCGCTTTGTTTGGCCGGTTAAGCGCTGCGCCAACAAGTGTCTGGACCGTGCAGACCGATCAGGCCGCTCACGTACGTCTACGCCAAAGTTCCTTCATCAGCTTAAGTTTATGCCTCCAGTCATTCGCCGAAATGACCAGCTTGCTTGTGGTTACCGGAATACCAGACACGTTCGGAGCTATGGCAGAATGTTCGCAACTCACGCTGCTTCGATAGCTCTGGCTTGGGGTCGACGGCCAAGCAGCTAGCGGAGAGGTTTCGCGCGGGCGTGGGCGGGCTCCAAACAACCGGAAGTGGACGATGTGACCTCGCATCGTGTCGCAGGACCAGTAAAGGCAGAGCTTAGCCCCGCTCGCTCGGCGAACGAGTTGAGGAGGAAAAGCATGGCTGGGGAGGAGGGTAACTTCTAATCGCTTGTAGCTCCATTAATACGTAACGCTTCACTTAAATTGTGGTGCGAATGTTCTACTTAAGCTGTACCCTACGCGTCTACAAAATTTGTCCGAACCGTTTCAGGGGCCCTTTAATGTACTAGCTGTACAGTTAATTACCTTGCACAGCCAGTGTTCATACAGATGCAGTAAGGATACAAATTCCGCAACATAGTCAATGTTTATTGGTTTTTGTGGAAGAAAAAAAATTCTCCAGAGAAGAGGTGCAACTTAACGTGCATGTAATATTTTATTCATGCCACGGATTTGATGCTATCGTAGCAAATTCACTACGATAGCCTACACTTTTGCTGTGTCAAATTTAATAAGAGGCAAGATAAGCTTTCAAGATGCATCGGGAAATTCTTGCTTGAAAACCGACAAGAAAATGCAACTGAACGGTACCGCGTTCAGCGCAACGTTGAAACTTCGGGTACTTTGCTGTCTTGTCATTTGCCCTTGCCGAGGTTGAAATAATTCAAGCTGCTCCGTAAGCGCGATTTTTGCTTGCAACTCAACAAAAGAAAATTGTGACAACCTCTTCGTCTGCTGGGGATCTAACACTTTCTGGCACTGACAACTCGCTAAGGCGTACGAAGCAAACGTGAAAATGCACTTCATTTGCTGTGTAGCGTGTCAACAAACGCATAGCAATCGGAGAATGCAATCTGCGGTACAAGTTTTTTTATTCTCCCTTCGCGTACGTACCGAATTCGACGATCCACGTCTCCGCGCATTGCACTTGGCGGGCGAGACGCCATTTTCCAAAACAAACCGGCGAAATAGCTCCGTTGACAACTCTCTCCGCAATTCCGACGGAAAATCTCAGCGATCGGTGCGACGGTGCGACTGTGTGACCAACCGGTTGGTCGCAGCCGAAAATCGGGGGGGTCGGCACTGCGACTGCGATTTTTATCGCAAACGATGGAAATCGCACTTCTGGTGCGACGAAAATCGCATCATGTGAAACAGGCTTTACTCCGTGGACAAGACGTATGTATTCGGGCTTCCTCTACTCAGCGTTGTGTACTGCACAGCCACTGTTCGTGCTCGAGTACGTATTCGAGCACCTGACGGCCAAACGTATCGGCATACTTGCAACAGCTCAAATCAAGAGCGGAACAGGGAAACACAGAGAGAGAGACGTGTGTCAACTCGAAAATGATAAGCCAGCAATGCGGCTGGCTTCCTAGGCGCCACATGGCGCAGCTAAGAGATTAACGCTTCCGTACGCTACCACTTTGCCGCCATGTGCACGCGTCATCTGCATAGGCGCTATTTAATAGCTGCTAATAACAAAATTAGGTGATTACCAGGCCTGCGGCTTAGACAAGTTTACATTGAGAGTTGATGCTCATCATTTAGAGTCAATTTAGCCCAAGTTAAATTTCGTTGCGATTGGCCTCTAAATTAGCCTTATGCTTAAAACTGAAATCTTTCTTTCACAGCTTAAAGGGCGAAGATTATCACAGTGTTTAAAAAATGAGATAGAGCTTCCATTTCTAACTATCAACCTATTGCCACTTTGTCATCCTATAGCAATATCATACACAAATCTATCGAGAAGCACCGAACTAAATATTTACCTCAGTTTGGTATCTTATCCACTCAACAATTTGGTTGTCACGCAGCTTTTTCAAGAAATTTCGCACTACATTCTTCATTGACAATATGAAATAATCCCTAGGCTCAGGCTGTTCTGTCGGCGCCCTCCCTGTTTATTGACTTCTACAAGGCCTTCGATAATATAGTTGATTATATAATCGTTATGCATAGTCTCAATTGGCGCGGTAGGTTGTGCGCATGAACCAATTCGAAGCTATTTGTCCAGCAGACAGCAAGCCGTTTGTGTTTCTAACATTGCTTTAACTTTTAAATCTCCCGGTAAAGGCGTCCCTCAAGGTTCTATATCCGGCTGCCTTTTATTCATGATTTATAATAATGACCTGACTAAACTTATCATACAGTGAAACTGTCTTGTATGGATTTGATACAGCTATAGTCCCAAGCGCAAGTCCAGCAATACGTTAACTAGCAGGCCTTCAAAATACTCGCGACTAGAGCAAAGCTACTGGTTTAATAGTTAACGCTAATGAAACACAATTCGTTTTCTTCCGCTCGAGTAAGAACCCTATTCCCTTAACTCCTGACATTAGTATCGATTACCACCGCCTCCTGCGTACTCCTCTGTGCAAACTTCTGGGACTGTTTCTTGGTGCCCACCTGAAGTATTCGCAGCACATTTTATATATAAAACAGACGATGGCACATGGTATAAGAATAATAAATAAAGCACGACCATTCTTCGATTCACCTACTTCATTTAAAATGTTCTAAGCCTTCATCCCCAGTCATATCACGTACTGTGTCACGTCATCGGCAAGCACCTATAGCCATCTCACATGCTTCCACTGCAACACCTTCAAAGCCAAGCCATTCGTATCCTAACATTTAGCCCACCGTTCACCAGGGCATCTTTACTACCTTAAGATCATGGTGTATTATCATTGTGCATTTTTTTTTCAAATATTAGTTGAGAATTCTTGTTTTTAAATCTCTGAACGTTACCATAGGAGCTGATGCGCTGCAAAAATTACACTTCTTCAACTCTAACCCGACTAGGTTTGCCTCGAACAACAATTTTTTACAATTTTTACAACCACATCTACACACTATGGCAAACGTACAGCTACTTTTGCGGCTGTTCAGTTTTGGAACAGCATACCATCGAGTACTACAACCGTTATGTTTAGGAGCATTTAAGAAAGAGCTTCCGTAATTGATTCTTCACTCTTAAGCGTTGTGTACTGTGCTGTAGCTGTACTTCATTACGTTGTCAACTTGATTACTGTGCACTTCATTACTATAGTCTTGTACTATACTGCTGTTCCTTTTCCTTTTTGTTCTTGCATTCCTTTGCATTATTCTTTGTGTTTGTATTCTTATGGTGTATATTACTAATGTACATTTCCTGTGTTCAAATTGTTAGAACTAATTACTTAGCGCTGCTTTGTTGCTACTTTTCGTGCTTATCACCAGTTAATTTCGAAGAGTAGGTCCACTTCCATATGATATGAGACGTCTTTTTGAATATGTTCCCCAATGAGTGTGTTCGATTACAAATAAAGATCTATATCCCCGAAATAAAGCAGTGGTGCAGATATGCTACTCTGAGGGACACCAGCACGTCTCTTGCGCATGGATGTCGAAATATTGTTGCTATAACAATCATAGGAACACTTATGTTAACGATCGACGTCATCAGAAGTTTGTGAATGAAGTCTAAGTGTGGTAATGCTCTATCGCGACCGCACGCTGTATGTGGCTGGTGCGAGGAGCAGCTTGCGAAGGTGTCCCGAAAAGAATGATGCGCTTATGCACATCAATTGTTAGAGGTCGTGCGATTAATCACCCGCGCAAGGCGGAGGGATTGAGGAGGCGAGCTCGCATCTTCCCATTTAGTCTGGCCGTCCACCCCCGGCGCCTTACCTTAGAGGTAATCTCCGGAGGATACAAACATGGAGTTTCATACAATTACGAGAGAAAAGTGTGGCGCGAATGTTTGCGAGAATTGCAAGCAGGGGCCCTATAACGTAGAACTATTCCAATATGCTTCTATTCCAATCTCCTGATGTCAAATTTGCGTAACCACCAACGCAATCACCGGACGGTCACCCGCAGGGTTGTCTGAACAGACCAATCAAACGCTCGCCTCGTTCATAGGAGGCCACTTTTGTTTGCTTGAAAAACGAATAACACTGCCTACACTGAGCGGCTTGTCGTATCCAATTGGCTGATAAGAGGCGAGGATAACGCCCAAGTGGAGATGGATTCGATCGGGCCGGGTCCCTGCACTGAAAGTCAATAACCGGGTGAAGAGTGTGGTGCCGGCCTCTACGATTGGTCGGCTTTCCCTTACTTAACTTGCGGTGGCTGGTCGAAAATCACGGCGGCATGCAACGGAAGCTCAAGAATGACGCTAAAACGGACACTCAGCAAAAAAGAGTTGGCAGAATGAGGAGGTAAACGTGCCGAAAGTGCTCGAAAATGCTACACGGCCACGCAAGAAGTTTTATTATACGCAAATACACCCATGCACTCCGGCAGGTGCGAGTAGCCAGCGTCTGAGCGATCGGCGGCAGCCATCTTCTATTCCTTTTGGAGCGGGGGAGCCTGTGGCTATTCCAAAGAAAATTCAGTTTTGCTCGGCATGATAATGCATCTTTGTCGCGTATACGTCACGTTGACGCGGTGAGTTCTTGCGGTCTTGTGACGTTGCGTGACAGGCAGGTGAAGTGGGCGAAGCCCGAAAACGTTTTACCGATAGCCGAGGGCTAATGGCGAAAAGGGGTCGAATCAGAAATAACTGTTTTTCTTTTTTCGGTCAAATCATGCGTAATTAGTGTGTACACATCACATCAAATGGGGAGGTATTGTGGTTTTCGTGACGTCGCGTGACAGACAGGTGAAGTGGGGGCGGTCGAAAAAAGTTTTTGACCAATCGTGGAGGGCTAATAGCAGAATTGGAATAGCAAAGGTTGGAATAGTTTTACGTTATAGCGCCCCAGGACAGCTCAGCCAGCACGGGAATGATGGGCAGTACAATGGTTTGTCTGTACTCCGTCCTTCTGGCTTTAAATGACATTGTTACTTTTCCACGTGATAATTTCTTAGGAAAGTGCTGCGTTATAAAGATTTCAATAAACAGTAATAAAATGAAGGAACAGCAGGATTTTCCCACAGGATTTCTTGTATAGAAGCCTGATTTTAAAACCATTACGCCCCGGACGCATTCGACCAGCGGAGCCACTGCAATGAACATTGATTTTGTGTGTTTGTTGAGTCTTATTACCTTATTGATTAAACAAAAGTATAAACTGCTTTCAAATTTAGGCCCAGATAAAGCGTAAAACACAAATCCATCAGTAAATCTGAAACCGCAAACACGAAGACCAGACAAATTCATGTAGTTACCCATCATTCTCGATAATGTGGGATCTTGGGTGAGTTGGTGATCCAATATCGACATGTAGGCACAGCGCAAAAGACAGGGACCGAAGAACACAACATAGGCGCTGACTTCAACTGATCGTTAGTTGCGAAATCGCCAGAACTATATACATGAGCAATAGTAATCAAAAAACATCTTTTGCATTAAATCACACTGAACCCCTATTGCATCACAGCCCGATACCTGATTTCGTTTTTTGTGAGGGCAATAGACGGCATGGTGATGCAAAGGTCGCCCAGCCACTGTATCTTGTCAGCCTCAATGATTTCCCGTGTAAGCTGTTCGCGGTGTTTGGAAATTATGACGCAGTTCTCAAATTCAGGGTCACAATAGCAGTCTCTGCAGTGAACGCCAAGATGACCTTGCACGGCGGCATAAACATTGTAAAAATGCTCTTTCAATCGCGCATTAAAACATCTGCCTGTTTGGCCAACGTATTTTTTTTTCCCAACTCAAGGTAATCATGTAGACCACAGCCAGAGCGCATGCTCCAAACCGCTTCCTATGCTTAGTATTGCAAATATTTCGTCTTGTGGCATGAGCATTCACACGCCCACACAGCGCTGGTAATTTTTCGGGGCAGAAAAGCAACTTTACCATCTACTTTACTGCCTATCTTCTTCAAGCTCTGCGAAACCTTGCACAAGTAAGGGAGGAGCTCCACTGGCATATTGCCTCTGGCAGCGCGGTGAGCTGGTGCTTTGTCTCCCAGCTTGATATTCTTTAATATCTTTTCAGCGACGTATACTAACAAGCGCTCGGGGCACCCAGCATATGTAAGGCGGGAGGCCTGCACTTGGAGACTGCGCGTTAAAGAGTGGAAGCAAGACTTCTTTAGGGCATTTGTGAAACAAAGATTTACAACACCCTGTTACCTGTACCTGTACTACTCTTTACCACGTGATACGCTGCTACAGTGCGTAGAGAACTGTGTAGACAAACTACGGCTCATTTTCGTTCCAGAATACTTCTGCTGTTTCGGCAAGCGGCTTGTTTGAGCTGCTTGGATTATATTTAAGTTCAACGTTTGCCGCTTCGCATGAACACATCTATATTAAAAAAAGCGGTGTGTGCATTGGTACATGCATAGCACCAATTTTAAGCGACGTTTTTCTCGCTTACCATGACACACTTATGGCTAGTCGCAATGATAGCACCCTGGTTGTAAATGTTTTCCGTTTTGTGGATTACTTCTTGTAACTTTTTGCGTGGGAAGGTGAAGGTTTTGAGCCTGCTGTTTCAGACGTACTTTGCCTATTCAACGAGTCTTTGTCGCCATTGTCCTGACGCATGAACTACCGGTAGATGACTTGTTAAAGTTTTTTTTTACATTTGCGTCTTAGTATCGCTAGAGATCACGTGTGCTGGATGTACGAGCCCTGAGGGAACAAGGCACTTTTGCCTTATCAGTCGGCCCATTCTAAGCTGGCAAAGGAGGCGTTGTAAATTTCGCTTCGCTATTGCCATAAACAAGTCTTGCTTCCACTCTTTCACGCGCAATCTCCAAGCGCAGGCCTTCGCCTTCTATATGCTGGGAACCCCGAGCTTTTCTTATTTTCTGCTGGAGAAAAGATATTAAAGAAAATCAAGCTGGGAGACAAAGCACCAGTTCGCAGCGCTGCCAGAGACAATAAGCCAGTCGCGGTACTCCCTTACTTGCACAAGATTTTGCACAGCTTGAAGAAGTTAGGCAATAAAGCAGATGTTTTAGGTAGTTTTTTTTTGCCCCGGAAAAATTATCGGTGCTCTGTAGGCGTGTGAATGCTCATGCCACACGACGATATATTTGGAATACTAGGCATAGGAAGTGGTTTGGAGCATGCGCCCTGGATCTGGTTTTGGGATGTCCTTCCGATGTCGAAAACATGCGATGCCGTATTTATGTCCTTGAAAGTGAAGTGTGCTTTTGCTTCTTGGTGATGAGGCTGCGCAGGTCGGAGTGCGGTCAATGAATGCTCTAGTTGTTGGAACAATGAAGATGCGTTCCAGGTTGTGGAGATGAAGAAGGGCTCGACGAATTCGGCCGGAAGATGCAGAGCGGTACTAAAAAGAAGCTGAGCTGGTGAGCTCTAGAGTTATTTCTTAAAAGCAGCGCGGAGACCCAATAGTACTACTGGAAGGACATCAACCCAGTTTGCCGAGTCGCCATGGGCCATGAGTGCTGCCTAACCTTGTCTGTGTAGACGCTCGACAGGTGCCTTGGCTTTCGGGTGATTCGCAGTCGTTTTAACGTGATGTATTGCGAAGTGGTTAGTAATTGTCGGAGGAGTGCATGCTCAAACTGTAGGCCTCTATCAGTTGTGATATGCATAGGATGCCAAAGTGTGATATCCATGTGCTTATAAGAGCAAATACGACAGTTGCTGCCATGCTGTCTTGAAGTGGCGTGATTTGAGGCCATCGAATATTGTGGTCGACCATGGCTAAGGGGTAGTTATATTGTTGTGATGAAGGTTGAAGTCCGATGCTATAATATGAACCTTCTAGAAACGTTCAGTGGGGAGGAAGAATTACTGTACGGGAGATCAGATGTTACTATGTGTTGTAGCTCTTTCGCAAGCCAGACAAGAGCCCATGCCCATGCCCATACGTCAGTGTTCTTTCCTGGCCAGACGAAGCGCACCGTTACGATCCTTTCGGAAGCCTTGATTCCAGAGTGAACAAGGGAATCTAAATGTTCATGAATGGGACGTCTCAGATGATGCGGAACGAGGGTG